>NC_086451.1:420925861-421237805 GCF_028390025.1 Pseudophryne corroboree | reverse complement strand
GCTAAATCAAAATAATTAAGTTACCTGTGGTCAAGTATGGATTATCCTTATAACCTGGACAATAATGATGGAGTCTGGGAAACTCTGGTTAAGACAGACAACTGCACTGACTTCTTACAGGTCTTCCCCTAACCAGACTCACACCTACAATATATTTTGAACGCAGCCTCCAGATTGATATTCCTCATGACACTGTACTGCTGTTCTGCTGTCAACCCTCACACTGACTGCATGCATTTCTTTATTTTTTTTATAAAACATAACATTTATCTACTAACATACAAATCGATTAACAAAATTGCCCCAACATATATCTGTTGTATTGTCTCAGTATATCTCCCAAACGAAACAGTTCCGCAACCTCATTCTCACTCACATCCTGCTACATTCAAGATAGTCAATTGTTTATCGTTTCCGATCTCCCGTCTAAAGTGGCAGGAGACCAGGGGGCGATAAATATTAAATTGTTTCTTTTTATCACATTTGGCCCACCAAGAGAAGTCGGGTTTAGCCATATAAAGCAGCTAAACCTAACCAAACTAATGGACGTGTCACTTAAAGTCCTATCTGTGCGCTCAAATGGGTCACTTTTCGCTTGTTTCAGCTCGCCACCCCCAAGCAGGCACCGACGGCAGCTGATCACAACCAAAAGGAGCTTCAATAGAATAGCTATTGATTGTAAGCTTGCGAGCAAGGCCTTCCTATCTCTATGACTGTTTGTTATTACCTAGTATTGTAATATCATTGGGGTCGATTCTATTCGGCAACTTAAGAATAGCGCCGGGAATTAGCTCCCGACGCTATTCAATTCAGCGCCAGTTAAGTCGGCGATGTCCCGTTCTCGCCGACTTAACAGGTAGTTTTGTCGGGAGAACGGGCATTCTCCGACTTAACTACCCGCGGCGATGCTGATTCCCGACAGAATCAGCCTCGCGCCGGCCGCGAGGCAGCACTTTTGTCGGGTTTCTTCTCTCATCCCCCGGGGATGAGAGAAGAATTCCCGACAATTGCGGGTCACTAGCAGCTGAATTGAATAGTGTCGGGAGCTAATTCCCGGCGCTATTCTTAAGTTGCCGAATAGAATTGACCCCATTGTGTCCAGTTGTAAAGCGCAATTATATAATAAATAATAGCTGTGTTGGATGCCATCTACTGGCTGTCAGTGGTTCAAACAATTGAATACCACTAAAACAATCTCTAGATTTTCAATATTATGGGGAGACGGACGCGCAGGGGTGCTATTGCGCAGAGGCAGGTGTGCGGGCAAGTCACTGCACAGAGGCAGGCGCGGCAAGGTGGCGTTACGCAGAGGCAGGCGCGGCAAGGCGGCGATACGCAGAGGCAGGCGCAGCAAGGCGGCGATACACACTGGAAGACATGCAGTGGCAGGGAGAGCAGGTGGAAGAAGACATGGGATGATGGGAACAGTGACACATACAGGTCAGGCAGGTAGCCTAGTTTAGGCGTCACACAGATGCATTATAAGCATTGGGCCAGGACTGACAACACACAGGCAGTAACCACCTGTACCCACAGCACAGGGCCGCATTGCCCCCACACACACTCTTCCTGCTGCCCCCAAGCACCCCCGGGGACAGGAGCCCCTGCCCGTTGCTATGGAGATGAGTGGGCAGGAGCCGCCCCTCGTGTCTGGGTGCGCCGCTTTCCTGGAGCATGATATTCCCCTAGCGCCCCCACCTACCACCGCCCCCTCCGGCTCACCGCCAGCGGCCCCCCTCACTCACCGACCGGTCAGGCCGCTGCACTCCCCCGGGGAGCCACACAGGCAACCACCGCCGCCAGCACGTCGCACGTTACGTTCTGCGTGACTACTGACGTCGCTGGGCACGTCGGGCTGCGCCGAATCCACCTCTCTCCGTTGATTGGGTGACTGACGCGTGTGATTGACAGCTGCAGAGGTAGCCACGCCTCCATGTCTTTACGCTAATGGTAATTCCGCCACCTTATTGGTTCTTCTCTTTGTAACGGACAGGCCAAGAACAATGCATGGGGGCGTGGCCTAGCAGAGACCGCTTCATAAGGATGGCACATTAAGGAACACATCGGTTAAACAATGTTTTCTATCATTGGTTACAAAACATTGTTTAGTCCTCAACATTGGTTCTAAGACCGATGTTAACCAATGTTAAACGATATTTCTATTGTTTACAGACACTGAACTTCTGTAATCATCTTTCTATTATGTTTATCTTGATGGAGACTTGCTATCTATCTATCTTTCTCTAACGTCCTAGTGGATGCTGGGGACTCCGTAAGGACCATGGGGAATAGACGGGCTCCGCAGGAGACAGGGCACTTTAAGAAAGAATTAGGATACTGGTGTGCACTGGCTCCTCCCTCTATGTCCCTCCTCCAGAGTCCAGACCTCAGTTTGAATCTGTGCCCGGACGAGCTGGGTGCACCTTAGTGAGCTCTCCTGAGCTTGCTAAATAGAAAGTATTTTGTTAGGATTTTTTATTTTCAGAGAGATCTGCTGGCAACAGACTCTCTGCTACGTGGGACTGAGGGGAGAGAAGCAGCCCTACTCACTAGAAGATAGGTCCTGCTTCTTAGGCTACTGGACACCATTAGCTCCAGAGGGGTCGTCCGATCCCGGAGCCGCGCCGCCGTCCCCCTCGCCGAGCCGCCGTCCCCCTCGCCGAGCCAGAAGACAGAAGCCGGCGTGAGAAGCAAGAAGACTTCGAAATCGGCGGCAGAAGACTCCAGTCTTCATCTGAGGTAGCGCACAGCACTGCAGCTGTGCGCCATTGCTCCCACACTAAACCCACACACTCCGGTCACTGAAGTGTGCAGGGCGCAGGGGGGGGGGGGGGCGCCCTGGGCAGCGATTGGGAACCTCATGGCAAAAAGCAGCATATATACAGTTGGGCACTGTATATATGCATGAGCCCCCGCCATTATTTTACACACAAAACGCGGGACAGAAGCCCGCCGCTGAGGGGCCGGGGCTTCTTCCTCAGCACTCACCAGCGCCATTTTCTCTCCACAGCTCCGCTGAGAGGAAGCTCCCCAGGCTCTCCCCTGCAGAATCACGGTAGAAAGAGAGTGAAAAGAGAGGGGGGGCACATAAATTTGGCGCAAAAACAGATATACAGCAGCTACTGGGTTAACACTAAGTTACTGTGTGATTCCTGGGTCATATAGCGCTGGGGTGTGTGCTGGCATACTCTCTCTCTGTCTCTCCAAAAGGCCTTGTGGGGGAACTGTCTTCAAATAGAGCATCCCCTGTGTGTGTGGTGTGTCGGCATGTTTGACGAGGAAGGCTATGTGGAAACAGAGCGGGTACAAATGAATGTGGGGTCGCCGCCGACGGCGCCGACACCCGATTGGATGGATATGTGGAAGGTTTTAAATGATAATGTTAATTCCTTGCAGAAAAGGTTGGATAAAGCTGAAGCCTTGGGACAGTCAGGGTCTCAACCCATGCCTGATCCTACAGCGCAGAGGCCGCCAGGGTCTCAGAAGCGCCCACTATCCCATATTGTTGACACAGATATCGACACGGATACTGACTCCAGTGTCGATGGCGATGATGCAAAGTTGCAGCCTAAAATGGCTAGAGCCATCCGCTACATGATTATAGCAATGAAAGATGTGTTACACATCACAGAGGAAACCCCAGTCCCTGACAAGAGGGTTTATATGTATGGGGTAAAAAGGCAAGAGGTGACCTTTCCCCCTTCACATGAGTTAAATGAGTTATGTGAAAAGGCTTGGGAATCTCCAGATAGGAAACTGCAGATTTCCAAACGGATGCTTATGGCGTATCCTTTCCCGCCAACGGACAGGTTACGCTGGGAATCCGCCCCTAGGGTAGACAAAGCTTTAACACGCTTATCCAAGAGGGTAGCCCTGCCGTCACAGGATACGGCCACCCTAAAAGATGCTGCAGATAGAAAGCAGGAGGGTATCCTGAAATCCATTTATACACATTCAGGTACCCTGCTAAGGCCGGCAATTGCGTCGGCCTGGATGTGTAGTGCTGTAGCAGCATGGACAGATACCTTATCTGAGGAACTTGATACCTTGGACAAGGATACTATAATACTGACCCTGGGGCATATAAAAGACGCTGTCCTATATATGAGAGATGCCCAAAGAGACATTAGCCTACTGGGCTCTAGAATAAATGCTATGTCGATTTCTGCCAGAAGGGTCCTGTGGACTCGGCAATGGACAGGCGATGCCAACTCAAAAAAGCACATGGAGGTTTTACCTTATAAGGGTGAGGAATTGTTTGGGGAGGGTCTCTCGGACCTGGTCTCCACAGCTACGGCTGGAAAGTCAAATTTTTTGCCATATATTCCCTCACAACCTAAGAAAGCACCGTATTACCAAATGCAGTCCTTTCGCTCACAGAAAGGCAAGAAAGTCCGAGGTGCGTCCTTTCTTGCCAGAGACAGGGGTAGAGGAAAGAAGCTGCACAATACAGCTAGTTCCCAGGAACAGAAGTCCTCCCCGGCTTCCACTAAATCCACCGCATGACGCTGGGGCTCCACAGGCGGAGCCAGGCCCGGTGGGGGCGCGTCTCCGAAATTACAGCCACAAGTGGGTTCACTCACAGGTGGATCCCTGGGCTATAGAGATTGTGTCTCAGGGATACAAGCTGGAATTCGAAGTGATGCCCCCTCACCGTTACCTCAAATCGTCCCTGCCAGCTTCCCCCATAGAGAGGGAAATAGTGTTAGCTGCAATTCACAAATTGTATCTCCAGCAGGTGGTGGTAAAGGTTCCCCTCCTTCAACAGGGAAGGGGTTACTATTCGACAATGTTTGTGGTACCGAAACCGGACGGTTCGGTCAGACCCATATTGAATTAAAAATCCCTGAATATATACCTGAAAAGGTTCAAGTTCAAGATGGAATCGCTCAGAGCGGTCATCGCAAGCCTGGAGGAGGGGTATTTTATGGTGTCTCTGGACATAAAGGATGCTTACCTTCCTGGCCCCCATTTATCCACCTCATCAGGAGTACCTCAGATTTGTGGTACAGGATTGTCATTACCAATTCCAGACGTTGCCGTTTGGTCTGTCCACGGCACCGAGAATATTTACCAAGGTAATGGCAGAAATGATGGTGCTCCTGCGAAAGCAAGGAGTCACAATTATCCCATACTTGGACGATCTCCTCATAAAGGCGAGGTCCAGAGAGCAGTTGCTGATCAGTGTAGCACGCTCTCGGTATGTGTTACAACTAGGGATGTGCACCTGAAATTTTTCGGGTTTTGTGTTTTGGTTTTGGGTTCGGTTCCGTGGCCGTGTTTTGGGTTCGAACGCGTTTTGGCAAAACCTCACCGAATTTTTTTTGTCGGATTCGGGTGTGTTTTGGATTCGGGCGTTTTCTACAAAAAACCCAAAAAAACTGCTTAAATCATAGAATTTGGGGGTCATTTTGATCCCATAGTATTATTAACCTCAATAACCATAATTTCCACTCATTTTCAGTCTATTCTGAACACCTCACACCTCACAATATTATTTTTAGTCCTAAAATTTGCACCGAGGTCGCTGGATGGCTAAGCTAAGCGACACAAGTGGCCGACACAAACACCTGGCCCATCTAGGAGTGGCACTGCAGTGTCAGGCAGGATGGCCCTTCCAAAAAATACTCCCCAAACAGCACATGACGCAAAGAAAAAAAGAGGCGCAATGAGGTAGCTGTGTGAGTAAGCTAAGCGACCCTAGTGGCCGACACAAACACCTGGCCCATCTAGGAGTGGCACTGCAGTGTCAGGCAGGATGGCCCTTCCAAAAAATACTCCCCAAACAGCACATGATGCAAAGAAGAAAAAAAAGAGGCGCAATGAGGTAGCTGTGTGAGTAAGATAAGCGACCCAAGTGGCCAACACAAACACCTGGCCCATCTAGGAGTGGCACTGCAGTGTCAGGCAGGATGGCCCTTCCAAAAACTACTCCCCAAACAGCACATGACGCAAAGAAGAAAAAAAGAGGCGCAATGAGGTAGCTGTGTGAGTAAGATAAGCGACCCAAGTGGCCGACACAAACACCTGGCCCATCTAGGAGTGGCACTGCAGTGTCAGGCAGGATGGCCCTTCTAAAAAATACTCCCCAAACAGCACATGACGCAAAGAAAAATGAAAGAAAAAAGAGGTGCAAGATGGAATTGTCCTTGGGCCCTCCCACCCACCCTTATGTTGTATAAACAGGACATGCACACTTTAACCAACCCATCATTTCAGCGACAGGGTCTGCCACACGACTGTGACTGAAATGACTGGTTGGTTTGGGCCCCCACCAAAAAAGAAGCAATCAATCTCTCCTTGCTCAAACTGGCTCTACAGAGGCAAGATGTCCACCTCATCATCATCGTCCGATTCATCACCCCTTTCACTGTGTACATCCCCCTCCTCACAGATTATTAATTCGTCCCCACTGGAATCCACCATCTCAGATCCCCGTGTACTTTCTGGAGGCAATTGCTGCTGGTGAATGTCTCCATGGAGTAATTGATTATAATTCATTTTAATGAACATCATCTTCTCCACATTTTCTGGAAGTAACCTCGTACGCCGATTGCTGACAAGGTGAGTGGCGGCACTAAACACTCTTTCGGAGTACACACTGGAGGGAGGGCAACTTAGGTAGAATAAAGCCAGTTTGTGCAAGGGCCTCCAAATTGCCTCTTTTCCCTGCCAGTATACGTACGGACTGTCTGACGTGCCTACTTGGATGCGGTCACTCATATAATCCTCCACCATTCTTTCAATGGTGAGAGAATCATATGCAGTGACAGTAGACGACATGTCAGTAATCGTTGGCAGGTCCTTCAGTCCGGTCCAGATGTCAGCATCAGCAGTCGCTCCAGACTGCCCTGCATCACCGCCAGCGGGTGGGCTCGGAATTCGTAGCCTTTTCCTCGCACCCCCAGTTGCGGGAGAATGTGAAGGAGGAGATGTTGACAGGTCGCGTTCCGCTTGACTTGACAATTTTCTCACCAGCAGTTCTTTGAACCCCTGCAGACTTGTGTCTGCCGGAAAGAGAGATCCAACGTAGGTTTTAAATCTAGGATCGAGCACGGTGGCCAAAATGTAGTGCTCTGATTTCAACAGATTGACCACACGTGAATCCTGGTTAAGCGAATGAAGGGCTCCATCCACAAGTCCCACATGCCTAGCGGAATCGCTCTGTTTTAGCTCCTCCTTCAATGCCTCCAGCTTCTTCTGCAAAAGCCTGATGAGGGGAATGACCTGACTCAGGCTGGCAGTGTCTGAACTGACTTCACGTGTGGCAAGTTCAAAGGGCAGCAGAACCTTGCACAACGTTGAAATCATTCTCCACTGCGCTTGAGACAGGTGCATTCCACCTCCTTTGCCTATATCGTGGCCAGATGTATAGGCTTGAATGGCCTTTTGCTGCTCCTCCATCCTCTGAAGCATATAGAGGGTTGAATTCCACCTCGTTACCACCTCTTGCTTCAGATGATGGCAGGGCAGGTTCAGGTTTTTTTGGTGGTGCTCCAGTCTTCTGTACGCAGTGCCTGCACGCCGAAAGTGGCCCGCAATTCTTCTGGCCACCGACAGCATCTCTTGCACGCCCCTGTCGTTTTTTAAATAATTCTGCACCACCAAATTCAAGGTATGTGCAAAACATGGGACGTGCTGGAATTTGCCCAGATGTAATGCGCGCACAATATTGCTGGCGTTGTCCGATGTCACAAATCCCCAGGAGAGTCCAATTGGGGTAAGCCATTCTGCGATGATCTTCCTCAGTTGCCGTAAGAGGTTTTCAGCTGTGTGCGTATTCTGGAAAGCGGTGATACAAAGCGTAGCCTGCCTAGGAACGAGTTGGCGTTTGCGAGATCCTGCTACTGGTGCCGCCGCTGCTGTTCTTGCAGCGGGAGGCAATACATCTACCCAGTGGGCTGTCACAGTCATGTAGTCCTGAGTCTGCCCTGCTCCACTTGTCCACATGTCCGTGGTTAAGTGGACATTGGGTACAACTGCATTTTTTAGGACACTGGTGAGTCTTTTTCTGACGTCCGTGTACATTCTCGGTATCGCCTGCCTAGAGAAGTGGAACCTAGATGGTATTTGGTAACGGGGGCACACTGCCTCAATAAATTGTCTAGTTCCCTGTGAACTAACGGCGGATACCGGACGCACGTCTAACACCAACATAGTTGTCAAGGCCTCAGTTATCCGCTTTGCAGCAGGATGACTGCTGTGATATTTCATCTTCCTCGCAAAGGACTGAGGACAGTCAACTGCTTACTGGAAGTAGTACAAGTGGTCTTCCGACTTCCCCTCTGGGATGACGATCGACTCCCAGCAGCAACAACAGCAGCGCCAGCAGCAGTAGGCATTACACTCAAGGATGCATCGGAGGAATCCCAGGCAGGAGAGGACTCGTCAGACTTGCCAGTGACATGGCCTGCAGGACTATTGGCTTTTCTGGGTAAGGAGGAAATTGACACTGAGGGAGTTGGTGGTGTGGTTTGCGCGAGCTTGGTTACAAGAGGAAGGGATTTACTGGTCAGTGGACTGCTTCCGCTGTCGCCCAAAGTTTTTGAACTTGTCACTGACTTATTATGAATGCGCTGCAGGTGACGTATAAGGGAGGATGTTCCGAGGTGGTTAACGTCCTTACCCCTACTTATTACAGCTTGACAAAGGCAACACACGGCTTGACACCTGTTGTCCGCATTTCTGTTGAAATACTTCCACACTGAAGAGCTGATTTTTTTGGTATTTTCACCAGGCATGTCAATGGCCATATTCCTCCCACGGACAACAGGTGTCTCCCCGGGTGCCTGACTTAAGCAAACCACCTCACCATCAGAATCCTCCTTGTCAATTTCCTCCCCAGCCCAAGCAACACCCATATCCTCATCCTGGTGTACTTCAACACTGACATCTTCAATTTCACTATCAGGAACTGGACTGCGGGTGCTCCTTTCAACACTTGCAGGGGGCGTGCAAATGGTGGAAGGCGCAAGCTCTTCCCGTCCAGTGTTGGGAAGGTCAGGCATCGCAACCGACACAATTGGACTCTCCTTTGGGATTTGGGATTTCGAAGAACGCACAGTTCTTTGCTGTGCTTTTGCCGCAAGTCTTTTCTTTTTTCTAGCGAGAGGATGAGTGCTTCCATCCTCATGTGAAGCTGAACCACTAGCCATGAACAAAGGCCAGGGCCTCAGCCGTTCCTTGCCACTCCGTGTCGTAAATGGCATATTGGCAAGTTTACGCTTCTCCTCAGACGCTTTTAATTTTGATTTTTGGGTCATTTTTTTACTGATCTTTTGTGTTTTGGATTTTACATGCTCTGTACTATGACATTGGGCATCGGCCTTGGCAGACGACGTTGATGGCATTTCATCGTCTCGGCCATGACTAGTGGCAGCAGCTTCAGCACGAGGTGGAAGTGGATCTTGATCTTTCCCTATTTTTTTAACCTCCACATTTTTGTTCTCCATATTTTGCGCACAACTAAAAGCCACCACAGGTATACAATGTAGATGGATGGATAGTATAGTATTACTTATACTTATGGACGACGAGTGACGACACAGAGGTAGGTACAGCCGTGGCCTGCCGTACTGCTGCTTAGTGCTTATATATATGATATACTGTATAACGGACCTGGTGGACACTGTCAGCAGACTGCTAAACAAACTAGTATGAAGAAAGAAAAAAAACACCACAAGTATACAATGTAGATGGATGGATAGTATAGTATTACTTATACTTATGGACGACGAGTGCACTGACGACACAGAGGTAGGTACAGCCGTGGCCTACCGTATTGCTGCTTAGTGCTTATATATATGATATACTGTATAACGGACCTGGTGGACACTGTCAGCAGACTGCTAAACAAACTAGTATGAAGAAAGAAAAAAAAAACACCACAGGTATACAATGTAGATGGATGGATAGCATAGTATTACTTATACTTATGGACGACGAGTGACGACACAGAGGTAGGTACAGCCGTGGCCTACCGTACTGCTGCTTAGTGCTTATATATATGATATTATACTGTATAACGGACCTGGTGGACAGTGTCAGCAGACTGCTAAACTAGTATGAAGAAAGAAAAAAAAAACACCACAGGTATACAATGTAGATGGATGGATAGTATAGTATTACTTATACTTATGGACGACGAGTGACGACACAGAGGTAGGTACAGCCGTGGCCTACCGTACTGCTGCTTAGTGCTTATATATATGATATACTGTGTAACGGACCTGGTGGACACTGTCAGCAGACTGCTAAACAAACTAGTATGACTATGAAGAAAGAAAACAAAAACACCACAGGTATACAATGTAGATGGATGGATAGTATAGTATTACTTATACTTATGGACGACGAGTGCACTGACGACACAGAGGTAGGTACAGCCGTGGCCTTCCGTACTGCTGCTTAGTGCTTAATTATATATATAATAGACTGTATAACGGACCTGGTGGACACTGTCAGCAGACTGCTAAACAAACTAGCATGAAGAAAGAAAAAAAAAACACCACAGTGTTTTTCAGGCAGACAAACGTATACTGGACTGGTGGTCACTGTCAGCAAAACTGTGCACTGTACTCCTGCTATAACTGCTCCCCAGTCCCCACAATTAGGCAGTGTGAGCAGTGCACTCAGCACAGATATATCATGCAGCAGTGCAGCACACTGAGTGAGCACAGATATGGTGGAGCGTTTTTTTTCAGGCAGAGAAACAACGGATTAAACTCAAAACCCTGCACTGTACTCCCTAACAGCTGCTCCCCGTCCCCAATCCTCCCCACAATTAAAACTAAGTCACTCAGTTTTTTTTTTTTTTCTAATACAACGGAGAGGACGCCAGCCACGTCCTCTCCCTATCAATCTCAATGCACGTGTGAAAAATGCCGGCGACGCGCGGCTCCTTATATAGAATCCGAGTCTCGCGAGAATCCGACAGCGGGATGATGATGTTCGGGCGCGCTCGGGTTAACCGAGCAAGGCGGGAGGATCCGAGTCGCTCGGACCGGTGTAAAAAAAAGGTGAAGTTCGGGCGGGTTCGGATTCCGAGGAACCGAACCCGCTCATCACTAGTTACAACAGCACGGCTGGATTCTGAATATTCCAAAGTCGCAGCTGATTCCTTTGACGCATCTGCCCTTCCTGGGCATGATTCTGGACACAGACCAGAAGAAGGTTTTTCTCCTGACGGAGAAGGCGCAGGAACTCATGACACTGGTCAGAGACCTCTTAAAACCAAAACATGTGTCGGTGCATCACTGCACGAGAGTCCTGGGAAAGATGATGGCGTCATACGAGGCCATTCCATGCGAGGACCTTTCAGTGGGATCTGTTGGACAAGTGGTCTGGATCACATCTACAGATGCATCGGCTGATCACCCTATCCCCCAGGGCCAGGGTGTCTCTTCTGTGGTGGCTGCAGAGTGCTCACCTTCTCGAGGGCCGCAGATTCGGCATTCAGGACTGGGTCCTGGTGACCACGGATGCAAGCCTCCGAGGGTGGGGGGCAGTCACACAGGGAAGAAATTTCCAGGGTCTGTGGTCAAGTCAGGAGACTTGCCTTCACATCAATATCCTGGAACTAAGGGCCATATACAATGCCCTAAGTCAAGCGGAGACCCTGCTTCGCGACCAATCGGTGCTGATTCAATCAGACAACATCACCGCAGTGGCTCATGTAAACCGCCAAGGCGGCACAAGGAGCAGGGTGGCGATGGCAGAAGCCACCAGAATTCTTCGATGGGCGGAGAATCACGTACGAGCACTGTCAGCAGTGTTCATTCCGGTAGTGGACAACTGGGAAGCAGACTTCCTCAGCAGGCACGACCTCCACCCGGGAGAGTGGGGACTTCATCAGGAAGTCTTCACGCAGATTGCAAGGCGATGGGAACTGCCACAGGTGGACATGATGGCGTCCCGCCTCAACAAAAAGCTACAGAGGTATTGCGCCAGGTCAAGAGACCCTCAAGCGATAGCTGTGGACGCACTGGTGACACCGTGGGTGTTCCAGTCGGTTTATGTGTTTCCTCCTCTTCCTCTCATACCCAAGGTGCTGAGAATCATAAGAAAAAGAGGAGTGAGAACAATACTCATTGTTCCGGATTGGTCAAGAAGGACTTGGTATCCAGAGCTACAAGAAATGCTCACAGAGGACCCATGGCCTCTGCCTCTAAGGCAGGATCTGTTGCAGCAGGGGCCCTGTCTGTTCCAAGACTTACCGCGGCTGCGTTTGACGGCATGGCGGTTGAACGCCGGATCCTAGCAGAAAAAGGCATTCCGGATGAGGTTATTCCTACGCTAATAAAGGCTAGGAAGGACGTGACTGCTAAACATTATCACCGTATATGGCGAAAATATGTTGCTTGGTGCGAGGCCAGGAAAGCCCCTACAGAGGAATTCCAGCTGGGCCGTTTTCTTCACTTCCTACAGTCGGGAGTGACTTTGGGCCTTAAATTGGGGTCCATTAAGGTCCAGATTTCGGCCTTATCCATTTTCTTTCAAAAAGAACTGGCTTCTCTTCCTGAAGTTCAGACGTTTGTAAAGGGAGTGCTGCATATTCAGCCCCCGTTTGTGCCTCCAGTGGCACCTTGGGATCTTAACGTGGTGTTGAGTTTCCTGAAATCACACTGGTTTGAGCCACTTAAAACCGTGGAGTTAAAATATCTCACGTGGAAAGTGGTCATGCTATTAGCCTTGGCTTCGGCTAGGCGTGTGTCAGAATTGGTGGCTTTGTCACATAAAAGCCCCTATCTGGTTTTCCATATGGACAGGGCAGAATTGCGGACTCGTCCACAATTTCTGCCAAAAGTGGTGTCATCTTTTCATATGAACCAACCTATTGTGGTGCCTGTGGCTACTCGTGACTTGGAGGATTCCAGGTTACTAGATGTAGTCAGGGCTTTGAAGGTTTATGTGGCCAGAATGGCTAGAGTCAGGAAAACTGAGTCGCTGTTTATCCTGTATGCATCCAACAAGCTGGGTGCTCCTGCTTCAAAGCAAACTATTGCTCGCTGGATCTGTAACACGATTCAGCAGGCTCATTCTGCAGGCACCACAATAGGTTTGTTCAAATGAAAAGATGACACCACCTTTGGCAGAAATTGGGGACGAGTCCGCAATTCTGCCCTGTCCATATGAAAAACCAGATAGGGGCTTTTACATGACAAAGCCGCCAATTCTGACACACGCCTAGCCGAAGCTAAGGCCAACAGCATGACCACCTTCCACGTGAGATACTTTAGCTCCACAGTCTTAAGTGGTTCAAACCAGTGGGATTTTAGGAAACCCAACACCACGTTGAGATCCCAAGGTGCCACTGGTGGCACAAAAGGGGGCTGAATATGCAGCACTCCCTTAACAAACGTCTGAACTTCAGGAAGAGACGCCAGATCCTATAGAAAAAAAATGGATAGGGCCGAAATCTGGACCTTTATGGATCCCAACATTCAAGCCCATAGTCACTCCAGACTGTAGAAAGTGCAGAAATCTGCCCAGTTGGAATTCCTCTGTAGGGGCCTTCCTGGCCTCACACCAAGCAACATATTTTCGCCATATGCGGTGATAATGCTTTGCTGTCACGTCCTTCCTAGCCTTTATCAGCGTAGGAATAACTTCCTCCGGAATGCCTTTTTCCGCTAGGATCCGGCGTTCAACCGCCATGCCGTCAAATGCAGCCGTGGTAAGTCTTGGAACAGGCAGGGCCCCTGTTGCAACAGGTCCTGTCTTAGAGGCAGAGGCCATGGGTCCTCTGTGAGCATTTCTTGCAGTTCCGGGTACCAAGGCCTTCTTGGCCAATCCGGAACAATGAGTATTGTTCTCACTCCTCTTCTTCTTACGATTCTCAGCACCTTGGGTATGAGAGGAAGAGGAGGAAACACATAGACTGACTGGAACACCCACGGTGTTACCAGGGCGTCCACAGCTATCGCCTGAGGGTCTCTTGACCTGGCGCAATACCGTTGTAGCTTTTTGTTGAGACGGGACGCCATCATGTCTACCTGTGGCAGTTCCCATCGATTTGTAATCTGAATGAAGACTTCGTGATGAAGTCCCCACTCTGCCGGGTGAAGGTCGTGCCTGCTGAGGAAGTCTGCTTCCCAGTTGTCCACCCCCGTAATGAACACTGCTGACAGTGCTTGCACGTGATTCTCCGCCCACTGAAGAATCCTGGTGGCTTCCGCCATCGCGACTCTGCTTCTTGTGCCGCCCTGGCGGTTTACATGAGCCACCGCGGTGATGTTGTCTGACTGAATGAGCACCGGTCGGTTGCGAAGCAGGGGCTCCGCTTGACTCAGGGCGTTGAATATGGCCCTTAGTTTCAGGATATTTATGTGTAGACAAGCCTCCTGACTTGACCACAACCCTTGGAAGTTTCTTCCCTGAGTGACTGCCCCCCACCCTCGGAGGCTCGCATCCGTGGTCACCAGGACCCAGTCCTGTATGCCGAACCTGCGGCCCTCGAGAAGGTGAGCACTCTGTAGCCACCACAGAAGAGACACCCTGGCCCTGGGGGACAGGGTGATCAGCCGCTGCAGCTGAAGATGCGATCCGGACCATTTGTCCAACAGATCCGATTGAAAGATCCTCGCATGGAACCTGCCGAAGGGAATGGCTTCGTACGATGCCACCATCTTTCCCAGGACTCGCGTGCATTGATGCACCGACACCTGTTTCGGTTTTAAGAGGTCTCTGACTAGAGTCACAAGCTCTTGAGCCTTCTCCGTCGGGAGAAACACCTTCTTCTGGTCTGTGTCCAGAATCATTCCCAGAAAGGGCAGACGCGTCGTAGGAATCAGCTGCGACTTTGGGATATTTAGAATCCAGCCATGCTGTTGCAACACTTCCTGAGAGTGCGCTACGCTGATCTGGAACTGCTCCCTTGACCTCGCCTTTATGAGGAGATCGTCCAAGTATGGGATAACTGTGACTCCTTGCTTTCTCAGGATCACCATCATTTCTGCCATTACCTTGGTAAATATTCTCGGTGCCGTGGAGAGTCCAAACGGCAACGTCTGGAATTGGTAATGATAGTCATGTACCACAAATCTGAGGTACTCCTGATGAGGCGGATAAATTGGGACATGCAAGTAAGCATCCTTGATGTCCAGAGACACCATAAAATCCCCCTCTTCCAAGCTTGCAATGACCGCTCTGTGCGATTCCATTTTGAACTTGAATCTTTTCAGATAAATGTTCAGGGACTTTAAATTTAATATAGGTCTGACCGAACCGTCCGGTTTCGGTACCACAAACATTGTGGAATAGTATCCCTTTCCCTGTTGAAGAAGGGGAACCTTTACCACCACCTGCTGGAGAAATAGCTTGTGAATTGCCACTACCACTACTTCCCTTTCTATGGGGGAAGCTGGCAGGGCCGATTTTAGGTAACTTTGAGGGGGCATCACCTCGAATTCCAGCTTGTATCCCTGAGACACAATCCGTATAGCCCAGGGATCCACCCGTGAGCGAACCCACTGGTGGCTGAAATGTCGGAGACGCGCCCCCACCGCTCCTGGCTCCACCCGTGGAGCCCCAGCGTCATGCTGTGGATTTAGTGGAAGCCGGGGAGGACTTCTGTTCCTGGGAACTAGCTGTAAGGTGCAGCTTTTTTCCTCTACCCCTGCCTCTAGCAAGAAAGGAAGCACCTCTGACCTTCTTGCTTCTTTGTGCGCGAAAGGACTGCATTTGGTAATACGGTGCTGTCACGATCCGGGTATCTGGACGCCATTTCTTACCTATCAGATGCCTCCTAAGGCTGGCTCAGCGCTCCAGGACCGGATCCCATCTGTTATCCTGATGTGCACATTCCCGCATCCTCTCCTGTCTCTCTGGACGCAGTCACAGTAACGCCTTATACATCTGGCATGGCGTCTCCCGCGGCCTCCGCCGCCGTCCCTGAGCTTCTGCATTCAGAGTGGCGATTACGTCAGCCGCGGCCTCCGCTGTGTCCGCGTGGTCGGATGTGCATCTGTCAGCCTGGCGTCTCCTGTCTCCGGTGGCCGGCGCCGCCATTACTGTTTTCCAGACCACATGGATTACAATCCAAACTTCCCTCCAAGTGTCTGCATGGGTGCAGCCATCTTGGATTCTGTCAGCTGATCATTCCTACCAATCCGTTGTCAGTATTATTAATTTGCATAATTGCCTAGCCAATGCCTTCCTTGCTGCAGGTATAAATAGGTTGTGCCTGAGCAAGGAAGGCGTCAGTGCTTTGGTTGTCAAACCTAGTTCCAGTTTGTCTCTCTTCTGTGAATGTCTTCCAGGTTCCAGCTCCTGTCTCCAGACTTCTGCTATAGAGACCCGCACCAGCATTCCATCTGCGGTGTAGCCTGACTCTCCGATCCATTCTGGACTCACCTGTTTCCAGCTACAACATCACCTGCTTCCAGCTTAGCTTCCAGCAGTGTACAGCTTCTCTTAAAGGGCCGGTGTCCTTTCTGCAGTTTACCACTCTCCACCGGTATTATTATTTCTCCGCTCTCAAATTCTACATTTCATCTACATTGCATCGCTCTCAAGCTTTATTTATTATTTAACTGGTTCCAGCCAGTATCCACTCCGTGCCAACACCTGTCTGGTTCTAACCAGTACCCACAGCAGCATTTTATCTACAGCAGTCCAGCTTTCCCTGGAACACCAGCTGGTACGACCCTGGGCTTTCCTCATTTCTACAGTTGAGCCTGGTAAGGACTTTCCAACTTGCAGATAATAAGAACTGTCTCATACTACCAGAGCTCTGTGGCCCCTGCCACCCTGTAGTACCCAGGAACTGTATTATTATTTCTCTGCTGATTTTTATGTTACTTTTTACTGCTACTGTGATGCATGGAGTTTGTCATAAATAAATATCATTGACTTTTACTCAAGTTGTCGTGGTCACGCCTTCGGGCGGTTTCTCTTCATGTTACTTACATGTCCAGGGGTCTGATACAACCTCCCAGGTTCCGGTACATCTCAGCCCCTACAACTGAGGCTGCCTTCCGTCAGCTCAGGCCCACAGTTGTGACAGTAAGCACTGACCAAATGAATCCAGCCGGAGACCAGGATCAAGCAGCCAGGCCGATGCAAGAACTGGCAGCCCGACTTGAACATCAGGAGGCTGCACAGGGCCACATCATCCGCTGTCTCCAGGATCTCTCTACTCGGCTGGATGGGATTCAGACAACTCTCCGTGGATCAGGCGCATCTGGGGCGTCAACCACAGTGACTCCAACTATAACCCCACCCACCTTACGCGTTTCTGCTCCACGTCTTCATCTTCCAACGCCAGCAAAATTTGACGGATCTCCAAGATTCTGCAGGGGATTTCTCAACCAGTGTGAGATTCAGTTTGAGCTACAACCTGGCAATTTTCCCAGTGACCGTACAAAAATTGCCTACATCATCTCACTTCTCAGTGGCTCAGCCCTTGACTGGGCATCACCGTTATGGGAGAGGTCCGACACCCTGCTATCTTCTTACACTGCATTCGTGTCAACATTCAGGCGCATCTTCGACGAGCCAGGCCGGGTAACTTCAGCTTCGTCTGAGATTCTCCGTTTACGCCAGGGATCACATACTGTAGGACAATATCTTATACAGTTCCAGATCCTGGCATCTGAACTGGCATGGAACGACGAGGCCCTGTATGCTGCATTCTGGCATGGTTTATCCGAGCGTATTAAAGATGAGTTAGCTACCAGAGACTTACCCTCCAAGTTAGATGAGCTAATCTCACTTTGTACAAAAGTTGACTTACGTTTCAGAGAGAGAGCAACTGAGCGTGGAAGATCATCTGCTCCAAAATCTTCTGCTCCTCCTCCTCGCCAACTGTCACCAACTAAAGATGAACCCATGCAAATTGGCCGTTCCCGTTTAACTCCTGCTGAGCGCCGAAGACGTCTCTCCGAGTCTCTCTGTCTTTATTGTGCAGCTCCGTCTCACACCATTAATGCCTGTCCCAAACGTCCGGGACTCCAAGTCCTAGCTCGTCAAAGAGAGGGCCGGCTAGGAGTAATGATCTCCTCTCCATCTCCTCAAGATTGTAATCTCCCAGTCTCGCTTCAAGTTGCTCAACGTTATCAGAACGTCATTGCCCTCCTGGATTCCGGAGCAGCTGGGAACTTTATTACCGAAGCCTATGTTAAACGGTGGTCCCTACCCACCGAGAGACTTCCTTCCTCCTTTTCCTTAACTGCCGTGGATGGCAGTAAAATTTTTGATACAGTTATTGCTCTAAGGACTCTACCAGTTCGTCTGAGAGTGGGAGTTCTTCATTCCGAACTTATTTCACTTTTAGTGATTCCAAGAGCCACACATCCTGTGGTCCTGGGCCTTCCATGGCTCCGTCTTCACAATCCTACAATTGATTGGACGACTACGCAAATCCTGGCATGGGGGCCCTCCTGTGCTGAGACATGTTTGTTTAAAGTGTTGCCTGTCTGTTCTTCCTCCCCCAGGTCGTCTGATGTTCCACCTCCTCCATATCAAGATTTCACGGATGTGTTCAGTAAAGCTTCTGCTGATATCCTTCCTCCTCATAGAGAATGGGACTGCCCGATTGATCTCATTCCAGGGAAGGTTCCACCTCGAGGCCGAACTTATCCGTTGTCTCTGCCCGAGACGCATTCTATGGAGGAATACATTAAAGAGAACCTAGCAAAGGGGTTCATTCGACCTTCTTCTTCTCCAGCCGGCGCAGGCTTCTTTTTTGTAAAAAAGAAAGATGGTGGTCTGCGGCCGTGCATCGACTACAGAGGTTTGAACGACATTACCATTAAGAACCGCTATCCTTTACCCCTGATTACTGAGCTCTTTGACAGAGTTAGCGGAGCTACCATCTTTACAAAGCTGGACTTGAGAGGTGCATACAATCTCATCCGGATCCGTGAGGGTGACGAGTGGAAGACCGCATTTAACACCCGTGACGGACATTATGAGTACCTCGTCATGCCCTTCGGATTGAGCAATGCTCCAGCTGTCTTCCAGCATTTCGTCAATGAGATCTTCAGAGACATTCTATACCGTCATGTCGTGGTCTATCTAGACGATATCCTCATTTTTGCCAACAATTTAGAGGAACATCGTTTTTGGGTAAAGGAGGTTCTGTCCCGTCTCCGTGTCAATCATCTCTATTGCAAATTAGAGAAATGCGTCTTTGAAGTCAAGTCCATTCCGTTTCTAGGGTACATTGTGTCCGGTTCCGGACTAGAGATGGATCCTGAGAAACTACAAGCAATCCAGAATTGGCCGGTACCCTTAACCCTCAAAGGGGTCCAGAGGTTCTTAGGGTTCGCCAATTATTACCGAAAGTTTATACGAGACTTTTCCACCATTGTGGCGCCTATTACTGCTTTCACCAAGAAGGGTGCTAACCCGTCCAAGTGGTCTGAAGAAGCCATGCAAGCTTTTCATCTTTTAAAACAGAGGTTCATCTCTGCGCCTGTCCTGAAACAGCCTGACATCGACTCTCCTTTCATCCTAGAGGTGGATGCCTCCTCCGTTGGAGTAGGAGCGGTGTTATCTCAGAGGGCTAAAGATGGCCATTTACATCCTTGCAGTTTCTTCTCACGGAAGTTCTCCCCAGCGGAGCGCAACTATGCCATTGGCGACCAGGAGTTGCTAGCCATCAAGCTCGCTCTAGAGGAGTGGAGATATCTGTTGGAGGGAGCTTCTCATTCAATCACCATCCTTACAGACCACAAGAACCTTCTATATCTGAAAGGCGCACAATGTCTCAACCCTCGTCAGGCCAGATGGGCACTTTTCTTTTCCAGGTTCGACTTTAAACTCCAGTTCTGTCCGGGCTCTCAGAATCGCAAGGCCGATGCCCTTTCCCGCTCATGGGAGCAAGAAAATGAGTCAGAGTCTTCAGACAAGCATCCTATTATAAATCCGTTGGCATTCTCCACGGTAGGGATGGACTCTACGCCCCCATCAGGGAAAAGTTTTGTGAAGCCGACACTAAGGAAGAAGCTCATGCATTGGGCCCATGCTTCCCACTTTGCCGGACATACAGGTATCCAAAAAACCCTGGAGTTTATCTCTAGGTCTTATTGGTGGCCAACTCTGAAAAAGGACGTTTTGGAGTTTATTGCATCTTGCCCAAAGTGTGCTCAACATAAAGTATCCCGCCAGTCGCCTGCGGGGCAACTGGTTCCACTATCTGTTCCCCGTCGACCATGGACCCATTTGTCGATGGATTTTATTACAGATTTGCCCATGTGCAACAAGTTTAATACCATCTGGGTGGTAGTTGACCGGTTCACCAAGATGGCACACTTCATTCCTCTCACCGGTCTTCCGTCAGCTTCCAAGTTGGCTCAAGTATTCATACAAGAGATCTTTCGACTCCACGGTCTTCCAGAAGAAATTATCTCAGATCGAGGAGTTCAATTCACAGCCAAATTCTGGCGAAGTTTATGTCAAGCCCTCCAAGTCAAGCTAAAGTTTTCCACGGCTTACCATCCTCAGACCAATGGTCAAACTGAGAGGGTGAATCAGGACTTGGAGTCCTTCCTCCGCATCTATGTGTCCTCCTCTCAAGATGACTGGGTTCAATTACTTCCCTGGGCCGAGTTCTGTCATAACAACCAGTATCATTCTTCATCTTCTTCAACACCATTCTTCACCAACTTTGGATTCCACCCTAAAGTCCCTGAGTTCCAACCGCTTCCAGCAACTTCTGTTCCCGCAGTGGATATCACCTTGCATCAGTTTGCCAATATCTGGAAGAGCGTACGATCAGCTCTGCTCAAGGCATCGTTCAGGTACAAGAAGTTTGCGGATAAGAAGCGTCGAGCAGTTCCTGCTCTCAAGGTGGGTGATCGGGTATGGTTATCCATGAAGAATTTGAGGTTAAGAGTTCCCAGTATGAAGTTTGCACCTCGCTACATCGGTCCTTTTAAAATTGATCAAGTCATCAATCCTGTTGCTTACAGACTCCAGTTGCCTCCCTTCTTAAAGATACCCAGGACATTCCATGTTTCCCTGTTGAAACCGCTAATCTTGAATCGGTTTCATTCCTCACTTCCTCCAACTCCGAAAGTCCAAACTCAACGAGGCGTTGAGTATGAAGTAGCCAAGATCCTGGACTCACGTCACCGTTACGGTCAACTTCAGTATCTTATTGACTGGAAGGGTTATGGCCCTGAGGAACGTTCATGGACCAATGCTTCTGATGTCCATGCTCCTGCCTTGGTCCAGAGATTCCATTCCAAGTTTCCTCAAAAGCCAAAGAAGTGTCCTGGGGCCACTCCTAAAGGGGGGGGTGCTGTCACGATCCGGGTATCTGGACGCCATTTCTTACCTATCAGATGCCTCCTAAGGCTGGCTCAGCGCTCCAGGACCGGATCCCATCTGTTATCCTGATGTGCACATTCCCGCATCCTCTCCTGTCTCTCTGGACGCAGTCACAGTAACGCCTTATACATCTGGCATGGCGTCTCCCGGGGCCTCCGCCGCCGTCCCTGAGCTTCTGCATTCAGAGTGGCGATTACGTCAGCCGCGGCCTCCGCTGTGTCCGCGTGGTCGGATGTGCATCTGTCAGCCTGGCGTCTCCTGTCTCCGGTGGCCGGCGCCGCCATTACTGTTTTCCAGACCACATGGATTACAATCCAAACTTCCCTCCAAGTGTCTGCATGGGTGCAGCCATCTTGGATTCTGTCAGCTGATCATTCCTACCAATCCGTTGTCAGTATTATTAATTTGCATAATTGCCTAGCCAATGCCTTCCTTGCTGCAGGTATAAATAGGTTGTGCCTGAGCAAGGAAGGCGTCAGTGCTTTGGTTGTCAAACCTAGTTCCAGTTTGTCTCTCTTCTGTGAATGTCTTCCAGGTTCCAGCTCCTGTCTCCAGACTTCTGCTATAGAGACCCGCACCAGCATTCCATCTGCGGTGTAGCCTGACTCTCCGATCCATTCTGGGCTCACCTGTTTCCAGCTACAACATCACCTGCTTCCAGCTTAGCTTCCAGCAGTGTACAGCTTCTCTTAAAGGGCCGGTGTCCTTTCTGCAGTTTACCACTCTCCACCGGTATTATTATTTCTCCGCTCTCAAATTCTACATTTCATCTACATTGCATCGCTTTCAAGCTTTATTTATTATTTAACTGGTTCCAGCCAGTATCCACTCCGTGCCAACACCTGTCTGGTTCTAACCAGTACCCACAGCAGCATTTTATCTACAGCAATCCAGCTTTCCCTGGAACACCAGCTGGTACGACCCTGGGCTTTCCTCATTTCTACAGTTGAGCCTGGTAAGGACTTTCCAACTTGCAGATAATAAGAACTGTCTCATACCACCAGAGCTCTGTGGCCCCTGCCACCCTGTAGTACCCAGGAACTGTATTATTATTTCTCTGCTGATTTTTATGTTACTTTTTACTGCTACTGTGATGCATGGAGTTTGTCATAAATAAATATCATTGACTTTTACTCAAGTTGTCGTGGTCACGCCTTCGGGCGGTTTCTCTTCATGTTACTTACATGTCCAGGGGTCTGATACAACCTCCCAGGTTCCGGTACATCTCAGCCCCTACAACTGAGGCTGCCTTCCGTCAGCTCAGGCCCTCAGTTGTGATAGGTGCTTTCTTAGGTTGTGAGGGAATATATGGCAAAAAGTTTGACTTCCCAGCAGTAGCTGTGGAAACCAGGTCCGAGAGACCATCCCCAAACAATTCCTCACCCGTGTAAGGTAACACCTCCATGTGTTTTTTGGAGTCGGCATCACCTGTCCACTGCCGAGTCCACAGGACCCTCCTGGCAGAAATTGACATTGCATTAATTCTAGAGCCCAGTAGGCAAATGTCCCTCTGGGCATCCCTCATATATAGGACGGGATCCGGTCTGAAGATCGACAGTGTCTAGGTCGACCACTATAGGTCGACAGTCACTAGGTCGACATGGATGGAAGGTCGACAGGGTTTCTAGGTCGACATGTGCTAGGTCAACAAGTCTAAAGGTCGACATGAGTTTTTCAATTTTTTTTTCTTTTTTTGAATTTTTTCATACTTAACGATCCACGTGGACTACGATTGGAACGGTAAAGTGTGCCGAGCGAAGCGAAGGCACCATGCCCGAAGCATGGCGAGCGAAGCGAGCCATGTGAGGGGACGCGGTGCACTAATTTGGGATCCCGGTCACTCTACGAAGAAAACGACACACAAAAAAAAATCCTCATGTCGACCTTTAGACCTGTCGACCTAGCACATGTCGACCTAGAAACCCTGTCGACCATCCATCCATGTCGACCTAGTGACTGTCGACCTATAGTGGTCGACCTAAACATTGTCGACCTAGACACTGTCGATTTGATGAACCACACCCATATAGGACAGTGTCTTTTATATGCCCCAGGGTCAGCATAATGGGATCCCTGTCCAAGGTATCCATTTCCTCAGACAGATTATCTGTCCACGCTGCTACAGCACTACACATCCACGCCGACGCAATTGCCGGCCTCAGTAGAGTCCCTGAATGTGTATAAACAGATTTCAGGATACTTTCCTGCTTTCTATCTGCAGGATCCTTTAGGGTGGCCGTATCCTGCGACGGCAGGGCCACCTTCTTAGATAAGAGAGCTTTATCTACCCTAGGGGAGGATTCCCAGCGCACCCTGTCCTCTGGCGGGAAAGGGTACGCCATAAGTAACCTTTTGGAAATCAGGACTTTCTTATCGGGGGAATCCCACGCTCTTTCACATAACTCATTTAACTCATGTGAAGGGGGAAAAGTCACCTCTTGCTTTTTCTCCCCATACATATAAACCCTCTTGTCAGGGACAGAGTTTACCTCTGATATGTGTAAAACATCCTTCATCGCTATAATCATGTAGCGTATAGCTTTTGTCATTTTCGGTTGCAATTTTGCATCATCGTCGTCGACACTGGAGTCAGAATCCGTGTCGACATCTGTGTTTGGATAGTGGACGCTTTTGGGACCCTGAGGGCCTCTGCGCTGTAGGATCAGGCATGGGTTGAGACCCTGACTGGCCCGAGGTATCAGCTGTATCCAACCTTTTATGTAAGGAGTTTACATTATCATTATCATTTAACACCTTCCACATATCCATCCAATCAGGTGTCGGCACCGTCGGTGGCGACACGTCAGTCAACTGCACTTGCTCTGCCTCCACATAGCCCTCTTCGTCAAACATGTTGACACACGCGTACCGACACACCACACACACAGGGGAAGCTCTAAATGAGGACAGGACCCCCACAAGGCCTTTTGGAGAGACAGAGAGAGAGTGTGCCAGCACACACCCCAGTGCTATATAACCCAGGGATTACACAGTAACTTAGTGTTTACCCAGTAGCCGCTGTATTATGATTAATGCGCCTAAATTTATGTGCCCCCCCTCTCTTTTTCACCCTTCTACCGTGATTCTGCAGGGGAGAGCCTGGGGAGCTTCCTCTCAGCGGAGCTGTGGCAGGAAAATGGCGCTGGTGAGTGCTGAGGACGAAGGCCCCGCCCCCTCAGTGGCGGGCTTCTGTCCCGCGATTTTTGTAAAATAAATGGCGGGGGCTCATACATATATCAGTGTCCCACTGTCTATATGCAGTTTTCGCCAGGAGGTATCAATTGCTGCCCAGGGCGCCCCCCCCCCCCTGCGCCCTGCACCCTACAGTGACCAGAGTGTGTGGGTTAGTGTGGGCGCAATGGCGCACAGCTGCAGTGCTGTGCGCTACCTCATGTGAAGACAGGAGTCTTCTGCCGCCGATTTCGATGTCTTCTCCGCTTCTGCCGGCTTCTGTCTTCTGGCTCTGCGAGGGGGACTGCGGCGCGGCTCCGGGAACGGACGACAAGGTCAGGTCCTGTGTTCGATCCCTCTGGAGCTAATGGTGTCCAGTAGCCTAAGAAGCGCAACCTAGCTGCAGTTAGTAGGTTTGCTTCTCTCCCCTCAGTCCCACGTAGCAGAGAGTCTGTTGCCAGCAGAAGCTCTCTGAAAATAAAAAACCTAACTAAAATACTTTCTTATTAGCAAGCTCAGGAGAGCTCACTAAAAGCACCCAGCTCTGTCTGGGCACAGATTCTAACTGAGGTCTGGAGGAGGGGCATAGAGGGAGGAGCCAGTGCACACCAGATAGTACTAAATCTTTCTTTAGAGTGCCCAGTCTCCTGCGGAGCCCGCTATTTCCCATGGTCCTTACGGAGTTCCCAGCATCCACTAGGACGTTAGAGAAAATAAGATTTTACTTACCGGTAAATCTGTTTCTCGTAGTCCGTAGTGGATGCTGGGCGCCCCTCCCAAGTGCGGACTTCTTCTGCAATACTTGTATATAGTTATTGCTTAAATAAGGGTTATGTTATGGTTGCATCAGGGTTATCTGTTTATGTATTTTAAAAAAAAATTAGGGTTTGTTTTACTTTCTATAGCATTTATTTTTTTCATTTTCAATCTTAGCTGCTCTTATTGCTTTTTTGCATCTTTTATTGCATTCCTTGTAGTACTGGAATACATCTTCCTTTCCATTAGATTTAAATGCTTTGAAAGCACGCTTCTTTTTATCGATTTCTGCCTTGACCTTCTTGTTAAGCCACATCGGTTTAAGTTTGGTACTCCTGCACTTACTGCCCATGGGAATAAATTTGTGAATATTGCTATTTAGCAACCCTTTTAAAGCATCCCACATTTCTGAAGTGTTCTTACCATGAAACAAAACTTCCCACTCAATGTCGTTTAGTGCACATCTCAGCATGCTGAAGTTAGCCTTCCTAAAGTTAAATGTATTTGTTGACCCCTTATAGCTATGTTTCCTAAAACTGATGTCGAATGTGATCATATAGTGATCACTGTTACCCAAGGTCTCCCCAACTTTAGTATTCAATATAATGTCCACATTATTAGTAATTACTAGATCCAGAGTAGTTTTACCCCTAGTTGGGTCCCCGACTAATTGAGACAGGTAGTGATCCTTTAACATATTTAAGAACCTGTTGCCCCTAGCTTTAACACATGAATCGTTACTCCAATTAATATCAGGATAGTTAAAATCCCCAATCACTAGGATGTCCCCCAATCCTGCAGCCCTTTCGATCTGCTGCAAGAGTTGTTCTTCCTCATGTATACTAATATCCGGCTGTTTGTAGCACGTGCCTATAACTATTTTTTTGCATCAATACCCCCACTTGAGATTTCAACCCATAGTCACTCCACATTATTGCCAGTCCCCTTACAAATAACCTCCTTTAAGTATGGTTTAAGAGATGGTTTAACATAAAGACATACACCTCCTCCTCTTTTGCTTGCCCTGTCCCTCCTGAAAGGAGAATACCCCTCCATGTTTGCAACCCAGTCGTGAGAGTCGGCCCACCATGTTTCTGTAATACCTATAATATCATACTCAGCCTTTGATGCTAACAATTCCAATTCTCCCATTTTACTTGCTAGACTTCTTGCGTTTGCAGGCATACATTTTAGTTTAGTGGTTGTTCCCTTGCCCGTTTGTTTTCTTAAAGGTATCCTATCATGGTTTACTAGAACCTCCCTAGAGTTACTCTTACTGACTGTCCTTTTCACTCCCTTTCAAGTTTCCACCCCCACCATACTTAATACTGCCCACCTTACTCTTCTCTTTGATCAACCCAGTGTTTCAGCCTAAATTATCCGCCCTGACATAAGTATTTTCCCTTATGCTACGTACATCCTTTTCTATATGCTGTAATGATGACATATAAATGTTAGTTAACGTTTTGGCAATACCTTTGTTACTACCCTTTTTAGAACCCATGAAAATACCCTTACCGGCTGCTCTTCCCCTCCCCCATTCTTCACCCCCATTTAGCTCACTACCATCATCCTTACTATTCTCGCATAGTTTCTAGCTAAACTCTCCCCCCAGGCTCCTGGTTTAAAAGGTCCTCCAACCTACTAACCATCCTTCCCCCCAGCACCGCAGTCCCCCTCCTCAGTCAGGTGCAATCCATCGCGACAAAAAAGATGGCGCCTGACTGAGATAGTACGGGCCAGTAAGCTGTACCTCATTACCTACCGGCCCACCCGCTCGGGTACCTGCTGCCCGATGGACGAGTTTCGCTGTATCCAGTGTGCCATCAGGGTGGGCTGCCTCTCGTCCCAAAGTCCCCAAGTAGCGCGGCCTGGCAGTTAGCACCGGTTTCACTTTCAGTGGCACAGAGTGGCACAGAGCACGAGAGGACCTGGGCATGCAAAGGTAAGTTATCCATAGGGAGGGGTGTGCACAATACAAAACATAGGGGGAAAAGGACAATTCAAAATAGGGGGGCAGAGGACAATATACAAAACATAGGGAGGGAAAGGAGAATACAAAACCTCAGGGGTGAAGAGGACAATGCCTAGAGGTCAGGATTTGCAGAGCACCATACCTGGCCAAAGGTACGCCGAGCCAGCAAATGCGGCGAAGCCTAGGAGAAAGGTGGTGAAGCCTGATGGCACTCCCGTTCCCGTCACTGGGGGGGGAGCATTCTCCAAGATGCTGGGCTGCCCCCAGGCCCTCTTGGCACTGTGAATAAACACAGCATGCACAGAGTCTGTTCACGTGCTGCTTACCCGCTGTTTGTGCTCCCCCTAACTGCCCCTACTCTGTGAGCTACTGGCATGCCCCCTGTCACTCTCTGCAGGTGAATAGATGCTGTGTGCATGCGCTCAGCGTCTATTCACCACTACTCTTCAGCGGGTGAGAGGGTCTCCTAACCCCACCCCCCGTCCCGTCCCGACCCAACACTGTGACCCGCGGACAGTTGGGCAGTTGGAAGGTATATATAGAAAAATAGTGACTTTGGCGCTAGGCACAAAATGTGAATATAAATATCAGTGCAATAAATGTAAAGGCAGAAAATATATATATATTGGGGGGAATTCAGATGTTTGAAAAGTTGGTTGGGTGTCTGTTTTTTCCTGTGTCTGTCTATTAGATTGAAAAGTCAGTTGGGTGTTTGTTTTTTCCTAACAATTTAATACCCCCCTTCCCCCATTACGTCCTTTTTATTAGAAAGACAGTGCACTCTCTGCAAGGTTCCAGTGGCAGCTCCGTTATCCGATCCAATGGTTCACACTGGTAGTGACAGTCTGTAAATAATAATGAATAACAAGCGCCTCCTAGTGCAATATATCCAAATTCTTGGAGAATAAAACAATAAGGTGATAAATAAAACACGTACCAGAATTTGCGGCAAAAAAGTTTTCGCTTCTTGCCTTAAAACGATTTGGCCATAACTTGGCCAGTAAACATCAGTCTTTATAGCTTCTAGAGCTCAGTTTGTAGCAGTATTGGCCCATTTGAAAACAGATGATGTAGATATCAGATGAATGTATACTAAAACATTTTAATGGTGATATTACCAAACATAAAAACATAGAGCTTATCTGAAGGAGAATCAGTCAGTAGTCCTTGATAAGAAAGCAGCACAAGGAGTCCCTCAACGCTTTTCGTCCCATCAAGTACTGTATCTAGGACTTCATCAGGATATAGGAAGGTGTGGTACATTTGCACATTGTTTTTGAAGGAACTTGGCAGGGATGTTGTTCCAAACTAACCATCTTCTGTGGATGTAGGCTTGCTCAAATCCTTCTGTCTCTTCGTGTAGGGGCTAATTCAGGTTGGATCGCAGATCGCGATCCAAGCGGCATTATTGCAGTGGGCCCACAGACGCATGCGCCCGTACTGCGCATGAGCCCGCTCTTTCTGTGAGGGCCGCAGAAAATGCGATCACCTCTGCCTGTCAATCAGGCAGAGGCGGGCGCCGGGCGGGGGGGAGGGGGAGGGGGGGCAATGCTACGTTTCCAGGGAGGAGACGGAGCGTTGCTGGGGTGTGGCGACCCGAATGATGGGCGGTGCGAATGGGGGCGTGTTGGCGTGGTCGCGGCGGCTATGTGATGTCACATGCAGCCACCGCAACAGGTAAGATGGCGCCGGGACTCCTGCGGCCGCAGCTAAGCTAAGGCAGGAGTCATCTTTAGCTTCTGCTGACAAGCAGAAATCGCGAAGCGATCGCAATTTCTGCTTGTTAATGGCGGGGAGGCGCCGGTCAGTATGTTGGGCGGCCTTGCCCAGTGCTGGGCGGCCCCCCCAGCATGCGACCAAAAGGATAGCAAATTCTGCTGATTAGCAGAGCTTACACTCCACTACTATATATCTGTAAATGTTATTGTTTGCTCTTATATAATAATAATAATAATAATAATAATTTTATTTATATAGCGCTCTTTCTCCAAACAGGACTCAAGGCGCTTTACAGACATAAAAACAAACATAATACAGAAGATTAGTACAGCAATACACAGGCCACACAGACCTAAAATTGAAAACCTAAAATGCATAGAGTAATCACCAGGGTTGGTGTAGGCATTTTGGGTAATGACTTCCATGGGCTGTGTATTCCACCCTCACAGGGTACCAGGTGCGGCAGCCATCTTCGGTGCACTGCGTAGGATTACCATGGGTGGAATAGTCCATCCCTAGAAGAGATGACACAAAATGGGGGTGATTGCAGCATCCTAGCATTCAGAGTAGGGTACCAACAAAACTATCAGGTCTATGTATTTTCATCCCATCCACAAGCGTACCAGATGAGGCAGCCATGTTGGGCGCACTACGGAAGATACACTGGGAGGTAAGCCATACATAGGCCCAGTTGTTACATGGGAGAACGGGCACTTGTGTAGTCATATGATATAACCTGTATGAACAATGAATCCACGTGAGGCACATCCTGCCCGCAGAGGAACCACCAGAGCCCCCATTTGGGGTGCACTGTGTTAGATGCTGTTGGCAGGGTGTGCAATCAGTGGAGGTACACCTCACAGGAATACCACACGGTTGGGTGGAAGTATGCAGTAAAAGAGTTTTTTTTGTTTTTTTTTAAAGAAGAAAGCACATGGTGAGATTACCGTTGCAGGTAAACACAGAGAGGAGGGAAATTATCCTGGTCTAATAGGAGCAGTAAGGGGGGGGGGGGGGGGGGGTATGAGAATGTGGGGAGCACACCAAAATCCGATGAAAATGACCCTACTGGGC
This sequence comes from Pseudophryne corroboree, assembly GCF_028390025.1. Lineage (NCBI taxonomy): Eukaryota > Metazoa > Chordata > Amphibia > Anura > Myobatrachidae > Pseudophryne > Pseudophryne corroboree. The sequence goes on along the minus strand of NC_086451.1, from coordinate 421,207,834 downwards.
CTGGCCTTGGTGCTTCCCCTCCCCCCCTCCCCCCACCAGTGCTCCCTGATCACCTTGAGGGGTAGGCATGTAAGGCACTACTGATGCTCTCTGCCAGAGGTTTAGTAGACCTGGTCCTGGTGATTTCATTGCAGAGGTTTGATGAGTCCACATAATGTTCTAGATTTCTTTCTTGATGTTGTTCAATGTTTGTTCAACTGTATTTTTAACTGTTCATTTTCAAAACGCTTAAAGATAGGAACGCTTTGAGTATTGGAACGCACAGCTGACACGCTTGCATGGTGCATGGTTGAAGCTACAGATATACTATGGTAAATTAACACACCTACAGCTGAGGCAAATGTCCCACTAATCAAAGGGCTTAATTACCCAGTGTTTGACTAAGCAAACACCAGCCCAGTCTGCCTTCATTAAATATGCGGCACTGACCAAACTTTGAAACACAGGTATTTTAAATTACAAACGAAGTCAAAAATCACAAAACTATCTAACAAATGCTTTGAACATACATTTAGAATAGAGATGTTTTGCAGAGGTTCAGATTGCAAAAGGCAGATTACAGGGTCATTACTAGTTAGATTTAATGTTCTGTAATGCCATATAAAATATCTACCACTCAAACAAGATGTGACTAATAATGCTGGATTCATAGTAGGACGGCCATCTTCCACTCACAGGACAGTCACCCGGGCAGCCCAGCCCTGTAAGCCCCACAGGAAGAGTTAATGCCTGAGAGGAGCTTTCCTATATTTCAGTATAGAAGGACCACTTAGGCCTTTGGCCCTGCCTTGCTCACTCTTGAAAGGAAAAAAATATCAGCAGTGCTGATGGATCGTCAGGCAGGTTTCCAGGTTTCTGACTGGTTCACCACCTCAGCTCTATAGGATACACCTAAAGTACCTAGCTTGTATTATTTTTAGAGATGAGCGGGTTCGGTTCGTTGAGATCCGAAACCCCCCGAACTTCACCTATTTTACACGGGTCCGAGGCAGCCTCGGATCTTCCCGCCTTGCTCGGTTAACCCGAACGCGGCCGAACGTCATCATCCCGCTGTCGGATTCTCGCGAGATTCGTATTCTATATAAAGAGCCGCGCGTCGCCGCCATTTTCACTTGTGCATTGGAGATTGAACGGAGAGGACGTGGCTGCGTTCTCTCCCTGAAAAGCTCCGTAATCTGTGCTCAGTGTGCTGCAAATATCTGTGCTCAGTGTGCTGCAAATATCTACGTTCTCTGCCTGAAAACGCTCCATATCTGTGCTCAGTGTGCTGCAAATATCTGTGCTCAGCGTGCTGCATGTTGGGGACTGGGGACCACCAGTATATAATTATAGTAGTACAGTACAGTAGGCCATTGCTGTATCTTGCAGCTCTGTGTCAAGTATACTATCTCTGTGCTGCATAATTGTGAGCAGTATATAGTAGGACAGTGCAGCATTTTGGTGACCAGCAGTATACATATATAGTACAGTACAGTAGGCCATTGCTGTATCTTGCAGATCTGTGTCAAGTATACTATCTCTGTGCTGCATTATTGTGAGCAGTATATAGTAGGACAGTGCAGCATTTTGGTGACCAGCAGTATACATGTATAGTACAGTACAGTACAGTAGGCCATTGCTGTATCTTGCAGCTCTGTGTCAAGTATACTATCTCTGTGCTGCATTATTGTGAGCAGTATATAGTAGGACAGTGCAGCATTTTGGTGACCAGCAGTATACATATATAGTACAGTACAGTAGGCCATTGCTGTATCTTGCAGCTCTGTGTCAAGTATACTATATCTGTGCTGCATTATTGTGAGCAGTATATAGTAGGACAGTGCAGCATTTTGGTGACCAGCAGTACACATATATAGTACAGTACAGTAGGCCATTTCAGTATCTTGCAGCTCTGTGTCACTTCTAGTATCCTGATTAGTGCTCAATATCTGCTGCATTGTTGTTGTGACCAGTATGTATACTGTACTGTGCGACGTGTGTTATACACCTGGTAATTTTATACATCCTGTAATCTGTACTGAGCGATTTGTGAGATACACCTGGGGATTATACACCCTGTATACTGTACTGTGCAACGTTTGTGATACACCTGGTGATTATACACCATGTATACTGTACTGAGCGATGTGTGAGATACACCTTGAGATTATACACCCTATATACTGTACTGTGCGATGTGTGTTATACACCTGGTGATTATACATCCTGTAATCTGTACTGAGCGATGTGTGAGATACACCTGGGGATTATACACCCTGTATACTGTACTGTGCAACGTTTGTGATACACCTGGTGATTATACATCCTGTATACTGTACTGAGCGATGTGTGAGATACACTTTGGGATTATACACCCTATATACTGTACTGTGCGATGTGTGTTATACACCTGGTGATTATACATACTGTAATCTGTACTGAGCGATGTGTGAGATACACCTGGGGATTATACACCCTGTATACTGTACTATGCAACGTTTGTGATACACCTGGTGATTATACACCCTGTATACTGTACTGAGCGATGTGTGAGATACACTTTGGGATTATACACCCTATATACTGTACTGTACGATGTGTGTTATACACCTGGTGATTATACATACTGTAATCTGTACTGAGCGATGTGTGAGATACACCTGGGGATTATACACCCTATATTATTATTATTATTATTATTATTATCCTTTATTTATATGGCGCCACAAGGGTTCCGCAGCGCACAATTACAGAGTACATAAATAATCAAACAGGAAAACAGCAACTTACAGTTGATGACAGTATAGGACAAGTACAGGGTAAATAAACATAGTTACATCAGCAGATGACACTGGAATAACTATCAGGTGGCAGAAGACTGCTGGATGTGGTACAGTTGAAGATTATTAAAGTAAGACAAAGGATAAGCACATGAGGGAAGAGGGCCCTGCTCGTGATAGCTTACAATCTAAAGGGGAGGGGTAGACAGACATGGGTGACACAGATGGGGTACATAGAGAATGTGGAACAGAGGGTTAGGATGAGATTTGGCTGGGTTTGGTGAAGAAGTGGACCCCCAGAAGGCACAAGTCAATACTTAACATTGCAACATTTTACTGGGCTATGCAGGAGAAAATTAAAAATAGGGGAAAATAAAAATAAAATAAAAGAATCGATAACTTCTACCGCTTTCAAAAAGGTCAATGGAAGCTGAAATAATGGACAACTACCTCATGGAAGCCAGATACAGTATACCAAACAGTACTTAGCAGAGTTAGGAATGAGTGCTTATGAAATACAGTAACATTTTTTCATAATATTTCAGAAACTGCATGGCTGGTCTCTTGCACTCTTTTGCTCTAATACACCACCTGCTTTAGGATTTATATTCAAAAACATTATGTCTCCATAATCCCAAAAACGTCAGTCTTCTTGGAAAGCGGTTTGTTCCTTTGTAAGGGAAAGAGAACAAACGTTCTCAAACAACGGTTTCTTAATTTCTTTTTCCTCTGAGAAGGGATTGTGGATTCGCAGGAATATCTGAGCATTTCTGTAATCAGAAAGCAGCGACTTTCTACAAATGTTTACGAATAATTCCAGTGATTTTGTTATTTTTTTCCCAGTGATTTGGACCAATAATACCATTGATTAGAACGAATAATTCCATAGATTTTGTCATTTTCTTCCAGTGATTTGGACCAATAATACCATTAGAACGAATAATTCCTGTGATATTGAGGTGTTTGTGTCGCTTAGCTTAGCCGTCCAGCGACCACAGTGCACTACTTTTTCTCTTTTCTTTGCATCATGTGCTGTTTGGGGCCAATTTTTCTAAGTGCCATCCTGTCTGACACTGCAGTGCCACTCCTAGATGGGCCAGGTGTTTGTGCCGCCCTCTTGGGTCGCTTAGCTTAGTCATCCAGCGACCTCGGTGCAAATTTTAGGACTAAAAATAGTGGCCCTCATTCCGAGTTGATCGGTCGCAAGGCGAATTTAGCAGAGTTACACACGCTAAGCCTACGCCTACTGGGAGTGTATCTTAGCTTCTTAAAATTGCGACCGATGTATTCGCAATATTGCGATTACAAACTACTTTGCAGTTTCAGAGTAGCTTCAGACTTACTCTGCCTGTGCGATCAGTTCAGTGCTTGTCGTTCCTGGTTTGACGTCACAAACACACCCAGCGTTCGCCCAGACACTCCTCCGTTTCTCCAGCCACTCCTGCGTTTTTTCCGGAAACGGTAGCGTTTTCATCCACACGCCCCTAAAACGCCGTGTTTCCGCCCAGTAACACCCATTTCCTGTCAATCACATTACGATCGCCGGAGCGATGAAAAAGCCGTGAGTAAAAATACTATCTTCATTGTTAAATTACTTGGCGCAGTCGCAGTGCGAATATTGCGCATGCGTACTAAGCGGATTTTCATTGCGATGCGATGAAAAATACCGACCGATCAACTCGGAATGAGGGCCAGTATTGTGAGGTGTGAGGTGTTCAGAATAGACTGGAAATGAGTGGAAATTGTGGTTATTGAGGTTAATAATACTATAGGATCAAAATTACCCCCACATTCTATGATGCAAGCTGTTTTTGAGGGGTTTTTGAAAAAAAACACCCGAATCCAAAACACACCCGAATCCGACAAAAAAATTTCAGGGAGGTTTTGCCAAAACGCGTCCGAATCCAAAACCAAAACACAAAACCCGAAAAATTTCCGGTGCACATCTCTAATATTTTACATTCACTACCTGACTTGTGAATAGTATCTATATACAGGTTGAGTCTTCCTTATCCAAAATGCTTGGGACCAGAATTATTTTGGATATCGGATTTTTCCGTATTTTGGAATAATTGCACACCGTAAAGAGATATCATGGCGATGGGACCCAAGTCTAAGCACAGAATGCATTTATGTTACATATACACCTTATACACACAGCCTGAAGGTCATTTTAGCCAATATTTTAATAACTTTGGCCCTCATTCCGAGTGGTTCGCTCGTTGCCGAATTTCGCTATATTGCGATTAGTCGCTTACTGTGCATGCGCAATGTTCGCAGAGCGCATGCGCTTAGTTATTTTACTCAAAAGTTAGGTATTTTACTCATGGCATTACAAGGTTTTTTCTTCGTTCTGGTGATCAAAGTGTGATTGACAGGAAGTGGGTGTTTCTGGGCGGAAACTGGCCGTTTTATGGGTGTGTGTGAAAAAACGCTGCCGTTTCTGGGTAAAACGCGGGAGTGGCTGGAGAAATGGGGGAGTGCCTGGGCGAACGCTGGGTGTGTTTGTGACGTCAAACCAGGAACGAAACTGACTGAACTGATCGCAGTGGCAGAGTAAGTCCCGAGCTACTCAGAAACTGCTAAGAAATTTCTATTAGCAATTTTGCGAATCTTTCGTTCGCAATTCTGCTAAGCTAAGATACACTTCCAGAGGGCGGCGGCTTAGTGTGTGCAATGCTGCTAAAAGCAGCTAGCGAGCGAACAACTCGGAATGAGGGCCTTTGTGCATTAAACAAAGTGTGTGTACAGTCACACAATTCATTTGTTTCATATACACCTTATACACACAGCCTGAAAGTAATTTAATACAATGGCCCTCATTCTGAGTTGATCGCTCGCTAGCTACTTTTAGCAGCCGTACAAACGCATAGTCGGCGCCCACGCGGGAGTGTATTTTCGCTTTGCAGGAGTGTGAACGCCTGTGCAGCTGAGCGCCTGCAAACACATTTTGTGCAGAACAAGACTAGCCCTGTAGTAACTTATTCTGTGCGATGATTGCTGCGACGAGTGACACGGTAATGACGTCAGATTCCCGCCCAGCAAACGCCTAACCACGCCTGCGTTTTTCCAAACACTCCCAGAAAACTGTCAATTGCCACCCAGAAACACCCACTTCCTGTCAATCTCCTTGTGTCCGCCAGAGCGACTGAAAGCGTCGCTAGAACCTGTGCAAAACCACAATGTTCTTTGTACCCGTAGGTCGCGCGTGCGCATTGGGTGCATACGCATGCGCAGATTTGCCATTTTTTAAAATGATCGCTACGCAGCAAACAACGGCAGCGAGCGATCAACTCGGAATGACCCCCAATATTTTTAATAATTTTGTGTATTAAACAAAGTTTGTGTACATTGAGCCATCAGAAAACAAAGTTTTCATTGTCTCAGTCTCATTCAAAAAATTCCGTATTTCGGAATATTCCGTATTTCGGAATATTTGGATATGGGATACTCAACCTGTATTTTCCAAACAGAGCCCCAATGTTCTAGGATTTGGCCAAACAGCAACTGAACTTTACACACATGCACACTGATGTCAGGAGAACAGCTGTCACAGCTACTCTGGTAAGTGACCCCACAACTGATTTTTGGCTATTATATAAGTAATATTTTGCACTATATTCTTGAGTGACCTTTGTAGTTCTTTGTTTCTCTTTAAAAAAAATAAAAATTCCCACTTACGAAACAAGTAAAATTCTCGTGCTTGTAGACCTGGGACCATCAGCCCTGTACCCTGTGATTCCTTCATCCTCGTCCTCTCCAGTCTCTTTTCACAAAGTGGTGCAGTTAGATAGAGAATCATCTCTTCTCACTGAAGACTAAGGGGTATATTCAATTAAAGTCGGATCCATTCCGACATGCATTTGTCGGAATGGATCCGACAATGGCTATTCAATGAACGGCCAAAGCCGACAGGATTTGGCCGTTCCTGACTCAATCCGACTTTAAAAAAAGTCGGATTGAGATGAGGGAGCTGAGAGGAGGAGATGGGGCAGAGCAGCGGGAAGACGGGGGGAGCAGCGGCTACAGCACAGCGTAAATTGGGTTTTTGCCCCGATTTGTAACCTCGCCTCTCTTGGGGGTATATTCAATTGCAGTTGACAGCTGCCGTCTGTCGGAAAGACGGCAGTTTTCAACTTTTTTAGGTTGGAAGGGGTTCCGACCTATTCCATACACACCAGAATTTTCGACAAGTCGGAAAGCACGTGGATCGGCGGTATAACCGCCGATCAGCGTGCTTCTGTCGGAAACATGGCCAAATCCGACAGGTTTTGGCCCTGTTTCCGACCATCTCAATCCGACTTTAAAAAAAGTTGGATTGAGATGAGGGAGCTGAGAGGAGGAGACAGGGAGAGCAGTAGCTACAGCAGCGTAGCAGGAGGATGGGGCACCACCGCCAGACCTCACGGCAGCGTCCACCCAGCTCCATTAAGTGGGACCTCACTTTCCAACAAGTTGGAATTCCTAACTTGTCGAAAAATTCTGGGGTGTATTGAATTGGTCGGAACCCCTTCCGACCTAAAAAACTCGAAAATATCCGTCTTTCCGACAGACGGCAGCTTTCGACTGCAATTGAATATACCCCCAAGAGAGGCGAGGTTACAAATTGGGGCAAAAACACTGATAATGTAGACAATGAAAAGAGATTTTTATTAAATAAGGTGGAATCGCTTTGTATATAACGAAGCATTACAGCAGGTGGTATAGCTTTGTACTGTATATAACGTTAGATGACAGCAGGTGGTATAGCTTTATACATAATGTAGCATTACAGCAGGTGGCGTAACTTTTTACAGGGTGTCTAATCCATTAAACAAGGTGGTAATTAACAAGGTGGTATAGCTCTGTATATAATGTAGGATGACAGCAGGTGGTATTAGCTTTGTATATAACAAAGCATTACAGCAGGTGGTATAGCTTTGTACAGTATATAAAGTAGGATGACAGCAGGTGGTATTAGCTTTGTATGTGATGTAGGATGACAGCAGGTGGTATAGCTTTCTATATAACGTAGGATGACAGCAGGTGGTATAGCTTTCTGTATAACGTAGGATGACAGCAGGTGGTATAGCTTTGTACTGTATATAAAGTAGGATGACAGCAGGTGCTATTAGCTGTGTATATGACGTAGGATGACATCAGGTGGTATAGTTTCTATTTAATTTAGGATAACAGCAGGTGGTATAGCTTTGTACAGGGTGTCTGCGGTTTATTGCAAAAATTTCTTATCAGAATGTTGCCAAATTTTCAGTATGTAAAATTTGGCGACATTCTGATAAGTAGTTCTTGCTGTAGACTGTTTGGAATTATAGACACTCTATATATAACGTAGGATTACAACAGGTGGAATTAGCTCCGTATATAACGTAGGATTATAGCAGGTGGTATTAGCTTCATATATGACGTAGGATCATAGCAGGTGGTATTATCTGCCTATATCACGTAGGATTACAGAAGGTAGTATTAGCTTCGTATTTGACGTAGGATTACAGCAGGTGGTATTAACTTTGTATATGATGTAGGATTACAGCAGGTGGTATTAGCTCTGTATAAAATGTAGGATTACAGCAGGTGGTATTAGCTTTATATAAAATGTAGGATTACAGCAGGTGGTATTAGCTTTATATAAAATGTAGGATTACAGCAGGTGGTATTAGCTTCATATATAATGTAGGATTACGGCAAGTGTTTTATGCTGGATCGCTTTTCCACTACACATTTTCTAGAATTGAAGAACTCTCCCAAGACTTCGGTTCTTTTATGGCCTAAATTGGAACATAAAGAGAACAATTATGGTAATAAACTGTACAAATGGATGATTGCTACTAGACAAATAATGAGATAGCACCTATTAAGGTACAGGAATCATTTTTATCAAATTCTCATTAGGACTTTTTATGATAAGGAATTCTTGGCCATTTTTATATATACCGTACAACTATGCAGCTACATGTGTGCACTTTACTAAAAGATACAGTATGTAAGGTAAATAATTAGTGATGCTCTGCAATTATGTATGTGGAGTTTGGTTTTGTGGGGGAAACATTTCCTATAAAGAGGCGGCAGGGTTTGGGGCACCCAAAACTCTTATTGGCAGAAATCATGCAGATACTAATTAGCAGATTTCCTTTATTGATTTTGTTCCCTTTCAATACTTAACATTCCAAAGCCAGTATCACTAGGCCTTACAGGATTTCACCACCAAAATGCAATTAAGATAGCTAAGGGCCTGATTCAGACCTGATAGTTGTTGTGCGAATTCGCAAGGCGGAGGATCATCGATCGACTGTGCATGCATACGGATCGTAGGCCAAACTGCAAAAAAATCCAGCGACTTTTTTGATCGCTAGGCTACGCAAGTTGATTGACAGGAACTGGCCGTATTCTGGGAGTGTCAGGAAAAACGCAGGTGTGGCCAAGCCTGGCAAGGCGAGGCCACGATCAGCCTGATTCTATGGCACTGTAGGAGTAGGTCTTGGGCTACGCACAGACTGCACAGACTGCACAGACTGGAAAAATCATTCGATGGTGGGTGAAAGGCAAACGCTGACTTGCAAGGGGCGGGTTTTCACTCTGTCTGGGCAGCGACTATCTGATCGCAGACCTCTGCTGATTCGCAGAGGAGCGATCAGGTCTGAATTACCCCCTACATTTGCAATTGTCAAGTCAAACACCATTACCTGTTTACAGGCCTAACCATCTGTATGCTGTCTGTCCAGAAGCAGTACTACAGCACAGCATACCCCCGGCATGTCCAAACTTTAGAGGGGTCACCACAGGTTCTATTCCTACTCTGTGGGTGTCGTGGACACCCATGAGTGGGAATAGTCCCTGCTAGTCGGCATGCCAACTGTCGTGATTTTCAGGGGGTGGGATGTAGGGGGAGGTGTTGTGAGACCGCCGGTCACATAGCTACATCCTCTTTAGAGGGGGCAGACCAACTTACTATGGGGGTCATTCCGAGTTGATCCCTCGCTAGCAACTTTTTGCTGTGCTGCGATCAGATAGTCGCCGCCTATGGGGGAGTGTATTTTCGCTTTGCAAGTGTGCGAACGCTTTTTCAGCCGACGGCACAAAAAAGTTTTTTGCAGTTTCTGAGTAGCTCTGGACTTACTCAGCCGCTGCGATCACTTCAGTCTGTCTGGTCCCGGAATTGACGTCAGACACCCGCCCTGCAAACGTTTGCACACGCCTGCGTTTTTCCAAACACTCCCAGAAAACGGTCAGTTGACGCCCACAAATGCCCTGTTTCTGTCAATCACCTTGCGATTGGCTGTGCGAATGGATTCTTCGTTAAATCCATCGCCCAGCACCAATCCTCTTTGTACCCGTGCGACACACCTGCGCATTGCGGTGCATACGCATGCACAGTTTTGCCGAGATTTAACCTGATCACAGCACTGCAAAAAGTTGCTAGCGAGCGATCAACTCGGAATGACCCCCTATAGCTCTAACTTTATGTTATTGTATCGGCTTCTGCTGATAGAACACAAGCTACAAGACCTCCAGATGGGCAGAAGCGATGGGTTGGGTTCGGGATACCAGTGGTCCGGATCCCGGTGTTGACATGCCGGGATCCCAGCCGCCAGAATGCCGGCAGGAGGGTGAGCGCAACAAAGCCCCTTGTGGGCTCGGTGTCTCACTGCGCTCGCCACAGGTTCTGATCCCACTCTATGGGTGTCGTGGACACCCACGAGTGGGAATAACCCTTGGCCCCCTGCTGGCATTCTGGCGGTTGAGATCCCGGCGTTGGTATGCTGACCGCCGGGATCACGACCGCCAGGATCGTGACTACATCCCGAAAGGATGGCTAATAAGTGCTACTGAGAACTGCACTTGGCAAGTATATAATTCATTTGAAAGTTTTTTTTTGTGGGGACAACACTTACTATAAGGAAAAGCAAACACACATACGGGTACTGCTACACAGGTGCCTCAGTGTCCCGTTCCTCCCACCACCACCCGCAGGCCCCAGTGTCCCGCGGTGGTGGTGGGAGGAACAGTTGGAAGGCTCCTGTCACTTACTGCCCTGCATGCACACAGCGCCTATTCACTGGAGACAAAGGGACAGGGAGCATGCCAGCAGCTCAGAGAGTGCTGGGCCTGCCCCATCAGTGATGAAAATGGGGGGGGGTGTGTGGCTTACATTTGCAGAATCTGAACCCTTTTCACAGACCACGCCCCCTTTTCGGGTGCAAGGAGTCCCGCATTCCAACCTTTCCGATGTTGGGAAGTATGCCACTGCATTCCCCTGGTGGGTCCTTCCGACACCGCTTCCCTCATTTCTCTGCCCCTGCACAGCTTACTCCACTGGGAAATGGTTCAGACTGGTAAGGGACCACAGGGTATCTCTCAGAGCAAACAGACACACTCATTCTGCATGGCTCACAGACAGGACCGTCTAACACACTTGCTGTACTCACAAGCTCCCTCCTGATTCAGCTTTCTCTGAGATCTGGAACTTCCATCTTCAAACTCATTCTTGCTTGAGCATCAGCAGCATCTCTTCAGGTCACACAGTGGTCAGGTTCACGCAGCATGACTCAATAGGTTGATCTATACTGTAAGGACCTTAGCCCATCACTGGCGATCTTCTCTCTTAAAAAGCTGAGCTTGCAGGTTCCTCTACTTTTTAGGGCATCCAAGTCATACTTTTTGTTCCTCTCGCTACTTGCCCTTAAGGCTTCACACTCGCTCCCACTTTACAAGGAGAGTGATACTCCAGCAGGCCACAAGTAGTGTTACATGTGAACCTGCAAACTGCATATTGGAGAAGTACTGTAGACCTGGTATGATTAAATGGTAGTACAACACAGATGTCATACATAACGCCCCTACTGCGCTGGCACAATGGCACAGTAATTAGCAAAGGCACAAACTTTGTTAAATGCTTGGGTTAGATGTACAGTATTGGCATATTCTGGGCATGTTGTGGAACTGAACCCCGGAAGTCGGGTCCCGTGGTACATCAAGTAAGAGGAGGCTTGGTGGCGTGAAGTGGCTGACTCACGTTAATATAGATTGAAATACGCAAATTGTGAGGTGATATGTAGAGGAGCGTGATAGTGCATTGTATTGCGAAGTATTGAAGTAAGAAGGTTTTTTTGGTATTACGCTCCGGACTGAGGGTCCCAGTTTGTACAACGACCCGTGGTTGTACGGCAGATAGGTAACAAGTACCTATATGCTGTGCGATTGGACCGCGCATTTGTGGGTGCGATATATATAGCGCAACTAGATACCCCTTTACGAGCTTTTGCGTAAAATCGCGGTACCATTAGCACTGTATAGAGCATACGCAAGTGTGATTTGTGTATAAGGTTATAGGGAGTTTTCGCTGGTCTCTCTCAGGAAAATCTCCAGCGGTGTATATTTACTGGAAAGGGTAAGTTATTCCTAAAAAACTTCCAGTAAATATAGGTCAGATAGGGCTCTAGGTTGGGTACATTACCTTGGCTATCGACAGTGTATGGTAGTACTGGCCAACGTGGGCGCGAGCGAGTGAAAGCGCTAGGTGTCTTTCACCGTTTATCTGCGGTGTGCATTGGGGATTGCGTTTATTGGCAAAAAGTCCGCGATGGGATCCAATTGCACAAGCAGTGGGCGTTTAGAAACTAGGGTTCAGGTTGAGGTGCCGCGGCCCAGGGGGTCAGCGAGGTTTATTATGTGTGGAAAATATGGGTCATACACGGAGGCTTTTTGCAATGAATGGGTATGTATGACTGACAAAGATAGGGTACCATTCCCTAAAGTGGGCAGCTTTGAACCAGGGGTATTGCAGAACTTAAGGATAAGAATATGTCTGATGAAATCCCAAAAACAAAGGGTCAGACATACAAAGTGTTTAAACCTGTGACAGCAAGAGGGGTTGGTGAGTTTGATCCTAAGGTATTGCAGGTGGTATGTTTAACCAAAGTCATATAAGACAAGAATGAAAATATAAGAACTGTTTGAACTTGTAGCAGCAATAAGTAGAAAAAAAAATGCAAGTACACCGCCTTATGTAGATGTGGAAGCAGTTACGGCCAGCATACAAACTATAGAAAATAATAAAAATATGAAAAAATATGACTGTAACCTATATCTGTACTAATGAATGTTGAAGTTTTATTTAGGAAGAGAAGGTGACCTGATTGTTTTCAGCCATTTCTCATGCACCCAGAGGAGTATCCAACCGGTAAAAGAAGAGCAGTATCCTGTGGGGGAAGTGGCTGAGACCAGTGGAACAGGTAAGTATGGTATCATTCGTGTACATATATAGTAAAATCCAAAAATAAAACAAAAAAAAATCAAGAAAGTAACGTTAGAAATGGAGAAAAATCTGTCCGCACATTAGTATTTGCCAGTAGGAAAGCGGACAGAGACAAGGTAACCCCAGGGTATTTCTTTCAGTTACCATATAAGAAGTATTCATTCCTAGTAATGCCCCTAGTCAAGATGAGCTTGGAAATGTTTGTTGGACTATGTACAGACCCTTAATACGGGATGAGAAGGATTGAATGAAATACTTCGCATGACCTAGAAGCTTGTTACATTTTTTTTTTTTTTTTGTCTCTTGCAGAAATAGAAAACTCTCCATCTGGATAAGACCACTGGTAAACACTAATTCGGCAAATGGGAGGTGGCTGTCTCTGTGCAAATGGACGGGCTCAATAAGGCATTGAGTGTCAGGGTGCAGACTTCTTTGCAAAATTGGAAAGGTCACAGTAGCTAATCTTAGATAGTGTGCTATTGAACATCACAAGAATAGTGTTAGGCGCAGAGAACAACAGGTGGTGAGGTTGAGGACGGTAAGTATACTGGCACATACAGGAAAGACCCATCAGTCCAAACCCCAGATCCCTAATGGTCAATAATATGTTACACTTGTAGGAAGGAAGAGATTGTAGGAGTAGTAGGACACATAGTCAATATAGATCCCCTAGACAGAAAACACAAGCCACATTATTAAACACATAGACGGGGACTTCCGGTTCCGGCTTCCTCATGAGCGGCGGCTGAAGCAGTGAGCTCCGCTGTGCCCCGCTCTCCAATACCTTTTCAAGGCTTTTTGAGCCTCCAAACCACTTTCTGCAGACCAGCCCCGGTTGCCAGACCCTGTCCGCTGCATGGACAAGTATTTTTCCCCCATGCCCAGCAACAAATACCGCGCCAAGAAGGAGAAGGAGAGACAGCATGCAGAATCCAAGATGGCGCTGGACGCAGCTCCGGACGCCCATGCAGCTGCTTGTGACACACCTCGGAGGGATGATGCTGCTGGCTCCCAGACGACAGGTACACTCTCCCGGCCCCCGTGCCCTGCTCCCCGTCTGTATCCCGCCCCCGGACACCCCTGTAATTTATGGGGACATGATACAAGCGATCCGCGTAGCTATGGAACTCTTGCTTAAGGCGCAGACGGCTAACATTAATCGGCAGCTTTTGTGGATGTAGCAGAGCTGAAGAAAACGATGTCTAGACAAACCAAGGAGATTTATCAGTTACACAACAAGCTCCAAGATCTTGAAAACAGATCTCGCCGACATAATCTTAGGCTTATCGGGCTCCCAGAATCAGTAAAGGGGCAGGAATTGTTTGATTTTCTTAAGTTTAAACTTCCTGAGCTGCTGCATATCCAGGATAGATGTGAGGATCTTGTCATTGAGCGTGCACACAGGCTTGGCCCGATCAGACCACAAGAGGGCGCCAGACCCCGGGCTGTGATATTTAAGACGCTTAATTAGCTTCACAAAGAGCTGATCTGGTCAATGTCCCGCAAACACCGGGATCTTAGATGGGAAACTCACAAGATTCTTTTGTTTCAGGACTATTCTGCGGAACTGTCTAAAATGAGGAAGGACTTTGCACCTTTATGCTCTCGTCTGATACAAGACAATATGAAGTTTGCACTCCTATACCCTGCTAGGCTGCGCATTTATTATGGCTCCGACTTTAAGGACTTCCTGTCACCCCCTGATGCTGAAGCCTATCTTTCTGAGTTAGCTGACTCTCAAAATCTCCCTGCTGCTATGTCCGATTGTGACTGATGCAACGTGTCATGACTCATGTATGGTGTTTAGTAATTTAGTCTACCATATGACGGGGATTTACATGTGTTTCTTCTGCAATATCTGGTCCTGGGAGATGCCATGTGCTATATATATGCGGATGTGTCAGTTGATGTCTGCTGATTCTCATTACCTATTTGAAAATGTTTATGCGTATCATTTACTACTTGCTGATCATCTTTAACATTGTTATTGCTGGGGAGGGTCCTGTATGGTGGTCCAGTTGTTCTATGTGACTGGTGGAGAGTGTGTAGGCTTGGAGCAAGATCCTGCTTATGGGTGATGACGACAGTCTCCCCGGAAGTCATTAATGGTTGACTTGTTTTTCTTTACTGGAATTATGATTCCTGCGTATTTATGTTCTTTGTTATGTATGTTTGTTCTGTCTGTTTCAGAGTGGGGCACTGTTCATGCCCTTCCTTCCCCCCCTTCCCTTCAGTCCTTGTTTGCTCCCCAGCTAGTCTCGGATCCTGATCTCCACCCTCCACCATTATGTTATGAGAATGTGCTTCCTGTTTTGCGCTGTGCCACCGTCAATACATATGATGGTATGCTATGTCTTTGACCCTTGGTAGTTGGAATGTGGGAGGAATTAACTCTCCGATGAAGTGGAAACGCATTCTCCTGTATTTGCGTAAACTGCGTATTGATATTGTTTTTCTGCAGGAAACTCACCTGGTACCTCATGAGATTCTCAAACTTAACTCACTCTAGTGGAAAGTCCTTGCCTCTGCCTCCTACAACTCAAAGGCGCGAGGGGTTGCCATACTGGCTGCGGATCATCTGGCAATCTCGGTTGCCGATGTGAAAGCAGACGATATGGGTCGTTATGTTTTTTGCACACTCCACTATGGTGGTCAGATTTATGTATGCCTCAATGTGTATGCTCCCACGGTTTATTCTAGATCCTTTTTCTATAATATTATATCCCTCCTCACGCCGTTTATTGACCAACCGATACTTCTCTGTGGAGATTTTAACCTGATATCTGCCACTCAGCTTGATAGACAGTTCCCATCGACAGGACGAGCTAAGATCCCTAAGTTTGGGGTCCCGGCTCTTTCCAAACAGTTGTTGCTGTTAGATATGTGGAGGGTAAAGCACCCGTTAGAGAGTTTTCCTGTCTGTCTGCCGCTAGAGGTACCCTATCTAGAATAGACTACTTATTGCTGTCCAGTGCTTTGCTCCCCAGGATTGTGGAGGTCGAGATGGAACCTATCTCGATGTCCGACCATGCAGTGATCTGGGCTACCATCTTTCATGGACGAGAGCAGCGTGACTTTATTAATTGGCGATGCCCCTCTTCGCTTCCCACCTCGCTTCAGCTGCAGCAAGCTGTTATCTCGGCATGGGATAACTACGTTACAGATAACCGAGCTACGCTGCAAAATGATCCGGTTCTTTTCTGGATGGCAGCGAAGGCCACACTGCGGGGAGCCCTTATATCCCGCTCATCGTCCATGAAGAAATTCTTAGCGCGAGATTATTTAGTGGCCCAATCCTCACTCACTCAAGCTTTTCAGGAATTTAAGACGCACCCTTCCCCGGCTACTAGGTCCCTATATACCGAGGCGCGGATGTCTTTTGAATCCATATTTCGCAAACAAGAATCCTCCTATACCTTTAGAGGTAAACATAAATTTCACAAGTTTGGTAACAAATCGAGCAAACTGCTTTCAAATCTCCTGAGAGGCCAGCGCACCCCGACTACCATTCACCCCCTTAAAGACCCGACTGGCACGCTTACCGCCTCTGATAGAATGATAGCCTCGGTTCTGCATGGTTTCTATACTAAATTGTACTCCCTTCCCCCTCCCTCTGCAGAATCCTCACATGATGATTTCTGGTCCGACCTCCCGCTTCCACAGATATCATCCTCTCAGAGTGAGTCTTTAACTACCCCGATTACTGCCAAAGAGGTTAAAACTGTAATCACTTCAATGAAAAGGGGCAAGGCCCTGGGCCCTGACGGATACACAGCTGATTTTTATAAATTGATATGTGATGAGATCACGCCTGTCCTTGTGGAGGTTTATAATGCCATGCTAACTTCTGGTGAACTCCCTGACTATTTTAATGTAGCATCTTTACGAGTCATCCCGAAGCCTGGTAGGGACATGTCTGACTCTGCCTCCTACCGACCAATTTCACTACTGAACTTAGACTATAAGATTTTGACTAAGATTCTGGCTGAACGTCTGAAGTTACTACTGCCCACACTTATCCACAGAGACCAGACTGGGTTTGTCCTGCATAGAAACTCTGTTACAGCTGTTAGACGCCTGCTGGCGGTGGTCCAGGATTCCCAGTGTGCCATGTCAAATGTACCGAAAGCTATATTGTCTCTAGACGCAGAAAAAGCCTTTGACATGGTGCACTGGGAACATTTGTATGACTCCCTGCGTAGGTTTTCTTTTCCTGAAGCATTTGTAGGTTATCTCAAAACACTCTATACTTCCCCCTCATCCCGGGTGATCTGCAATAGCTTAATGTCTGATAGCTTCCTGATACAGCGCGGTACGAGGCCGGGATGCCCTCTTTCCCCTCTACTTTTCGTGTTGGCAATAGAGCCATTAGCCATAGCGCTCAGATGCTCTCCATTATATCAGGGCATTGTTTTGGGCGGCCTGGACTGCCGTGTATCCTTGTTTGCGGATGACATGGTTTTATATATATCCCATCCTGAACATTCTATCCCGATAATCTTTGAGATTATAGATAACTTTAGCAGCTTTTCAGATTACAAAATTAATGTTGCAAAATCTGAGCTTCTTATGCTTACGGGACCTCCACCCAAGCTGCCTGGGACTGGGGACCTGGGTTCCATTAAAATTGTCAATTCTAAGATAAAATATCTGGGCATACATATCCCGGCCAAGATGGAAAACTTATATAGATATAATTACTCCCCGCTTATTTCTAACTTGGAAAAACCTTTAGATAAATGGCATAGCCTCCCGCTGTCCCTGCTGGGGCGGCTGGAGGTGATAAAAACTGTCTTGCTTCCCAAATTGACGTATGCTATGCAGCCACTACCACTTAAATTAACTGTTCAAGATGTTAAGCGTGTCATGTCGGCATGTAGCCGCTTTTTGTGGAATTCCAAAAAACCTAGAATCTCTTTAACTAAATTACAAATGCCTAAAGGTCAGGGTGGCCTGGGCTTACCTAACCTTATCCTCTACTCCAGGGCACTGTTGTTTCGATATGCCTTGGACTGGTTGACGGGTGAAGATCTGTTCTCAGAAACTTTAATTGACTGTGCCCTTATGGCCCCCTTTTCTCCGGGAGCACTCCTTCACACTACTAAACTTGAGATACCTAAACACATAAACAAAAACATATTCTTCAGAGACACTTATGATGCTTGGTGTTCTATAAATACGAAACTACATCATAACCCACACAGTTCCCCCTGGATTCCTTTATGGGGCAACCCAGGTTTTGCCCCGGGTCTACGCAACCCTATTTTCCGCCGCCTTGCTTTGAAAGGCATCAAAGCTATAGCACAAGTTTTTGATCCAGGTGGTTGCCTGATGTCATTTCCTGATCTTCAACGTGCCTACGGTCTCCCAGACTCCTTTTATTTCATGTTCTTGCAGTTAACTCATTATATACACTCACTCCCCCCGATGACGCTCTCTCCCCTAAATCCGGACCCATTGGTTCCTATATTTATTAAATTTAAGAAAGGCAAATACAAACCTAGATTGATATACTCATTGCTCCTGACACAGATTTATGGTCCGTTGAGACGGGAGGTGACGGAGGCATGGATCAAAGATGTACCCCATATACAACATGAGAATATGGTGTTTAAATATTACGAGAAGACCCTTCGAGTGGTGCACTCCTCTGTACTTCAAGAAGTTCATGTAAAAACGGTATACAGAGCATACGTGTCTCAAAGTCAGAGGAGACACTACATTCCGGAGGAGTCGGGTAGATGCCCCAAATGTGGTTGCTCTTCGGCTACCTTGATACATAACCTGTGGTCTTGTGGGTATATCAAAAAATTTTGGTTTAAGATTATTTATTATATTAACTCACATTATGATCTTTCTGTGTCCATTCACCCTATCCCGCTATTTTTTGCTAATTTTGATGTGTGGAATATTGCCCGCTCTCATAGACCTTTGATCCCCTTCCTGACCTTGGTGGTTACGGTGGCAAAAAGAGTGATCCTACAGTCATGGATCTTGAAACACCCCCCCACAGTACGTGAAGTTGTGGACTCGCTGCAAAATATTATGTACTATGATAGATATGATTCCCGTCCTGATACTCACAACTCTTTTGCTGCATTTCTACGACAATGGGGCCCCTTCATACATACGATGCCACCTCAAATACAAACTCAGATTCTGGACTCTGGCTCTTGTACTTTACACACTCCAGTCTCATGTTCCTGATACTGACCTATGGCTAATTAATATCTGTTATACTTTACGGCTCTTCATGGTATGATGTGTACACACGCGCTTATATGTATATATGTTCCTGTGAGAGGTGGTAGATCCGAGACTGGTTCCTCCCCTTCCTCGCCCCCCCCCTCCCCCTCCTTATTATAGCAAAAAGGTTCTCTGCCAAATATGTCAGTTTTAGAAAGATTGATTTATATATATCCATTATGTCTACGAAACAATATGCCCTTTCGGTATACTTATTTTACTAGATGCCTTGATGTTTTGTATCAAATGCCTATTCAATTTCTCCTCATATGTATGGGATTTTCTTGTTGTAATGCAGAACCTTTTTGCAAAAAATTCAATAAATATATTTTGAAAAAACAAACAAAAACCACATAGACGGGACCATGGGACATATAGTAAGGAATCAGCCATATAGAAAACACAGATTCAGTTAATGGGAAGAACAGAATAAATGCAACTTACTAATGTTACATTTCGCTGTTCTAGATGCATGTCCATCACAGGTAGAGAAAATTAACTCACAGAATCCGGGTTCCCTATGAATTTAGGATGGACAGGACACTGGATTGATGGCTGGGATAGTCCCAGTAGAGATAAGACACACATAATTTTTTTTTTTAAGGGGAGTAGACCAAGTAGAGAATCACTTCCCCGTAGTGCCCAATCCAGTTGTCAAATTTTTATAAAATCTTCTCCACCTCTACAAACTCCTCTGTCACCAACCTCTATTCTGTTTCTCTATAGTTTCCTCTTCATCTTTTGCGTTCACACAAGGTGGTACAATACATGGACCCAAGTACAGTTCAAACTCCACATGCCTAGGTCCTTCAGAATTCTGCCCGAACCCAGTATATCTCAACAGCACGATGACACCAGTATTACTGCAGTGTGCCTTGTCATGCACAAAGGGTGGAGAATGGGAATACTGGTGAAGGTAAATTTTGTATAGACACTGATATGCCTGTTGGTGAATGGCAAACCTGAAATTTTCTTCTTCTTTCTCTCCTCTAGAGATGTTTCTTTTTTCTTTTTTTTTAGTTATGCTCATGGTATTCTACATTGCAAACACACGATAGTTAAATTAAGATACAAAAATTTGTGTTTCCTGCAGAAAGAGGTAGTCTGGAGGACAAAGGGGTATGGCCAGGAGTCCTCAGGACTGTGGGCAGGTGGACACGGTAAGCCAGTAGCCCCCAGAGCATACCTTCCAAGTCTAGCTGAGGTGGCACACGGTCTGACTTATCTAGGCAAAGAGGGTAGGTGCAGGCTGATGAGAGCCTACTGGTGTGCGCCAAGATTCTATTCTCATGCAGGTAAGAGAGCAATGACCTGTCTTACTTGCTTGAGGAAGAATATTGGTAAAGCAATACCAACAGAGCCATCCCATATCCCTCCTGCAGACGGATCTTTTCAGGAAATAGAAATCGACTTCGTACGGTTAACACCCTTTAGGTATTATTGTTATGTATTGGTGTGCACTGATGTTTTCTCAAACTGGGTAGAGGCATTTCCTGCCGCCACGGATACTGCTGTGTTTACCGCAAAGGAAAATTGTGCAAAAATTTGTGTGTAGATAATGGTACCCCTAGAAGTCGGAGCAAAGCTTGAAATTGTACTATTGTGATCATAGATACTGCCACTAGTATTATGTAGCTTCGGAACCACTCCCAGATCTTCACTTAACGAATCACCCTCTTCGAAATTTGTTTTTGTTTTGGTATTTGTGTCTTTTTGGGTTGTTTTTGGAAGACAACCTCATGTCATGATTGATCCGCACAATGATCAGAAATACACCAATGAGGTGACAGTACAGTACCTTGTTGAGATGAGCCAGCATTTGAGAAATTGACAAAAGAACTTGAAACTGTTGATTGCTGGTATGCCAAATACTAACTGTCTTGATTATGAACCAAGAGACTGTGTGATTGTTCTTACGCTCAGGATGCCTAATAGACAGGTGGGAAGGACCATACCAAGATTTGTTGACAGCACTAAAGGTCGCCGAGAGACTTCGGTCCACTCGTCCCACTGCAAGAAGGTCACTGACCCAGAGAGAACTTGTGACAAAGTAGTTTATTGCTCACATTCATCGAGTTTGTGTGTTCAAAGAGCAAGGTGGAGAGCAAAGTGAACTGTGTGTTCCACGTGAACTGTGTGTTCAAAGAGCAAGGTAGAGAGCAAAGTGAACTGTGTGTTCCAAGTGAACTGTGTGTTCAAAGAGCAAGGCAAAGAGATCGCAAAAGTATCACCAGAGACTCTGCTCCGTGAAGACTGAGAGGCGGCACTGTTGAACTCTACCTGAGCGTACTAAAGGACTGCAGAAAGACCACTCATTGTAATTGATTTGTTATGAACAAGAGTTGTTTTGTTTTATTTCTCTTTTCTCTCTTTCCCACTGACAAACATTTTCTTTCATGATATACTATTTTTGCGAGGTTTTTTTTTATGAGGAGTCGAGTGTGGGACTTGAACTGGTTCTGTAGGAAGGAGTGATCTCCTTATAGGATCCCAGGATTAGCCGATTAGTTTGTTAAAATCAGAGAAAAATCAAAGGTCTAGTAGTTATGGAGTTCAGAGGTAATCAGGAAAAATCAGACAATGGCTATTCACACATTGCAGATAAAGAGCTCAATATATGTGGAAGAAAGGTTTATGAGTGGCTCTCCCCGAACTCCGAAGGTTTATGTTATTTAGAAAGGACACTACTTATAACCCTTGTTCAATGAT
This sequence comes from Pseudophryne corroboree, assembly GCF_028390025.1. Taxonomy (NCBI): domain Eukaryota; kingdom Metazoa; phylum Chordata; class Amphibia; order Anura; family Myobatrachidae; genus Pseudophryne; species Pseudophryne corroboree. The sequence goes on along the minus strand of NC_086451.1, from coordinate 421,185,868 downwards.
TAAACAGACCTAGCATACGTTCCAGAAATGGAAACACAGAAAGTGATAGGAATATGTAGATCATGAAAATGTTATATGTCACTGTCACGATTTGTTTGTGTCTTCTTCACCTACCCAGCAGAACCTCAATCGAATCCAAACATCAGTGTACAAAGACGTAGGTACATGTATGTGTGAAATGTTCGTCGCAAATCAGACATTATAGGCCAAAGCACTGTCCCAGCATACTCTATAGGTTGAATGTTGTCCCACACCCAACCAGTGGTCCCGTGACCGCCGACTGCATATAGAGGATGTCTCGTCCTCCTCCCTGTCTTCCCCAAATATAGTCAAGTGTCTAATTTGCGAAATGCATACATACTTGTGTCTAGATCACCGATTATGGTATGAAATATAATATAATAATTGATGGCAGTTATTGTTTACTGCCAAAGGGTGGACTGTCGAAGTAAAAAATATTACATAAAGAGAACATACAAACTACACACATTACGAGTCGCTATACTTGCAAATACGCGCAGCAAGCACAGCCATATATGGTAACACACGCATTTACACGGACATGCCACAGAGATGGATTCGACACTTATTTCATACAGTACATAATTATAATAATATCAAGCGCCAGACATCATGATGATTTAAAATTATATCTAGTGAAGTAATGTTATGTATGTGTATTATTTGAACGAAACCAAATAGACCGGTCATGTTTACTATTGAAGCAACCAGATTGATGTGTAGATTCATTTGATACTTGTTGTGAAGTTGTGGGACATTGCAGCGGATAGTTATGATTACATGTATAAAAGCTAAAATCACTTTTATTAGAACAATACATAGACCAAACAGGTAGTGGACAGGAAACTCAGGCCAGCCCTTTGGACGTCTTCAAGGCTGAACCTGATCAGCATATACAAAGAGAATAGTGACTCATCATGAACCCCTCCCCCAGAAACTAGATAGCACACTGATCACACAGGAAGGTAGTTCCTGTTTTGGTCTCAGAGTGGCTGTAAGGTCTGAGACGATGATGGACTTGCTGGCAGATCAGTTCCTGTTTTGGTCTCAGAGTTGCGGTAAGGTCTCAGAGGAAGATGGAGTCCCAGCATTACATTACAGAGAGTGACATGGAAAGACGAACTTATATAACTTAAGGATAATGGTATTGTATCGCTGGCATGTAACTGTATGTAATTGTATGTAACTATGTTTTAACTGCTTACTGTGTGAGTTGTATTCATGTAACTATAGGTATACTGTACTTTGTAATATATATTGAATCCATATCCTTTTAATAGCAAATATATACTTCAACGAGCTTTGGAACTCAGATAATGTGTGGGTGTATTGTTTTCTCTTATGGGATACAGTGTTTTGCGATGTACAGCGCACTTTTATCGTATATGGTAATAAGATGCGCCTGGCGTCTGCAATATATATTAGAGCGGCCATTTTAAATATTTGCGCGAAATCAATTTGGCATTCATAGGCGGTTGGGATCCCGGCATCGGTATGCTGACCGCCGGGATCACGACCGCCAGGATCATGACTACATCCCGAAAGGATGGCTAATAAGTGCTACTGAGAACTGCACTTGGCAAGTATATAATTCACAAGGTGGAAAGCTGCTCAATCAGATTGTAATGTCACTCAGGTGCTAAAAGGGGAGGGGTAATTCTGTGTTATTAACCCCTATTAATTTTCACCTGTGTGCTGACCTGGGGTGGCCGACCTGTGCCGACATTGTGGGGTCCTGCACCCCAGGCCCATACCTAGTATTAGGGACCCCCAGTGACGGAGAAGCCTTGTCGATCGGCCTGGGGGCTTAACCCTATATCTGCAGATATACGCAACTAAGATCTCCGTATTATCTGATTATTATTATATAGTAATATTATTCACTCGGTGTGCATTAGGGAACACAGTTTTTTTTTTCCCTACACAGAATTACCCCTCCCCTTTTAGCACCTGAGTGACATTACAATCTGATTGAGCAGCTTTCCACCTTGTGTATTGTATATAGAGAGGCACAAATGGGTCAGCATTAGGAGGGATTGCTGACTCTAGTAGTGCCATAGGGGAAGCCAGGGGTATCCCCAGGTAAGCTGGCTCTCAGATGCTGTAGGTGCCATTACCATGTGGCCTTACACTGGGAATTTAACCCAGATATATATATGTAATTATTTATGGGGTGGGTGTGGGGTGCAGTGGCCCCTGTGTCGGTATGGCTGGGCTGCTGCAGGTCGGCACACCCTAACACTTTATTAACACTTATTATTTTTCCTATCACTTTGTATATATCATTTTAATCACACCACCTACATAGCACTTCTGTGCTTCTTATTAACCCCTATTAATTTTCACCTGTGTGCTGACCTGGGGTGGCCGACCTGTGCCGACATTGTGGGGTCCTGCACCCCAGGCCCATACCTAGTATTAGGGACCCCCAGTGACGGAGAAGCCTTGTCGATCGGCCTGGGGGCTTAACCCTATATCTGCAGATATACGCAACTAAGATCTCCGTATTATCTGATTATTACTATATAGTAATATTATTCACTCGGTGTGCATTAGGGAACACAGTTTTTTTCCTACACAAGTATATAATTCATTTGAAAGTTTTTTTTGGAGGCAACACTTACTATAAGGAAAAGCAAACACACATAAGGGTACTGCTACACAGGTGCCTCAGTGTCCCATTCCTCCCACCACCACCCGCAGGCCCCAGTGTCCCGTGGTGGTGGTGGGAGGAACAGTTGGAAGGCTCCTGTCACTCCCTGCCCTGCTTAGCGGTGAATAGACGGTGCGCATGCACACAGCGCATATTCACTGGAGACGAAGGGACAGGGGGCATGCCCCTCAGTGATGAAAATGGGGGTGCGTGGCTTACATTTGCAGAGTCCCACCCCTTTTTACAGACCACGCCCCCTTTTTCAGGTGCAAGGAGTCCCGCATTCCAACCTTTCCGATGTTGGGAAATATGCCACTGCATTCCCCTGGTGGGTCCTTCCGACACCGCTCCTCTCATTTCTCTGCCCCTGCACAGCTTACTCCACTGGAAAATGGTTCAGACTGGTAAGGGACCACAGGGTATCTCTCAGAGCAAACAGACACACTCATTCTGCATGGCTCACAGACAGGACCATCTAACACACTTGCTGTACTCACAAGCTCCCTCCTGATTCAGCTTTCCCTGAGATCTGGAACTTCCATCTTCAAACTCATTCTTGCTTGAGCATCAGCAGTATCTCTTCAGGTCACACAGTGGTTAGGTTCATGCAGCATGACTCAGTAGGTTGATCTATACTATAAGGACCTTAGCCCATCACTGGCGATCTTCTCTCTTAACAAGCTGAGCTTGCAGGTTCCTCTACTTTTTAGGGCATCCAAGTCATACTTTTTGTTCCTCTCGCTACTTGACCTTAAGGTTTCACACTCGCTCCCACTTCACAAGGAGAGTGATACTCCAACAGGCCACAGGTAATGTTACACGTGAACCTGCTAACTGCATATTGGAGAAGTACTGTAGACCTGGTATGATTAAATGGTAGTACAACACAGATGTCATACATAACGCCCCTACTGCGCTGGCACAATGGCACAGTAATTAGCAAAGGCACAAATTTTGTTAAATGCTTGGGTTAGATGTACAGTATTGGCATTTTCTGGGCATGTTAACTCGGATTAAGACAAACTTGGCCACAAAAAGTCTCAGACATCAGCTTTGACCCTGGTATAAGTGTAAAGTTGATAGTGATGAGTATGGGAATGCTAATAATGAGTGCGTCTGGTGCATATGTGGAAAACACACCCATTTATTCAAATTCACGATAAGAACTGCAGAAACTTTTAAATGGACACTATACATGACAAGGAACCCTTGTTTTATGGAATACTGTAAAGAATAAGTCATGCACAATTGGTGATAGGGAAACCTGCATATTCATTTATAAGTGATGAAATTTTTTTTAAATTTGCGTCTGTGTTGTGGAGCAATTCAGATGATCCAAGCCACATTACAGCCATTAACATATATATAGTTCCGTCATCGATGTCTTTACCATCGATGGTGAAATGTCAAACGACCTTTGATGGTTGCAAACTGTACAATAAATGGCCATCGATGGTTTCACCAACTGATGGTCATCCTTGTTCTTTCACTGACTGGCCCATGGGCCAATCAGAACCTGGGGGTGGCCGTTTCATGGCTGTCATCAGGGGTGGAGCTATGCACAGTGTCCCAGCACCTTATAGAATAAAAAAGAAAAGCAAAAAACATTGGGTGGTTCTATTCCATTGATGGCGGGAAACCATCTGGCAAAAATATTCGCCATTGGCCATAAACCATCGATGATTTGGAATCATTGATGGGCAACTGACTGTGACTAGATTGCAAATTATTTCTCAGACTGAGGGGTTTATGTACTAAGCCTGGAGAGAGATAAAGTGTATTTAGATAAAGTGGCATATGTAATAGGGTCTGAGTTTGCCGGGGGTGTGGGATGCTGACTGATCTCGGATATTTTTTTAAAGCGCCAACCATTTACAAGGCAAAACTATGCCTTGTAAATGGTTACTGCTTTAAAAAAAATGTCTGGAATCGGCCGGCATCCTGCACTTCCGACAAACTTAGACCCTATTACATATGCCCCAAAGTACCAGCCAATCACCTAAGTGTAATGTTTTCAAACACAGCCTGTAACATGACAGAAGCTGATTGATTGGTACTTATCTCTCTCCACTTTATTTCTCTCTCCCAGCTTTGATAAATCTCCCTCTTAGCCTGCACACGGGCCTTCTTCTCTCTTAGGGGCCCATTTATCAATAATAGCATATTCATTGCGATCTGGGCACGATGTTAGCTTCCAGAATCTCATTGCAATATGCAATTATAGCGGCGGGATGTATCATCGGGCACCTGCAGGGACAGGGGCTCTGATGTGCTCAGAGAGCTGCCGGCGCTCCTGTGCATGTATGGTCCCGCTGAGCGCACATGTACAGCAGCCATTTTCATGAAGAGTTCCAGGGAAACCCTCTGGTACTACATCAGCGGTGTGTAGCTTCAGATGGCGGTAGCTATGGGCAGTGCCAGATTAAGGTCCACATGGGCCTGGAGCTGAAATCTAGGAAAGACCTATTGTGTGCCTTGGCAGGATGTGTGACAGGCGCTGCAGCGGTGTGACTAGTGATGTGGGTGTGTGACCAACGTGGTGTGGGTGTGGTCTACATAACTGGGTGTGGCTATCTCCGTGACGGACATAGCTAGTACCTACCTTCAACCACTTAATAGTGCAGCTATGGGGGCACTCAGATCAAATTCAATAGTATGTTCGTTTGATCAGAAGTTTAAAACATAACCTTTATTTGGTTTTGGTTAAAAATGATAATTTAAGCACCTCTTATGCAGTAATATATAAAAGAAAAGGAAACAAACAAGGAAGACCCTAGTTACACATATCAAGTATTATTATTATTATTATTATCCTTTATTTCTATGGCGCCACAAGGGTTCCGCAGCGCCCAATTACAGAGTACATATGCACATAATCAAAACAGGAAAACAGTGACTTACAGTTGAAGACAATATAGGACAAGTACAGGGTAACTAAGCATAACTACACCAGTAAATGACAGAGATAAGTTCCAGGTGGCCAAAAAACTGCGTGATTTGGGCAGTTGAGGATTATTAAAGTAAGAAAAGGATAAGCACATGAGGGAAGAGGGCCCTGCTCGTGAGAGCTTACAATCATATGTATTTCCTTAACGTCCACCATAAATCAGTGGATAGAGAAAAACTGTCACAGTCTGATTCCTATTCACATGTGACTCAATATTTTAATGGCTCCATGTTGCCATAATATACATTTTTAAATGTGGTGACCCACAACACATTCATATTTTAACAAATAGTCTCAAATCAATAATTAGTAAATTATTCACTTGGGAGTGTGAGGTTTCAGCGTCCTTCCGTCCTTATAATAGAAATAAGTATACACAGGGCAGTTGAGAGCCAGGATGGGCCCTGGTACTTTTCAAGGGGCGTGGCCTAATCACAGGAGGTATGGTCATGTACCCTTAGAAAAAAATACTGAAAAAAAAATAGTATTTTAAGCACCTCCATAGCCACACTGCAGCCCAGTACACAGCGGCGTATGATGGGCTGAGGAAAAGAGCTGCAGCTGCTGCTGCTAGGTAAGGGGGAGGTGGCCTGGGCCCTTACTGGACCCTCACTGGGCCCCTCCATCAGACCTGGGCCCGGGTAATTTGTACCCTCTCCCCCCCTCTCTCGGCACCACTGATACCCCTTTTCCACCTACGTACCGTGTCCGATCCGGGATGTTTAACAGGGCTACAACCCGTGTCGGCTCCCCCGTTTCCAATACACTTCGACACTGGTTATTCCCGTGTCTGATCTGTTTCCACCTAACCCGGGTAAGCTCTGTAAAAGCCTATTGCTGTCATTACAAATGGACTTTTTACTGTCTCATCAAGATGATGTCATCAAAAGGACCAAAACAGAGGGGTGGGGCCTGCTCACAGCATTGCAGCAATGGACGCCGGTGCAGTAGCTGTGTCTAGCATGGAGTCGCAGACTGTTTGCAGTTTACTGCTGCTTTCTGCTACAGACAGCTTGATGCAGCTTTTCACCTTGTGCTACCTACTGCAGAGCTGGAGAAGGAGAGCTCAATTCTTTGCAGAGAGGGCTACCTATCGACGCAAATATTTGAAAAGGAGGAGAGCGCGTATATCATCCACTGTTGTTATTTCTCTCATAACAATGAACTGTACACCAAGCCGAAGAATGTGGATGAGAGATCGCAGACATGGGGAAGCATTCATGCAGACTATTCTAGCATATCAGGAGGAGCAGTGGATGGCAAACTTCAGGATGTCTCGCGCTACATTCGAGTATGTTTTGGAACTACTGTCCCCCGCAATAACCATGCAGACCACCAGGTTCCGTAAGCCCATTGAGCCAGCCAGGAGATTAGCGATTGCTCTCTGGTGGTATGCTACCCCTGGAGAGTATCGCACAGTTTCCAGTTTATTTGGAGTAGGGATTGGCATGGTCTGCAAGATTGTCTACCAGGTCACGCGGGCATTGCTGGATACCATGTACCATCGCTTTATTTCCTTGCCACAAGGACAGCGGCTAGATGAGACTATAAAAGGGTTTAAGAAGCGTGGCTACCCACAGTGTGCTGGTGCCATAGATGGGACCCACATCCCCATCATCGCCCCCCGTGACAAGCCAGCAGACTATTACAATCGTAAGGGTTGGCATTCCATTGTTCTGCAAGCGGTAGTGGACCACAAATACTGGTAAGCACTGTTTCATTAATGTGTTTGAAATAGGCTTGGCCTGTTTTATGATAATGCATAAACCTTTATTTTTAGTTTCACAGATGTCTTCATAGGGTGGCCCGGACGGTCACATGATGCAAGGGTTCTCGCCAACTCCGATCTTTACAGTATTGCTGAGGACAAGCTTGGTGGATGGCTTTTCCCTCGAGAGGTAAGATTATTTACTACTTAAACTGAAATGTTTGCCCATAAACCAATAGTCAAGTTTTACCCCTGTAATAATATTAATGTTTTATTAACAGAAATCGGTGATCGTACATGGGCCCTCATTCCGAGTTGTTCGCTCGGTCAAATTCTTCGCATCGCAGCGATTTTCCGCTTAATGCGCATGCGCAATGTCCGCACTGCGACTGCGCCAAGTAAATTTGCTATGCACTTAGGATTTTTACTCACGGCTTTTTCATCGTTCTGGCGATCGTAATGTGATTGACAGGAAATGGGTGTTACTGGGCGGAAACTGGCCGTTTTATGGGCGTGTGGGAAAAAACGCTACCGTTTCCGGAAAAAACGCAGGAGTGGCCGGAGAAACGGAGGAGTGTCTGGGCGAACGCTGGGTGTGTTTGTGACGTCAAACCAGGAACGACAAGCACTGAACTGATCGCAGATGCCGAGTAAGTCTGGAGCTACTCAGAAACTGCTACGAGGTGTGTAATCGCAATATTGCGAATACATCGTTCGCAATTTTAAGTTGCTAAGATTCACTCCCAGTAGGCGGCGGCTTAGCATGAGCAAATCTGCTAAAATCCGCTTGCGAGCGATCAACTCGGAATGAGGGCCATGGTGTGGACATCCCGGTCCATCTCATTGGTGATGCAGCATACCCATTACAGCGCTGGCTAATGAAGGGCTACACCCAGCATGTTCACTTATCCCCCGAACAGACATCATATACCCATGCCCTAAGTTCGGCCCGTATGGCAGTGGAGAATGCGTTTGGGCGTTTAAAAGGACGCTGGCGCTGCCTCATGAAGAGGAATGATGTGGACTTGAAAATAATGCCAGATATAGTAGCGGCCTGCTGCATTCTCCATAACATATGTGAGATTCAAAAGGAAAACTTTCTCCCCCCGAGTGGAATATACATGATCATGGGGCGGGGGTCGCTGTACATGATGCACCAGGCTTGGTGGGGGGGCATGACGCTGCCAGCGAGTGCATAAGGGCCACCATTGCAGCTAATCTTCAAACAATGTTGCAGTAGAGAAGACAGACAAGTTTTTGTGTGCAAACAATTTTTGTTTATTTCGTTTTTCAGTTATAAAAATTTGGTTCAAAAGTTGTTATTATATTTTCTTTTAAACAGTTGGCACACATTTTCTGAGGTAACAATATAAAATATTTAAGTGCAAACATGTCACTGTAAAATTCCACATAACTCAAGGGGTCTTCAACATGTGTCCCTCCAGCTGTTGTGGAACAACATGTACCAGCATGTGTTGCTATGTGTTCCACAACAGCTAGAGGGCCACATGGTGAAGACACCTGCCCTGAGGTAAAAGAGTAAAGTGCAAACAGGGCACTCTGTAAAAAAAAAACCCGAATGTTTGGTTTGGCAGGTATCGGGTTACCCCCAATATTTGGATCACACTGCCGCACATTTCCTGAGGTAACAATATAAAAAGGTAGCCCCAATATCTGGATCCCACTGCCCATTTTCTGAGGTAACAATATAAAAGTTTAAAGTGCCAACAGGGCACTCTGTAAAATCAAAATAATGTTTGCATTTGTATGTATCAGGGTTGAGGATACAGTGCAAACAGAACCTTAAAACACAAACATTGTTTTATAACCCGCTGCTCCAAGGCAGTTGTCTATATACCCGAAATTCTGAGGATTGCGGGATTTGTGTTGGGGGATTTGAGGGAGGCTCATAGTTGTATGGACCATATGGGTGCTGTGGGTAGGCTGTGTCTTGCTGTTGTGTTTGTGTGGTATTCCCTATGGTACGTGCAAACGTGTGTTCAAAAAATGTCATCTGCCTATCATGCATGGTCATTAACTGACTCATAAAAGTTTGATGCATTTCTTTTTCTGACGCAAGAAATCTCTCAAGCCGTGCATCTTCCTGGGCATTGAGCTCACTATCTGCCTCACGCAGGTGATCCACGATAATGGACTTCATTGCTTTGACCGTTTGTTCTGTTTTGTTCAGTTTCTTTTTCCGCTGTGGAACGTTGTAGACTGTGAAGGAGATGAAACAGAATGTAAGCAACAATATAAAAATAGCAGTGGTAGCATATACGTGTTTGTGGCCTTCTCCCACCTGCACACTAGCTATACTCTGCAACATTACCATGATTCTATAAAAAAATAGCAGTGGTAGCATATACGTGTTTGTGGCCTTCTCCCACCTGCACACTAGCTATACTCTGCAACATTACCATGCCTTTACATATAGGGACTGCTACAACTGTATTTGTAATGGTAATACTTACTATTTGAGCGCAAAGTCGTGGTCTTGGGGGGTTTCGACGTCTCCGCCTGAGACTGTGGTACGTCCTCAATAGTGGCACTGATGGAATCATCATTGACGGTCGAGTCTTCGAAACTGCTGTCCGATATAAGCAGCGGGGATGATGGGCTGCATTGTGAGCTGGGAAGGCTGTGCTGTGTTTCGTCACAGTCCTCGTCGACTGACATCTGGCAGAGCTGGATGACGATAGTGCTATGGGATTTGTTATCGCAGTTTTGCCGAAGACACTATAGCATAGGTCATAATATGGCCATTCCATACGCCCAGCACCACTTTTCTTGCGGTTATGGTCGTGTACTTTGGTGAATTGTCTGCGTAGTGCCTTCAATTTGTTAACGACTTGTTGCTGGGTTTTTTGGATGCCCCTTTCTGCCAGCATAAGGGATATGTTCTTGTAGACGATAGCATCCTTAACTGTTCCAGTCACCTGCCTTCTTATTTCTTCCTCTCCCCGAATATTAAGCAGCTCTTTGATCTCTGTGTCTGACCAGGTATGGCTAGCCATGTTGCTGTGCTGGAGCTTCTGCTGCTGTATATTGTCTGTTTGTTTGGAAGCTGCTGCAATAAAAATATCTGTATGTACCCAGCGCGACTTCAGAGTGTTTTGTTTGCAAGCTGCCTCAATGCCTGCATGTGCCCAGCGTAGTGTTGTTTGCTGCTGCGGTGCCTGCATGTGCCCAGCGTGTCTCCCAGGGATGACATCATCTTCCAGTGCCCCAGAAGCAGCCAATCAGCGTCTCAGAGCGTTACTCGGGTCTGAAAACACGTGTAATGACCGTTTCCACTGCACCGCTATCCGTGTCATTACCGTGTTCTACCCAGGTAAATAGCCGGGTTGGATTCCCGGGTCACTCAACCCTTGTTGACCCGTTTCCACCTACTAAAAATCCGTGTCGATGCGCGCCCCCGTGCAAAAACACGGGTAAAAACAGCTAGTGGAAAAGGGGTATGAGTATACAGTAATCCAGTAACCATATCTTCATTATATGCTAGTAGCATACTTTTGTAGCTATTCAAAATTCCATATTGTAGCTAGATAAAACAACGTATACATTTACACCAGCAGTTTATACCCCTTTTCCACTACTAAGCACGGGTCGCAGCCGGGAGCCTAACACGGGTGCTACCTGTGCTCAGCCCCCTTTCCCACTGCGCTCACCAACCCGGCATATTGCCGGTGTGGTGACGCTGCTAGTGACGCGGCAGGGGCGGCGCTGGGAGATCACATGATCTCCCAGCACCGCCCTTCCATACAGTGTAAACGCATCGACATGGTATCCGTTTACACTACAACCCTACCCGGATCATTCCCGTCTCCTACCCAGGTAGCTACCTGGGTAGGATTCACGGGTCACTTGATCTGGCTTTTTGCGGGGGGACCCTTTTCCACTAGCAAAAAACACGGGTAAATGCGAGCCCCCGAGCATTTATCTGTGTTTTTTGAGCTAGTGGAAAAGGGGTATTAGATAGAAAATCTTTACAACACTGTAGCATTTTCTTTGTTAACAAGGTACTCCGCAAATTTTGTACAGTATATTCAATTTGTACCTAGCATCAGAAAGGCTGTAATTTCTCATACGTTCCAACAAACTCTGCATGGGTAGATCCATAGGATAAACATTTCTTCATAAGTAAATGGTGAGTTTGTAACATCTCTTTATACTGATGTACGTGGGTCAGGCATGAACCTTTTCATTAGACATTGTAACTTATTATTTTATTTAAGGTGTGTATAACGGACACATATTATGGATACTGTAACAGTTGTTAGAGGTCTAGCAAAATAGGTGTTTTAGCTATTACTTATTTTAAGGAATGATAGCATTTAGAGAGAGTCAATTTGCCTGCAATTTTCACCTTGCTTACAGCGAGATAGACTGAGGGTGAGAAAATATAAAGTAGCCCTTCTGCTGTTAGGTGTTAGAGGGGGATAAAAAGCTAACCGCTTAGGTGTCCTGATATCAATGATATTGCAGGACCAGTGTCGGACTGGGGCATGAAGGGCCCGCCAGGAGAATGCAGTGATAGGGGCCCATACTTAAGGGTGTGGCCAGCCTACAAAGGGGGTGTGGCCAGCCTCCACAGAGGCTTGAAATACACAATAATATAGCGCAGTGTAATGCAACATATCTACCATGTATAATACAAGTGCACAGTCTGGAACCTGATCCCTAGAGGAAGGAGTGGGCACTCAGGCAGTGGGGCCCACCGGTGGTTTCCCTGGTACCCCTGTGGGCCAGTCCGATCCTGTGCAGGACCCCCTCCCCACAATCGCTTGATGAGAGAGAACCGGAGAGTGGTAAGCCGGAGAGTGGTAAAGTACCATAAGGTAAGTATATTTTGTTCAATTACTGTTCCCTGTTATAGGTTAATCACAGCAGAGGAGGAATTGAGAATTTAGAGACCCTTCTGCTGTCAGTGTTAGAGGGGAGACGGACCCTGATGTCCTATGGACACTTGCAGGGACCACTACCCCAATGATGAGAGAGGGTCTGAAGGTAAAGAGAAGTTTAGTAAATAAAAGAGTTTAGAGAGAATACCTGTGTTGTGTAAAAATTAATACAAGATCCATACAGTATAAACTTTCACCAATACTGAAAGGGGTATTAGCGGTTTGTACTTCCCCGGGAGAGCTGGAGCTCAGAACGCAGAGCCGGTTGGGCCCGTCACGCCTAATAGCGCATAGAGTGGGGTACCTGTCGCTGCCTTATAACGCGTTTCACCTCCACGGGCTTGTTCACATCATTGCAGGTATCCGTAATGTGTAAAATGTATATTATGGCAACATGGAGCCATTCAAATATTGAGTCACACGTGAATAGGAATCAGACTGTGACAGGTTTTTTCTATCCACTTATTTATGGTGGACGTTAAGGAAATATCCAGATGAACACTTGATATGTGTAATTAGGGTCTTCCTTGTTTCTTTCCCTTTATATATATATACATATATATATATATATATATATACATATATATATATATATATATATATATATACTGCTCAAAAAAATAAAGGGAACACTAAAATAACACATCCTAGATATGCATGAATGAAATATTCTTATTAAATACTTTGTTCTTTACATAGTTGAATGTGCTGACAACAAAATCACACAAAAATTATCAATGGAAATCAGATTTATTAACCCATGGAGGTCTGGATTTGGAGTCACCCTCAAAATTAAAGTGGAAAAACACACTACAGGCTGATCCAACTTTGATGTAATGTCCTTAAAACAAGTCAAAATGAGGCTCAGTAGTGGGTGTGGCCTCCACGTGCCTGTATAACCTCCCTACAACGCCTGGGCATGCTCCTGATGAGGTGGCGGATGGTCTCCTGAGGGATCTCCTCCCAGACCTGGACTAAAGCATCTGCCAACTCCTGGACAGTCTGTGGTGCAACGTAGCGTTGGTGGATGGAGCGAGACATGATGTCCCAGATGTGCTCAATTGGATTCAGGTCTGGGGAACGGGCGGGCCAGTCCATAGCATCAATGCCTTCGTCTTGCAGGAACTGCTGACACACTCCAGCCACATGAGGTATAAATTGTCTTGCATTAGGAGGAACCCAGGGCCAACCGCAACAGCATATGGTCTCACAAGGGGTCTGAGGATCTCATCTCGGTACCTAATGGCAGTCAGGCTACCTCTGGCGAGCACATGGAGGGCTGTGCGGCCCCCCAAAGAAATGCCAACCCACACCATTACTGACCCACTACCAAACCGGTCATGCTGGAGGATGTTGCAGGTAGCAGAACGTTCTCCTTGGCGTCTCCAGACTCTGTCACGTCTGTCACATGTGCTCAGTGAGAACCTGCTTTCATCTGTGAAGAGCACAGGGCGCCAGTGGCGAATTTGCCAATCTTGGTGTTCTCTGGCAAATGCCAAACGTCCTGCACGGTGTTGGGCTGTAAGCACATCCCCCACCTGTGGACGTCGGGCCCTCTTACCACCCTCATGGAGTCTGTTTCTGATCGTTTGAGTAGACACATGCACATTTGTGGCTTGCTGGAGGTCATTTTGCAGGGCTCTGGCAGTGCTCCTCCTGTTCCTCCTTGCACAAAGGCGGAGGTGGCGGTCCTGCTGCTGGGTTGTTGCCCACCTACGGCCTCCTCCACGTCTCCTGATGTACTGGCCTGTTTCCTGCTAGCGCCTCCATTCTCTGGACATTACACTGACAGACACAGCAAACCTTCTTGCCACAGCTCACATTGATGTGCCATCCTGGATGAGCTGCACTACCTGAGCCACTTATGTGGGTTGTAGGGAGGTCATACAGAAACGTGAAGGCCACACACACTACTGAGCCTCATTTTGACTTGTTTTAAGAACATTACATCAAAGTTAGATCAGCCTGTAGTGTGTTTTTCCACTTTCATTTTGAGGGTGACTCCAAATCCAGACCTCCATGGGTTAATAAATGTGATTTCCATTGATAATTTTTGTGTGATTTTGTTGTCAGCACATTCAACTATGTAAAGAACAAAGTATTTAATAAGAATATTTCATTCATTCAGATCTAGGATGTGTTATTTTAGTGCTCCCTTTATTTTTTTGAGCAGTGTATATATATATATATATATATATATATATATATAAATAAATATATATAAATATATATATATATATATATATATATATATGTATATATAAAAATGCAAAAAAGGTGCTTAAACTATAATTTTTAACCAAAACCAAATAAAGGTTATGTTTTAACTAGAGATGAGCGGGTTCGGTTTCTCTGAATCCGAACCCGCCAGAACTTCATGTTTTTTTTCACGGGTCCGAGCGACTCGGATCTTCCCGCCTTGCTCGGTTAACCCGAGCGCGCCCGAACGTCATCATGACGCTGTCGGATTCTCGCGAGGCTCGGATTCTATCGCGAGACTCGGATTCTATATAAGGAGCCGCGCGTCGCCGCCATTTTCACACGTGCATTGAGATTGATAGGGAGAGGACGTGGCTGGCGTCCTCTCCGTTTAGAATTAGAATAGATTAGAGAGACACTTGATTTACTAATTTTGGGGAGCATTAGGAGTACTCAGTAGTGTACAGTGCAGAGTTTTGCTGATAGTGACCAGTGACCACCACTTTTATTTATAATCCGTTCTCTGCCTGAAAAAAGCGATACACAGCACACAGTGACTCAGTCACATACCATATCTGTGTGCACTGCTCAGGCTCAGGCCAGTGTGCTGCATCATCTATATATATTATATATCTGTCTGACTGCTCAGCTCACACAGCTTATAATTGTGGGGGAGACTGGGGAGCACTACTGCAGTGCCAGTTATAGGTTATAGCAGGAGCCAGGAGTACATAATATTATATTAAAATTAAACAGTGCACACTTTTGCTGCAGGAGTGCCACTGCCAGTGTGACTAGTGACCAGTGACCTGACCACCAGTATATAATATTAGTAGTATACTATCTCTTTATCAACCAGTCTATATTAGCAGCAGACACAGTACAGTGCGGTAGTTCACGGCTGTGGCTACCTCTGTGTCGGCACTCTGCAGCCCGTCCATAATTGTATATACCAGTGACCTAACCGTGGTTTTTTTTTCTTTCTTTATACATACATACTAGTTACGAGTATACTATCTCTTTATCAACCAGTCTATATATTAGCAGCAGACACAGTACAGTGCGGTAGTTCACGGCTGTGGCTACCTCTGTGTCGGCACTCGGCAGCCCGTCCATAATTGTATATACCAGTGACCTAACCGTGTTTTTTTTTCTTTCTTTATACATACATACTAGTTACGAGTATACTATCTCTTTATCAACCAGTCTATATATTAGCAGCAGACACAGTACAGTGCGGTAGTTCACGGCTGTGGCTACCTCTGTGTCGGCACTCGGCAGCCCGTCCATAATTGTATATACCACCTAACCGTGGTTTTTTTTTCTTTCTTTATACATACATACTAGTTACGAGTATACTATCTCTTTATCAACCAGTCTATATATTAGCAGCAGACACAGTACAGTGCGGTAGTTCACGGCTGTGGCTACCTCTGTGTCGGCACTCGGCAGCCCGTCCATAATTGTATATACCAGTGACCTAACCGTGGTTTTTTTTTCTTTCTTTATACATACATACTAGTTACGAGTATACTATCTCTTTATCAACCAGTCTATATATCAGCAGCAGACACAGTACAGTGCGGTAGTTCACGGCTGTGGCTACCTCTGTGTCGGCACTCGGCAGCCCGTCCATAATTGTATATACCAGTGACCTAACCGTGGTTTTTTTTTCTTTCTTTATACATACATACTAGTTACGAGTATACTATCTCTTTATCAACCAGTCTATATATTAGCAGCAGACACAGTACAGTGCGGTAGTTCACGGCTGTGGCTACCTCTGTGTCGGCACTCGGCAGCCCGTCCATAATTGTATATACCAGTGACCTAACCGTGGTTTTTTTTTCTTTCTTTATACATACATACTAGTTACGAGTATACTATCTCTTTATCAACCAGTCTATATATTAGCAGCAGACACAGTACAGTGCGGTAGTTCACGGCTGTGGCTACCTCTGTGTCGGCACTCGGCAGCCCGTCCATAATTGTATATACCAGTGACCTAACCGTGGTTTTTTTTTCTTTCTTTATACATACATACTAGTTACGAGTATACTATCTCTTTATCAACCAGTCTATATATTAGCAGCAGACACAGTACAGTGCGGTAGTTCACGGCTGTGGCTACCTCTGTGTCGGCACTCGGCAGCCCGTCCATAATTGTATATACCAGTGACCTAACCGTGGTTTTTTTTTCTTTCTTTATACATACATACTAGTTACGAGTATACTATCTCTTTATCAACCAGTCTATATATTAGCAGCAGACACAGTACAGTGCGGTAGTTCACGGCTGTGGCTAGCTCTGTGTCGGCACTCGGCAGCCCGTCCATAATTGTATATACCACCTAACCGTGGTTTTTTTTTCTTTCTTTATACATACATACTAGTTACGAGTATACTATCTCTTTATCAACCAGTCTATATATTAGCAGCAGACACAGTACAGTGCGGTAGTTCACGGCTGTGGCTACCTCTGTGTCGGCACTCGGCAGCCTGTCCATAATTGTATATACCAGTGACCTAACCGTGGTTTTTTTTTCTTTCTTTATACATACATACTAGTTACGAGTATACTATCTCTTTATCAACCAGTCTATATATTAGCAGCAGACACAGTACAGTGCGGTAGTTCACGGCTGTGGCTACCTCTGTGTCGGCACTCGGCAGCCCGTCCATAATTGTATATACCACCTAACCGTGGTTTTTTTTTCTTTCTTTATACATACATACTAGTTACGAGTATACTATCTCTTTATCAACCAGTCTATATATTAGCAGCAGACACAGTACAGTGCGGTAGTTCACGGCTGTGGCTACCTCTGTGTCGGCACTCGGCAGCCCGTCCATAATTGTATACTAGTATCCAATCCATCCATCTCCATTGTTTACCTGAGGTGCCTTTTAGTTGTGCCTATTAAAATATGGAGAACAAAAATGTTGAGGTTCCAAAATTAGGGAAAGATCAAGATCCACTTCCACCTCGTGCTGAAGCTGCTGCCACTAGTCATGGCCGAGACGATGAAATGCCAGCAACGTCGTCTGCCAAGGCCGATGCCCAATGGCATAGTACAGAGCATGTCAAAACCAAAACACCAAATATCAGTAAAAAAAGGACTCCAAAACCTAAAATAAAATTGTCGGAGGAGAAGCGTAAACTTGCCAATATGCCATTTACCACACGGAGTGGCAAGGAACGGCTGAGGCCCTGGCCTATGTTCATGGCTAGTGGTTCAGCTTCACATGAGGATGGAAGCACTCAGCCTCTCGCTAGAAAACTGAAAAGACTCAAGCTGGCAAAAGCACCGCAAAGAACTGTGCGTTCTTTGAAATCCCAAATCCACAAGGAGAGTCCAATTGTGTCGGTTGCGATGCCTGACCTTCCCAACACTGGACGTGAAGAGCATGCGCCTTCCACCATTTGCACGCCCCCTGCAAGTGCTGGAAGGAGCACCCGCAGTCCAGTTCCTGATAGTCAGATTGAAGATGTCAGTGTTGAAGTACACCAGGATGAGGAGGATATGGGTGTTGCTGGCGCTGGGGAGGAAATTGACCAGGAGGATTCTGATGGTGAGGTGGTTTGTTTAAGTCAGGCACCCGGGGAGACACCTGTTGTCCGTGGGAGGAATATGGCCGTTGACATGCCAGGTGAAAATACCAAAAAAATCAGCTCTTCGGTGTGGAGGTATTTCACCAGAAATGCGGACAACAGGTGTCAAGCCGTGTGTTCCCTTTGTCAAGCTGTAATAAGTAGGGGTAAGGACGTTAACCACCTCGGAACATCCTCCCTTATACGTCACCTGCAGCGCATTCATAATAAGTCAGTGACAAGTTCAAAAACTTTGGGTGACAGCGGAAGCAGTCCACTGACCAGTAAATCCCTTCCTCTTGTAACCAAGCTCACGCAAACCACCCCACCAACTCCCTCAGTGTCAATTTCCTCCTTCCCCAGGAATGCCAATAGTCCTGCAGGCCATGTCACTGGCAAGTCTGACGAGTCCTCTCCTGCCTGGGATTCCTCCGATGCATCCTTGCGTGTAACGCCTACTGCTGCTGGCGCTGCTGTTGTTGCCGCTGGGAGTCGATGGTCATCCCAGAGGGGAAGTCGTAAGCCCACTTGTACTACTTCCAGTAAGCAATTGACTGTTCAACAGTCCTTTGCGAGGAAGATGAAATATCACAGCAGTCATCCTACTGCAAAGCGGATAACTGAGTCCTTGACAACTATGTTGGTGTTAGACGTGCGTCCGGTATCCGCCGTTAGTTCACAGGGAACTAGACAATTTATTGAGGCAGTGTGCCCCCGTTACCAAATACCATCTAGGTTCCACTTCTCTAGGCAGGCGATACCGAGAATGTACACGGACGTCAGAAAAAGACTCACCAGTCTCCTAAAAAATGCAGTTGTACCCAATGTCCACTTAACCACGGACATGTGGACAAGTGGAGCAGGGCAGGGTCAGGACTATATGACTGTGACAGCCCACTGGGTAGATGTATGGACTCCCGCCGCAAGAACAGCAGCGGCGGCACCAGTAGCAGCATCTCGCAAACGCCAACTCTTTCCTAGGCAGGCTACGCTTTGTATCACCGCTTTCCAGAATACGCACACAGCTGAAAACCTCTTACGGCAACTGAGGAAGATCATCGCGGAATGGCTTACCCCAATTGGACTCTCCTGTGGATTTGTGGCATCGGACAACGCCAGCAATATTGTGTGTGCATTAAATATGGGCAAATTCCAGCACGTCCCATGTTTTGCACATACCTTGAATTTGGTGGTGCAGAATTTTTTAAAAAACGACAGGGGCGTGCAAGAGATGCTGTCGGTGGCCAGAAAAATTGCGGGACACTTTCGGCGTACAGGCACCACGTACAGAAGACTGGAGCACCACCAAAAACTACTGAACCTGCCCTGCCATCATCTGAAGCAAGAAGTGGTAACGAGGTGGAATTCAACCCTCTATATGCTTCAGAGGTTGGAGGAGCAGCAAAAGGCCATTCAAGCCTATACAATTGAGCACGATATAGGAGATGGAATGCACCTGTCTCAAGTGCAGTGGAGAATGATTTCAACGTTGTGCAAGGTTCTGATGCCCTTTGAACTTGCCACACGTGAAGTCAGTTCAGACACTGCCAGCCTGAGTCAGGTCATTCCCCTCATCAGGCTTTTGCAGAAGAAGCTGGAGGCATTGAAGAAGGAGCTAAAAGGGAGCGATTCCGCTAGGCATGTGGGACTTGTGGATGCAGCCCTTAATTCGCTTAACAAGGATTCACGGGTGGTCAATCTGTTGAAATCAGAGCACTACATTTTGGCCACCGTGCTCGATCCTAGATTTAAAGCCTACCTTGGATCTCTCTTTCCGGCAGACACAGGTCTGCTGGGGTTGAAAGACCTGCTGGTGACAAAATTGTCAAGTCAAGCGGAACGCGACCTGTCAACATCTCCTCCTTCACATTCTCCCGCAACTGGGGGTGCGAGGAAAAGGCTCAGAATTCCGAGCCCACCCGCTAGCGGTGATGCAGGGCAGTCTGGAGCGACTGCTGATGCTGACATCTGGTCCGGACTGAAGGACCTGACAACGATTACGGACATGTCGTCTACTGTCACTGCATATGATTCTCTCAACATTGATAGAATGGTGGAGGATTATATGAGTGACCGCATCCAAGTAGGCACGTCACACAGTCCGTACTTATACTGGCAGGAAAAAGAGGCAATTTGGAGGCCCTTGCACAAACTGGCTTTATTCTACCTAAGTTGCCCTCCCACAAGTGTGTACTCCGAAAGAGTGTTTAGTGCCGCCGCTCACCTTGTCAGCAATCGGCGTACGAGGTTACATCCAGAAAATGTGGAGAAGATGATGTTCATTAAAATGAATTATAATCAATTCCTCCGCGGAGACATTGACCAGCAGCAATTGCCTCCACAAAGTACACAGGGAGCTGAGATGGTGGATTCCAGTGGGGACGAATTGATAATCTGTGAGGAGGGGGATGTACACGGTGATATATCGGAGGGTGAAGATGAGGTGGACATCTTGCCTCTGTAGAGCCAGTTTGTGCAAGGAGAGATTAATTGCTTCTTTTTTGGGGGGGGTCCAAACCAACCCGTCATATCAGTCACAGTCGTGTGGCAGACCCTGTCACTGAAATGATGGGTTGGTTAAAGTGTGCATGTCCTGTTTTGTTTATACAACATAAGGGTGGGTGGGAGGGCCCAAGGACAATTCCATCTTGCACCTCTTTTTTCTTTTCTTTTTCTTTGCATCATGTGCTGATTGGGGAGGGTTTTTTGGAAGGGACATCCTGCGTGACACTGCAGTGCCACTCCTAGATGGGCCCGGTGTTTGTGTCGGCCACTAGGGTCGCTAATCTTACTCACACAGTCAGCTACCTCATTGCGCCTCTTTTTTTCTTTGCGTCATGTGCTGTTTGGGGAGGGTTTTTTGGAAGGGCCATCCTGCGTGACACTGCAGTGCCACTCCTAGATGGGCCCGGTGCTTGTGTCGGCCACTAGGGTCGCTAATCTTACTCACACAGCTACCTCATTGCGCCTCTTTTTTTCTTTGCGTCATGTGCTGTTTGGGGAGGGTTTTTTGGAAGGGACATCCTGCGTGACACTGCAGTGCCACTCCTAGATGGGCCCGGTGTTTGTGTCGGCCACTAGGGTCGCTAATCTTACTCACACAGTCAGCTACCTCATTGCGCCTCTTTTTTTCTTTGCGTCATGTGCTGTTTGGGGAGGGTTTTTTGGAAGGGCCATCCTGCGTGACACTGCAGTGCCACTCCTAGATGGGCCCGGTGTTTGTGTCGGCCACTAGGGTCGCTAATCTTACTCACACAGCTACCTCATTGCGCCTCTTTTTTTCTTTGCGTCATGTGCTGTTTGGGGAGGGTTTTTTGGAAGGGCCATCCTGCGTGACACTGCAGTGCCACTCCTAGATGGGCCCGGTGTTTGTGTCGGCCACTAGGGTCGCTAATCTTACTCACACAGCTACCTCATTGCGCCTCTTTTTTTCTTTGCGTCATGTGCTGTTTGGGGAGGGTTTTTTGGAAGGGACATCCTGCGTGACACTGCAGTGCCACTCCTAGATGGGCCCGGTGTTTGTGTCGGCCACTAGGGTCGCTTATCTTACTCACACAGCGACCTCGGTGCAAATTTTAGGACTAAAAATAATATTGTGAGGTGTGAGGTATTCAGAATAGACTGAAAATGAGTGTAAATTATGGTTTTTGAGGTTAATAATACTTTGGGATCAAAATGACCCCCAAATTCTATGATTTAAGCTGTTTTTTAGTGTTTTTGGAAAAAAACACCCGAATCCAAAACACACCCGAATCCGACAAAAAAAATTCGGTGAGGTTTTGCCAAAACGCGTTCGAACCCAAAACACGGCCGCGGAACCGAACCCAAAACCAAAACACAAAACCCGAAAAATTTCAGGCGCTCATCTCTAGTTTTAACTTCTGATCACAGGAACATACTATTGAATTTGATCTGAGTGCCCCCAACAAAGAGTCTTCTTTTCTTTCTCTGTTGTGTTTCTGACTATTATATCTGACTCTGGGGTGCACCGCCGACCCCTCTAATAGCTGGGACACCACGATAACCCTATTAAAATTATATTGTAGTTGGCTTTACTTTTTATTTTTTTCCCCTTGGTATAATTCCTGTGCCGCATGAGTTGAGGGTCACAGGAAACCATACGGCATTCCAGTGCGGAACCCTCACCCTATGTTTCTTCTTAGATCCTTACTAACACAGATTCCACTAAATGATACACACTGACATTGACCCAGTGACTGACACATCTTACTGACACACTAACACACACACTACTCACTGACAAATACCCCTTACTGACACAAACACCACTTACTGACAGCCACTCCTTACTGACAAATCATTGACACACACACACACACACACACACACACACACACACACACACACACACACACACACACACACACACACACACTTATTGACACAGACACACTTACTGACAGACACCCCTTACTGACAAATCATTGACACACACACACACACACACACACACACACACACACACACACACACACACACACACACACACACTTATTGACACAGACACACTTACTGACAGACACCCCTTACAGTAAGTCTGTTAGGAAGTGGTGTGTCTCTCAGTAAGGGCCTTAAAGACACACACAGACACCACTTAGTGAGACACCAATTACTGACAGACACTATTTACTGACACACACAAAACAGAAACTTACTGATACAGACCACTTACTGATAGACATTACTTACCGACACACACACACACACACACACACACACACACACACACACACACACACACACACACACACACACACTGACACAGACCACTTACTGACAGACACTACTTACTGACACACACACACAGGCAAATAAACTTACTGACACAGACTACTTACTAACACACACAAAGTTACTGACACTGACCACTTACTGACAGACGTTACTTACTGACACACACAGACAAACTTACTGACACAGACCACTTACTGACAGACACTACTTACTGACACACACAGGCAAATAAACTTACTGACACAGACTACTTACTAACACACACAAAGTTACTGACACAGACCACTTACTGACAGACGTTACTTACTGACACACACAGACAATCTTACTGACACAGACCACTTACTGACAGACATTACTCACTGACACACACAGACAAATACACCTACTGACACAGACCACTTACTGAAATATGGGAAGAGGGTGACCTCCGGGCCTGGTGTGCTCTGCGCCTACTCAGGTGTCGCACGTCTGCTGCACTGTGCAATCCATAACCCAGCTCTCCTCACAGATAGCAGCCTACTCCCCCATGGCAGGTCCTCCAGACAGGCCAGAGAGCGGAGCTTTTGTTGTGGCATGAGGATGAAGCATTGGATTTGTCTGGGGGCGGAGCTTCACCAGATATGGGGCGGGGCTTCAATTGGTATGAAGACAACCTTTGGACTGGTGTGGGGGCGGAGCTTCGGTGGGTATGGGGGCAAGGCTTAGATGGGTCTGGGTGCGGAGCTTTGGCTAGCATGAGGACAGAGCTTCTGATTGGTCTGGGGGTGGAGCTTCAGTGGGACGGGGGGCGGAGTTCCAGCGGGTCTGTGCAGCACCACAGCAGAGTATCAGACTGACAAGCCAAGGCCATGGGTGTTATGCACAGTGGCCAGACGGTGCTAACTTGGGCACCTGTGAGGTGAGTGCGGTGAGCAGCTGGTGGTGACAGGATTTTTTTTTTTTCTTGTCAAAACTGCTGAATCGCATTGGCTCCTGTGGGCCTATTTTCAATGGGGGGCCTGGAGCTGCAGCTCTATCCGCCCCATTGTTAATCCGGCCCTGGCTGTGGGGACCAACATCGGGAAAGCTTTGCCTTCTGCAGATTGGTAAATCTGCCAGCATTGCATCCCCCATAGAAACCGACGGGAGATGCAGCTGCCGACAGGAATGGAGGGATCGCAGCAGGTATCGGAAACATATGCTGTGGTCCCTCCTACATACATTTGTGGGATACTTAATATTTGCAGTTAACTCTTTATGACCCATTGCATGATTCCGGTGTATCCAAGTGATGACACTGGTAAAGTAGAATGAAGTCCTAATATATGTTTTTCTCTCTATGTTTTTTATTATTTAATTATTATGAAATTAGTATTGAATTTTCTACATTATTATTATTATTATTATTATTATTATTATTATTATTATTATTAATAATATTTTTTTTAAATAATGTTCATTTAAATCAGGCATGTCCAAACTGCGGCCCTCCAGCTGTTGAGAAACTACACATCCCAGCATGCCCTGACACAGCTTTAGCATTTTCTGACAGCAAAACTGTGTCAGTGCATGCTGGGATATGTAGTTTCACAACAGCTGGAGGGCCGCAGTTTGGACATGCCTGATTTAAATAGACAAGGGGTCGTAAAAAAGGTTAAAACCTAAAAAACGCCCGTTTTCGGGGATTAAGCCACAAATATTCAATGATAAATGGGACCATTAAACCTTGGCTAGGGCAGGGACTGATGTGAATAATCACATATTATTTAAACAGCGCTGTGTAATAGGATTGGCGCTTTATAAATCATTGATAATAATATGGAATAATAATGTGGCCTGATGGAATTTCCCACAACTGGAGTGCATCACAGTCATCATCCGTCTTAAGACTATTCAGGCCTTCTAATACATTATAAGGGTCATTCCGAGCCGTTCGCACGCTGCAGTTTTTTGCAGCCGTGCGAACGGGTCAGAACTGCGAAGGAGCGTCGCTGCCTGGCGACGGCCGCATTCACAGCGGCGAACGCAAGAATATTGACAGGAAGAGGTCGGCCAGGGGTGACAACTGACCGTTTTCTGGGAGTGCCGAATAAAACGCAGGCGTGTCCGGCCGAATGCAGGGAGAGATCCTGACATCAGCTCCAGGAAGGATCATCACAGCGGGTGAGTAAGTCTTGAGCTGTGCAGAGACTGCACAAACTTTTTGCTTGTGTAGTCTCTGCACAGCGGATCGCAGCCCTGCACAGCTAATCCCCCCGCCCCTGTAGGTGGCGACT
This sequence comes from Pseudophryne corroboree, assembly GCF_028390025.1. NCBI lineage: Eukaryota > Metazoa > Chordata > Amphibia > Anura > Myobatrachidae > Pseudophryne > Pseudophryne corroboree. The sequence goes on along the minus strand of NC_086451.1, from coordinate 421,160,831 downwards.
ACCTGATTGCAGCAATGCTAAAAGTAGCTTGCTAGCGATCAGGTCGGAATGACCCCCTATATACCCTCTATATACAGTGGTTCTTATTTAATAAAATGGTACAATATGGCCAAATGTCATGTAACCCATGGCAACAAATCAAATGCTTGCTTTTATTATACTATAAAAACGATAGCGAAGATCTAATCAGTTGCTCTGTGTTGCAGCGCATTTTAGTGCATTACACAATTTTATTAAATAAGCCCCACTTTTTTATTTTTACATAATTACTATAGTAGTGCTCAGGGCCGGAGACAAGGGGGGGGTCAAAGGGGACACCTGTACCGGGCCCCAAGGCTCAGAGGGGCCCCAAGCATATGCCACTTAGTGCACGACAGGCATGCGAGCCGTCTTGTCCAAATAGGGCAGCGAGCTGTAGGCGGTGTGGGCGCAGCCTTAGCGTGGCTGGATCCTCTCACACACAGCGACTGCGGGGGCCCCAGAGATATCACTGTACCGGGCCCCAATATTTCTGTTGCCAGCCCTGGTAGTGCTTTGCAAACCATGAAAACTGTTCTTAGATGACAGGAGCTGGGGGGTTTTACCAGTAAAGACGGTGCTTTGTTTGTCTGATGATCCAAATATCCTCTCTGTTCACATTTCTAACATATTTGTTCCTCATCAGCAAAAACGACAAATTTATCTCTGCGCTGCGCTAACAGGATGTGGTGGCGGAACATGTGGTGTGTGTAGCTGCACTGGCTGAGGGTGTACTCCTGAGACAGTGCTGTGCTGTGCAGCCCTCATCCCCTCCTTCTGCTGCCACTCACATCCTGCTGTCATCAGGGCCACAAAACAGGCAACCAAGTCACACAGGAGACGCCCTGCATGATGGTAAGATGCATCCCTTCTGCCTTATTACATAGCACGGCCATTGTATTTCTGTTACACTGAGAACTGCCACCAACGGTGCCAGGGGTTAAGGATTTGCCCCCTTGGAACTTGTGTCCTGGGATGTGTAGCTCTGTTCTGCTATAGACTGCTATGAATGAATGAGCCTCTCTTTTACCAGTAACACTGAACGTTGCTAAGAACCAGACTTATATTCAGATATTCACATGCAAACCGGAGATAAATGTATGGCTATATCCTCACAGATGTTTTCCCATGGTATAATTCGATAATATCTTGTTGAGGAAATGAAGCATTAAGAGCTATATTGCAATTAAATTAATCAAGAGCCGTCAAATTACAACTAAACTAGAGGGAAAGACGCAGTAAAGAATATCCAGCCACCTGAGGAGGTAAATGAGTATAAAATACAAAGTGTATTCTGAAACCCTGGAGGTAATTCCAAGTTGATCGCAGCAGGAATTTTGGTAGCAGTTGGGCAAAACCATGTGCACTGCAGGTGGGGCAGATATAACATGTGCAGAGAGAGTTAGATTTGGGTGTGGTGAGTTCAATCTGCAATCTAAATTGCAGTGTAAAAATAAAGCAGCCAGTATTTACCCTGCACAGAAACAAAATAACCCACCCAAATCTAACTCTCTCTGCAAATGTTATATCTGCCCCCCCCCTGCAGTGCACATGGTTTTGCCCAACTGCTAAAATTTTTCCTGCTGATCAACTTGGAATTACCCCCCCTGTTCCTGACGTTGCACACATAACACAAGTGGTGTAATTGTAGTGTGCAGGGTTAGGCAATCTGCTGTACAGATGCCGAAATAACTCTCTCTAACTCAGACATAGAAAATAAGAATTTACTTACCGATAATTCTATTTCTCGGAGTCCGTAGTGGATGCTGGGGTTCCTGAAAGGACCATGGGGAATAGCGGCTCCGCAGGAGACAGGGCACAAAAAGTAAAGCTTTCCGATCAGGTGGTGTGCACTGGCTCCTCCCCCTATGACCCTCCTCCAAGCCTCAGTTAGGTACTGTGCCCGGACGAGCGTACACAATAAGGGAGGAATTTTGAATCCCGGGTAAGACTCATACCAGCCACACCAATCACACCGTACAACTTGTGATCAAACCCAGTTAACAGTATGATAACAGAGGAGCCTCTGAAAGATGGCTTCCTAAACAATAACCCGAATTAGTTAACAATAACTATGTACAATTATTGCAGATAATCCGCACTTGGGATGGGCGCCCAGCATCCACTACGGACTCCGAGAAATAGAATTATCGGTAAGTAAATTCTTATTTTCTCTATCGTCCTAGTGGATGCTGGGGTTCCTGAAAGGACCATGGGGATTATACCAAAGCTCCCAAACGGGCGGGAGAGTGCGGATGACTCTGCAGCACCGAATGAGAGAACTCCAGGTCCTCCTTAGCCAGAGTATCAAATTTGTAAAATTTTACAAACGTGTTCTCCCCTGACCACGTAGCTGCTCGGCAAAGTTGTAATGCCGAGACCCCTCGGGCAGCCGCCCAAGATGAGCCCACCTTCCTTGTGGAGTGGGCCTTTACAGATTTAGGCTGTGGCAGGCCTGCCACAGAATGTGCAAGTTGGATTGTGCTACAGATCCAACGAGCAATCGTCTGCTTAGACGCAGGAGCACCCATCTTGTTGGGTGCATACAATATAAACAACGAGTCAGATTTTCTGACTCCAGCTGTCCTTGCAATATATATTTTTAATGCTCTGACAACGTCCAGTAACTTGGAGTCCTCCAAGTCACTTGTAGCCGCAGGCACTACAATAGGCTGGTTCAGATGAAATGCTGACACCACCTTAGGGAGAAAATGCGGACGAGTCCGCAGTTCTGCCCTGTCCGAATGGAAAATCAGATATGGGCTTTTGTAAGATAAAGCTGCCAGTTCTGACACTCTCCTGGCCGAAGCCAGGGCTAGTAACATGGTCACTTTCCATGTGAGATATTTTAAATCCACCTTTTTTAGTGGTTCAAACCAATGAGATTTTAGAAATTCCAAAACCACATTGAGATCCCACGGTGCCACTGGAGGCACCACAGGAGGCTGTATATGCAGCACTCCCTTAACAAAAGTCTGGACTTCAGGAACTGAAGCCAATTCTTTTTGAAAGAAAATCGACAGGGCCGAAATTTGAACCTTAATAGATCCCAATTTGAGACCCATAGACAATCCTGATTGCAGGAAATGTAGGAATCGACCCAGTTGAAATTCCTCCGTTGGAGCACTCCGATCCTCGCACCACGCAACATATCTTCGCCAAATGCGGTGATAGTGTTGCACGGTTACTTCCTTCCTTGCTTTAATCAAAGTAGGAATGACTTCTTCCGGCATGCCTTTTTCCTTTAGGATCCGGCGTTCAACCGCCATGCCGTCAAACGCAGCCGCGGTAAGTCTTGAAACAGACAGGGACCCTGCTGAAGCAAGTCCCTCCTTAGAGGTAGAGGCCACGGATCTTCCGTGATCATCTCTTGAAGTTCCGGGTACCAAGTCCTTCTTGGCCAATCCGGAACCACTAGTATCGTTCTTACGCCTCTTTGCCGTATAATTCTCAATACTTTTGGTATGAGAGGCAGAGGAGGAAACACATACACCGACTGGTACACCCAAGGCGTTACCAGCGCGTCCACAGCTATTGCCTGCGGATCTCTTGACCTGGCGCAATACCTGTCCAGTTTTTTGTTGAGGCGAGACGCCATCATGTCCACCATTGGTCTTTCCCAACGGGTTACCAGCATGTGGAAGACTTCCGGATGAAGTCCCCACTCTCCCGGGTGAAGGTCGTGTCTGCTGAGGAAGTCTGCTTCCCAGTTGTCCACTCCCGGGATGAACACTGCTGACAGTGCTATCACATGATTCTCTGCCCAGCGAAGAATCCTTGCAGCTTCTGCCATTGCACTCCTGCTTCTTGTGCCGCCCTGTCTGTTTACATGGGCGACTGCCGTGATGTTGTCCGACTGGATCAACACCGGTTTTCCTTGAAGCAGAGGTTCTGCCTGGCTTAGAGCATTGTAGATTGCTCTTAGTTCCAGAATGTTTATGTGAAGAGACGTTTCCAGGCTCGTCCACACTCCCTGGAAGTTTCTTCCTTGTGTGACTGCTCCCCAGCCTCTCAGGCTGGCGTCCGTGGTCACCAGGATCCAATCCTGTATGCCGAATCTGCGGCCCTCCAATAGATGAGCACTCTGCAACCACCACAGAAGAGATACCCTTGTCCTTGGAGACAGGGTTATCCGCTGGTGCATCTGAAGATGCGACCCTGACCATTTGTCCAACAGATCCCTCTGGAAAATTCGTGCATGGAATCTGCCGAATGGAATTGCTTCGTAAGAAGCCACCATTTTTCCCAGGACTCTTGTGCATTGATGTACAGACACCTTTCCTGGTTTTAGGAGGTTCCTGACAAGCTCGGATAACTCCTTGGCTTTTTCCTCCGGGAGAAAAACCTTTTTCTGAACCGTGTCCAGAATCATCCCTAGGAACAGCAGACGAGTTGTCGGCATTAACTGGGATTTTGGAATATTCAGAATCCAGCCGTGCTGTTTTAGCACTTCTTGAGACAGTGCTAATCCCCTCTCTAGCTGTTCTCTGGACCTTGCCCTTATTAGGAGATCGTCCAAGTATGGGATAATTAATACGCCTTTTCTTCGAAGAAGAATCATCATCTCGGCCATTACCTTTGTAAAGACCCGAGGTGCCGTGGACAATCCGAACGGCAGCGTCTGAAACTGATAGTGACAGTTTTGTACAACGAACCTGAGGTACCCCTGGTGTGAGGGGTAAATTGGAACGTGGAGGTACGCATCCTTGATGTCCAAGGACACCATAAAGTCCCCTTCTTCCAGGTTCGCTATCACTGCTCTGAGTGACTCCATTTTGAACTTGAACTTCTTTATGTACAGGTTCAAGGACTTCAGATTTAGAATAGGTCTTACCGAGCCGTCCGGCTTCGGTACCACAAATAGAGTGGAATAATACCCCTTTCCCTGTTGTAGAAGAGGTACCTTGACTATCACCTGCTGAGAGTACAGCTTGTGAATGGCTTCCAAAACCGTCTCCCTTTCGGAGGGGGACGTTGGTAAAGCAGACTTCAGGAAACGGCGAGGCGGATCTGTCTCTAGTTCCAACCTGTACCCCTGAGATATTATCTGCAGGATCCAGGGATCTACCTGCGAGTGAGCCCACTGCGCGCTGAAATTCTTGAGACGACCGCCCACCGCCCCCGAGTCCGCTTGAGAAGCCCCAGCGTCATGCTGAGGCTTTTGTAGAAGCGGGGGAGGGCTTCTGTTCCTGGGAAGGAGCTGCCTGTTGGTGTCTCTTCCCCCTTCCTCTGCCTCTTGGCAGATATGAATATCCCTTTGCTCTCTTGTTTTTAAAGGAACGAAAGGGCTGCGGTTGAAAAGTCGGTGTCTTTTTCTGTTGGGGAGTAGCTTGAGGTAAAAAGGTGGATTTCCCGGCTGTAGCCGTGGCCACCAAATCTGATAGACCGACTCCAAATAACTCCTCCCCTTTATACGGCAAAACTTCCATATGCCGTTTTGAGTCCGCATCGCCTGACCACTGTCGCGTCCATAAACTTCTTCTGGCCGAAATGGACATAGCACTTACCCGTGATGCCAGTGTGCAGATATCCCTCTGTGCATCACGCATATAAAGAAATGCATCCTTTATTTGCTCTAAAGACAGTAAAACATTGTCCCTATCCAGGGTATCAATATTTTCAATCAGGGACTCTGACCAAGCTACTCCAGCACTGCACATCCAGGCTGTCGCTATAGCTGGTCGTAGTATAACACCTGTATGTGTGTATATACTTTTTTGGATATTTTCCATCCTCCTATCTGCTGGATCTTTAAGTGCGGCCGTCTCAGGAGAGGGTAACGCCACTTGTTTAGATAAGCGTGTGAGCGCCTTGTCCACCCTAGGAGGTGTTTCCCAGCGCGCCCTAACCTCTGACGGGAAAGGGTATAAAGCTAATAACTTCTTTGAAATTAGCATCTTTTTATCGGGGGCAACCCACGCTTCATCACATACATCATTTAGTTCTTCTGATTCAGGAAAAACTATAGGTAGTTTTTTCACACCCCACATAATACCCTGTTTAGTGGTACCTGTAGTATCAGCTAAATGTAACGCCTCCTTCATTGCCAAAATCATATAACGTGTGGCCCTACTGGAAAATACGGTTGATTCGTCACCGTCGCCACTGGAATCAGTGCCTGTGTCTGGGTCTGTGTCGACCGACTGAGGCAAAGGGCGTTTTACAGCCCCTGACGGTGTTTGAGGCGCCTGGACAGGCACTAACTGATTGTCCGGCCGTCTCATGTCGTCAAACGACTGCTTTAGCGTGTTGACACTATCCCGTAATTCCATAAATAAAGGCATCCATTCTGGTGTCGACCCCCTAGGAGGTGACATCCCCATATTTGGCAATTGCTCCGCCTCCACACCAATATCGTCCTCATACATGTCGACACACACGTACCGACACACAGCAGACACACAGGGAATGCTCTTAACGAAGACAGGACCCCACTAGCCCTTTGGGGAGACAGAGGGAGAGTTTGCCAGCACACACCAAAAGCACTATATATGACAGGGATAGCCTTATAATAAGTGCTCCCTGTATAGCTGCTTTTATAATATAATTTTTGCCACTATTTTGCCCCCCCTCTCTTGTTTTACCCTGTTTCTGTAGTGCAGTGCAGGGGAGAGACCTGGGAGCCGTCCTGACCAGCGGAGCTGTGTAAGGAAAATGGCGCTGTGTGCTGAGGAGATAGGCCCCGCCCCTTTTCCGGCGGGCTCGTCTCCCGCTCTTTAGTGTATTCTGGCAGGGGTTAAATATCTCCATATAGCCCCCGGAGGCTATATGTGAGGTATTTTTTAGCCAAATAGGTTTTCATTTGCCTCCCAGGGCGCTCCCCTCCCAGCGCCCTGCACCCTCAGTGACTGCCGTGTGAAGTGTGCTGAGAGGAAAATGGCGCACAGCTGCAGTGCTGTGCGCTACCTTTAGAAGACTGAGGAGTCTTCTGCCGCCGATTCTGGACCTCTTCATGTTTCAGCATCTGCAAGGGGGCCGGCGGCGAGGCTCCGGTGACCATCCAGGCTGTACCTGTGATCGTCCCTCTGGAGCTGATGTCCAGTAGCCAAGAAGCCAATCCATCCTGCACGCAGGTGAGTTCACTTCTTCTCCCCTAAGTCCCTCGTTGCAGTGATCCTGTTGCCAGCAGGACTCACTGTAAAATAAAAAACCTAAGCTAAACTTTCTCTAAGCAGCTCTTTAGGAGAGCCACCTAGATTGCACCCTTCTCGGCCGGGCACAAAAATCTAACTGAGGCTTGGAGGAGGGTCATAGGGGGAGGAGCCAGTGCACACCACCTGATCGGAAAGCTTTACTTTTTGTGCCCTGTCTCCTGCGGAGCCGCTATTCCCCATGGTCCTTTCAGGAACCCCAGCATCCACTAGGACGATAGAGAAAGGGAATTTACGCCTATTTTTTAAACAACTGCGTGTGGATTTCTGCGGCAAAGATACGTACGTTTTGAACGGATGAATTGCGGCCTGGGCACCTCATGATGCTTTTGATAATACGCACACAGCTCCAATGTTTGGTTATCAGCACATGGGAACTTCTGTACCGCGCCTGTTCTGTTGTGTGACTGTGACACCACTCTTGGGGGTCTATTCATGAAGCAGTGAAAAGAGTGGAGAAGTGAGCCTGTGGAGAAGTTGCCCATGGCAACCAATCAGCTGCTCCGTACAATTGTATAGTATGAAAATGTTAAATGTTACTTCAATGCTGATTGGTTGCCATGGGAAACTTCTCCACTGGCTCACTTCTCCACACTTTTCACTGCTTCATGAATAGACCCCTTAAGTGCCCCCCAAGCCACAGCATGAGTGGCATGCGACAGCCATTTGTCGCCAGGGAGGGGGCTGTGACAGGGCAAGGCAAGAGTCTGCTGCTTCCAATATAGAATTCCTGGCCCCAGCAGCGTGAACACTTCGGGCATCCTGCGTAACCTGAGGGTTACTGTGATGGCTGATGTTCATGCAAAGTGATTCGGTGCTGTGTCTTCAGACGCAGCAGTGCATCATAGAACCCGGCAGGAGGCATCTACTTACACAAGACACCTCCTGTGGCATTACCATAATTTTGCAGTAGCTGCTGCTTACCCTCACCCTAGTGCCCTACCTAAAGCTCACCCTAAGCATCCTAATACCCTAACCCACCCCTAACCATAACCCCTAAACTAACCCTATACCCTAACCCAGTGGTTCTCAAACTTTTTTAAGCACGGTGCCCTAGAGCAGTGGTAGCCAACCCTGGTCCTCGAGAGCTACCAACAGTCCACGTTTTCCAGCTCACCTGGCAGGTGCACATGTGCAGTCATTACTAACTGTCACATTTTAAAAGATCCACAGGTGTATTCTGTGAGGAGACCTGGAAAACATGCACCGTTGGTAGCTCTCGAGGACCAGGGTTGGCTGCTCCTGCCCTAGAGCATCAGAATTCTTTTCACGGCACCCCTAAGCCAACAATTCCTTATTGAGAAATTTAGAAAGAGATATTAAATTAAGTAAATTCTGTGTATATGTCATTCTTAGGCTCAATTGTGTAGTGAGGGACAAGATTTGCTTCTGTTTGTCCACATATTTTATGATAGCAGCCACCAGCACTGGTTTTACTTATTACATTGACCATAAATAATTTGAATTGGTCCTGGACCACCAACCCAGGGCACCCCTGAAAGTGTCCTGAGGCACCCCAGAGAGCCACGGCACACAGTTTAAGAACCACTGCCCTAACCCAAACCACTAAGCCAACCATAATACCCTATCCCAAATACTCTCACCCCTAACTCAATCTCCTAAATGAACCCTAATACCTTAACCCTACAGGGCAGACTGGATAGGCCATATGGTTCTTGTCAGCCATCAATTTCTGTTTCTTTGCTTCTATGTAACTTTATATTTTATACTTTTTATTTTCTTTTCTTTTTGCAAAATGACCTTAAACTTGTATCATTTCAGTAGGTGATGGATCTCAGCCCTGTTCTAGTAATTACAACAAGTGGCCTGTTTATTAGTAGAACTCGAGCACCAGGCAATAAGGCTGGTCACACTAGTGCACTTTGTTCTAAGGCGCTACACATAGGCCAGGATGATTGAAGTGAGATAAAGTAGTGTAGAGCACAGATTTATGGGCCATCATTGCCATTCAGAACACGCACCTTTTTTATCTCCTTGTCAGAGGGTCTTACATGTTGTACCGGCTAGGAGCTGGCAGAGATCGGGTCTTACTGACGACTTTTAATAGCATGTGTTTTGCGCCTCTATATTGACCTTAGCTGAACACTGTAATGAAAAATATCACATCTGCAAAATGACTGATGTAATACACAATCCCCATGTCCCTCACTGATGGGGGTGGGATGTCCCAGCAGGCTCAGCATGGCCAAACCTCCTCACAGTAATGTATTTGTGAAGAGAGACAACCGGCTAAGTCAGAACATGGGGCATAGCACGCTGCGGCATAAGACTGCTTTTAAAGCTCCCCCTCACCAGTGCCTCCACCTCTGTCATGTATGGGAGGGGAGCAAGCTGCTCCTTTGCCCCCCCCCCCCCTCAGTCAGATGACTCTGCCCCCCCCCCCCCCCACCTTCCCTCGTGTCTCCCCTACATCCCGTGCTTTGAGGCCCAGCAAATGGGACCAATGCCTGCCGCTGCTCAGGTTGCATATAGCGCAGACTGGCTCCCAAGTCCCTTCGTCAGCAGCACGTGGGATCTGTTTTGTGCCGCTGTATGCAGCCTGAGCAGCGACAGGCATTGTCCCAGTTGCCGGGTCAGATTACCCTGTGTGTGGGGGCCCCGGGATGACCCCCCCCTGTCGCCCCTCTCTTAATCCGGCTCTGACTGCATTATAGCCATCACAGGGAATGGGGACATCAGAGTAGCAATGCCTGTGGTGAGTAATGATTCTTCCACCCTTCTTTTTTTTATCCCAGTCAGACTCACTGGTGGTTTGTGACGTGGACCCTGAGCTTAAGGACAAGCTGAGGAGATTTCGCTTTAGGAAGGAGACCAATAACGCTGCTATTCTGAGTGAGTGACTGGCTGCGCAATGACACGGAGTGAGACCACACATAGGTCCAACAGGGTGCACCCCGCCGTCTCTTCACCCCTCATACTCACCACTCTTCTTTGTTTCATAGTGAAGATAGACAAGGAGAAGCAGTTGGTGATCTTGGAGCAGGAGCTTGAGGTGGGTGCTGTCTGTCTGCCCAGAAATGTGTGGCCGTCACTGATAATCTGCCGTGGCTTCTGCATCTGCTGAGAAGATGGGAGCCACCAGGAGATGGTGCAACTTTTTCGGCCTGATTCTAAAGCACATGTATCTAACCAATATTAGGCAATTACATTTGCTCTGCAGCCAACATACACGTCATTGCCTTTCCCTGGGCGGTTCTGATTCGGTTGCACCTCGGCCGCTCCTCTCGGTATGTGAAATCGGAGGTTCTGGGTAACTGGGAGGACATTTGGCGGATGCATGGAAGAGAACCGTCTGAGTGTAAGCCGAGTGTTGTCCTATTCTGGGTCATGAAATTTAAAGGGTGTTCTTATATGACTATTTTAGAGGGACCTCTTGCACCCAGCATAGGGTCCCTATAATAGCAATGAGAGCTGCACCTGCGTAAGCACAAAGCATTCCGAGCATGGCAGCTAATGGAGCAGCGTGCGACTCAGAACCAGCCCTCTGTCTCATCACAAAGTATAAATGAAAACAAAAAATTAACTGAAATTTGTGTTTCAGGATATTTCCCCTGATGACCTACAGAACGAGCTCCCAGAACGTCAGCCTAGATATCCTTATTATAATTATAAGCAGAGTGGACACCCAGGGATCTCCACACATTTGTGGTCCCCACATTGCCACAAAATTGCCTCCACCCGGCCCACTCTGCCCCACTGACCGGCACACACAGCTTCTGCAATAATGCAGACAGGCCAGGGCTCTTACACAGGTGGTGGTGGTGGTGTTGAGGGGGTGTGGATGATGGGGGGAATAACCTGAGCAGGTAACGGACATCTAACTTTTCTCATGCCAGGTCATCCACCAGGCTCCCATCCACCACGCTACTGCCAGATGAAGAGTGGCTCCCATTGCCAGCGCCGCTTTAGTACTTATGAGGTAAATGTATGAAGCAGTGAAAAGTGTGGAGAAATGAGCCAGTGGAGAAGTTGCCCATGGCGACCAATCAGCATTGAAGTAACATTTATAATTTGCATACTATAAAATGATACAGAGCAGCTGATTGGTTGCCATGGGCAACTTCTCCACTGGCTCACTTCTCCACTCTTATCACTGCTTCATACATTTACCTGCTGCAGTCAGCGCGAGAGAGACCTGACCTCTTCCTCTCCCAGCCGAAGTGACTCTCTGCCACACAGTGCAGGAACGCCAGCAGGGGGCAGCTATTGGTTAAGGGCTTAGTTGACCCCTCAGGTACCGGAGGCAATGGTGAGACCATAGTGAGTTTCCTATACAAGAGCCACATATCTAGCTTTCTCTTGCTTCTAGTAACAGCCATGGCTACTTGAAGACATCAGGAGGCCAAGGCAAAGAAGCAACCGGTGTGTCTTCATGACATTTCATAACATGTAACGTTGTGGCTGATTTATTGAGGGGGGATATGGGTGTTTTCATCTGCAATAGGGCTTATCCTTGCTTCACCCAATACATAATGACACCCATCAAGGAGCCTATTTATCAAGATTCCCTTGAAACAGCAATTTCTGCATAATTTAAGTGTCCCTGAAATTGACCAAAGCTATTTTCCTGCATTCAGCTGGTAGTAACGCCAGGTAATGACGTTCTTATTATCTGCAATCAGGACCGCTGCTGGAGTAATTTACCAAGCTCTGAAAGCTTAGCTTTATGGTGGGAAGCAATCACCGGGCAGCCTCTTATATATGCACTGTCCCGGCATGACTGTGATGATCAATTGCCCTGTTAATGAATGTGTAATAAATAGAAAAGAGATGCCAGTGCTCAGTATAACAGAGGATTACTACAGTACACAGTCACTAGTGAAATGAACAAAATGGAATATGAAAAGGGTCACATGACATATACAACACATAGGATTGGATCCCTCCCAGCACCCCTAGCAGCCCCCGCCCCCCCCCTCATACTGGCGTGGGAAGCAGTCAGGATCCCGGTAAGTACATACCGGTGCGGGAAGTAGTCAGAATACCGATGCCGTACTACCGACCCTATTCTGAATGCCGACACAGGCATCCAAAATGGGTACGCCATCCTGGTGCCGGAATACCGACAGCCAGGATCCCGAACAAGGACATACCGCGCCGTAAGCAGGTAAGCTGCGGGGGTTGGGGGTGTTAGGTTTAGGCTGTGCGGGCGGGGTTTAGGGACCTTTGTTAAAGCTGCCAAACGCCAGCGAAACGCGTAAGGATACCAGCCCTGACCCAGACATTCCAGAATCACCTCCAGGACACCATTGCAGTTACCACCATCTTGGACATTCCTAATCCATGGACGTGGAAAATTAATAGAGGGAAAACCACCAAAATCATCGGCGTTGGATCTGAGACAGCCTCTGGATCTTCGCTAGGTGGGATACCCGGCCAATCCACTATATCCTGGTAAATATATCACAAGATTGGACTCATCTGCATATTTAAGTGAAGATCCTGTTGATATTGTGACCGGTCACAGGGACATTGTCAAAACCAAGAGGTGTGCACATTTACATCTAATTGTCAAGGGTCAGAGACTGGCTATAGAGGCTCCATTATCCTATGGTGTATTCATGAGAATTCCTCATTTTTTATATGTATTATTAAAACGTATATAATTCTTTTTAAGGAAACACCTGTTTTTTAGTTTCTTCATTTAGCGCTGTTTTATGTTTTACATGTTGTTTTTGCAGTTCATGAGAGACTGACTATCTCTCCCCCTAACAGCAGCTTAGAGAACCAGCACAATCATAGCGCCAGAACGTGTATCAAACCATTGATACCAATCTAACCTTTCTTTTGGGTTTAGGGTTAGGCTGCACGGGGGAAGGGTTAGGTCAAGGCAGCGGGGACAGGGGGTTAGGTTTAGGCACCTACGGGGGGTAGTTAGGGTTAGGCAACAAGTTATGGTTAGGGGGGTTGGTGAGAGCTGGGTACACCCCTTACTCACCCCCTGTCAGCTTCTCAAACATCGGGATCCCGGCATCGGTATTACGACCGCTGGGATCCCGTGCGCAGGCAAATCATACTGATCCCACCAGCATTATAAATGCCAGTATGGGGGACATTTACTAAGCAGTGATAAGAGCAGAGAAGTGAGCAAGTGGAGAAGTTGCCCATGGCAACCAATCAGCACTGCAGTAATATCTATAATTTACATACTATCAAATAATACAGAGCTGCTGATTGGTTGATGGGGAAATGTCTCCACTGGCTCACTTCTCCGCTATTATCAATGCTTAGTAAATGTCCCCCTATGTGCCCGATAAGTGGCAGGATTAATCACATCGCAAATGCGATGCTTAGTACATCCCGCCCTGTGTGTTCCGTGAGGAGGATTTTACTCCTTTTACCACTGATGAACGGTAATGTTTATCATGTTGTGTGGCAATACAGCTTTAATATATACTGTAACATATTACACATTAGATAACATAACATGATGCACCTAACAATGATATCAATGTTTCTGTGAGTTACAACGCTGGCGCTATATTGAATGTTATATTTATAACAAATGTAAGGTTTTGCAGTTGTAGATTTGTCTTGTGTCCACTGATTTCCTTGACACAATGCCACATTCCTAGTGTACAGTTATAAGTATCAGCATGAAGATGGCCGCGTCTCGTACCCACTCTGCATGATATTCTCCAGCCCAGTAGGTGAGTGACCAGTGAGGGTGTCGTATGTTGGCATGTAAATCGCACCGCGCATAAGCCGTGATTGTGTTGCAAAGACGGCCGCAGTGAGGATCTATTCTCTCAGGGGTCTTTTTAAGAAGCAGTGAAAAAAGTGGAGAAGTGAGCCTGTGGAGAAGTTGCCCATGGCAACCAATCAGCTGTTCTGTACAATGTATAGTATGCAAATTATAAGTGTTTCTTCAATGCTGATTGGTTGCCATGGGCAACTTCTCCACTGGCTCACTTCTCCACACTTTTCACTGCTTCATGAATAGACCCCAAAGTGATTTACGGTCGGGGAGCATTTGCGGGAGGTAATGGGGAAGTGGTGACTCAAGGCGGGATGTACTAACCTTGCATGTACATACCACCACACATCACCAGACATTGCACAGATACTAATCGCATATGTATCTTCCGATAAGAGCTGTCCTTCATGATGTTCTTCCGCCCCTGGACTTCCGGGTTTATGACCTGGGAGTCCGTTTGCGCATGTGCAGAAGGCCACGGTGGCCACGGGGTGTGCTGGGAGGGATCCGACCGGATCCCTCACACAGCACGATGCAGAAAGAAGCCCATAGGCTTCTATAGGGTAACGCCAACGTTACCCTCCACATCAGAGCCCTGGCGACGACTGGGCTTTGGTACATTTGGTAATGCGGTATAACAGGGTTTTACGGCATTTGTGCTTTAGTACGTCTCGCCCTCAGGCACAGGCGTGTTATAACTGTTTCGGGGTAGGGAGGGTGGGGTGTCACAGCAATACCGTACACGGGTTCTGAATCAGGCCCAGAGTTGCATTTGTGATTGAGAAGCAAACTCTGAAATGTCTTGAAAATGTATTGGACGGTGACTGGGAGGTGAGAGGGGGAGGCTAAGCGTACGCTCGGAGGTGGTCTGTGTTATGGGCGTGTTACCGAAGTGTCACGGTAACGCGGCCATCTTAATGTATAGGCACACTGGGCAGCTGCCCAGGGCCCCACAATTCTAGGCCTTCAAGCAGGAGTGGGTGGTGATCACGGAATCAGAGTGGCCAGGCAGCATTCTCTACCAGCCTGCAGCCAGACAATGAATGGCTGTCAGCGTGCTGATCGGTGGTCATTTGATTGGGCTTCAAAGATCTCTATCTGTAGTCAAATTACAGGTTCCATATATCAATCCTGTTATAAATGCATAGTAAGCAGAAGCCATACTCAGCGGTGACTAGGTAGCTCCAATATTATGTATGCTCAGGTGTCTGTTCTCAGGAGTCTAACGTATGTGCTGCATGTCAGCTAAGTGTTCATGTAAGTTCTAATACCCCTGGCTGGGTACAAGCAATTGAGAAGAGGTCTGTCTGCATTATATACTTCTGTTCCTTTACCTCCATGTAATAAGATTATTACATCCACATACACCTACTGACGCGTTTCACCCTTCTGCAGGTTGGCAGATGAAACGCATCAGAAGGCGGTTGCGGCTGCTAATATAACTCAGTAGGAGGATTTATACATGTTACCAATTCCCATCTGGACAGCACACTGATACCACTTCCACATCGCAATGCCGGGTCCCACCCGGGAATTGGAAATGGGTCCTTCCCGGGTGGGACCTGGCATTGGACCCTTTCACACTGCAATATACTGGGTCAGGTTGATATCGCGGGCGGGGGCCGGAGTTGGAATCAGGGGTGAGTGCAGAGGCGGCGCTGAGAGATGACACCATCTCCGCACCGCCTCACCCTATGCAGTGAATGGGTCCCGGGTCGCATCGACTGGGTAATAATACTGCCTTATTCCCGGGCTGAATTACCGGTTCAGGTGACCTGGGAATTCGACCATGGCCCCTTTCACACCAGCAATATACCGGGTTATTTTTGCGGTGTGAAAGGGGGACCAATCATTGGTGCATACATAAAGTACTTTATTGTCTGTGCAAACTGCCATTACGGGATGAGTTGTGATGTAGTTACATTGCCGGCAGTCGAGATCCCGGTGGTCAGGATACTGACGCCGAAATCCCGACCACTGACAATGCCGCCATCTGGATTCCTGGCTAACAGGGGCTATTCCCACTTGTGGGTGTACACAGAGTGGGAATAGAACCTGCAGCGAGCCATCAAGCCTGCAAAGCATTCTTGCGGCTAGGGTCCCGGTATCGGTATGCTGACCGCTGGGATCCCGGTTGCCGGCATCCCATACCCAACACGATGAGTTGTTACCTTATATGGTTAATTGGTAAAGTTAAGTCATACTTGCCTACTCTCTCAGATCCTTTGCGGGACTCCCGATATTTGGGGTAGTCCCCCGCACCCCCGGAGGAGTGGGCATTCCTCCCGCATTCTGCCCACACTTCCCAATGAAGTAGGTAGAACAGTAACAGGAATCCAGATCCGTGCGGAAGGGGCCTAGTAACGCGATTCTACTGTATGTTAATTGAGTCATTTAGGCTTCACCCCATATTCAGAGTAGCGCGATTCGCAGCACTTTGCTGTGAGTGGGTGGGGCCTAATGATGCAAGAACTCTGGCCCCAACCCCATCACAGCCCACCTGCTTGTCCTCAGCGAGTTTCTCCTGTGGAGGGCAATTTAAAAGCAGATAAGTATGAGTTAAGTATAAATACTGTATATGGGCCGCACCATAATTGGTGACACTGATAAATAACATGGGCCTCATTAGGGTTAGGAGCAAATTTAAACTTGGAGAAACCATGCCGCATTTTACCGGTATTTATTTTTTGCATGCATTAAATTCTTTTACATGCAGCACTCAGGGTTATTACACTGCACTTTAGGGATTAGCTAGGGCACTTTCTGTTCATATATCCAAATCTGTCCCTTCACTGTAAACGTCCCTCCCATGCATTGTGTTAGGATTCTGTTGAGGTGCAAAAGTACACTTGCTAGTTGGATTAACTCCTAACTATTAATCATCAGGGTTTAGACCCTGGAATGAATGATAATTTCTTATTGCTGCTTATCTGCTGCTTATGTACCACCGGCATTTATCAAGAACAGTGGCTTCCATATTAACACGGCCCTGCGATGTGTAGAAGTAAAGTGGTTGCATTGGCGATCAGTTTACTTTCAGTCTCTGCCACAGGCCACAGTCCCATAGTGGCCTAATCTCCCGGAATGTCCGGGAGGCTCCCGAAAATTGAGTGGTGCTCCCGGCTCCCCGGAAAAGAGTGGGCAAGTCTCCTGGCCCACCACCACCTGCCCGCAATCTCCCGCCGCAACTCACATCCTCCCGCAGCCGAGGAGGGCTGATGACGTGTTTCGCGTCATCGTAGCTCCGCTCCTTTGCCTCTCAATGCCTGCACTTAATAATTTTACGCACACCCCAAAAACACCCCATATCCTGCAAACAGTATTTAATAGATAGGCCCAGAAATGAGGTCCAATGAATTTGATAGTTAAAGATATTAGGTTGCGAGTGGGAGAGTAGTTGATTCATTGCATTTATAATACTATAGAATTATGATAAAATAAAATAAGATCAGCAGTAAGAGGAAGAGCAACAAAACAAAACACTGCGGAGAAAAAGCCAATCCCATGTTCCCGACCTCGGCCTTATCCAATTACTCCTAACAAACATCAGATGTGGGGATTACTCACAGCAGGAGTCATCAGTGTGTTTATCGCAAGTGATCCAGAACCTGAGTCACCAAGCTTCAGTAAACATTCTTCTCATTTGGATAAATTAGAAGGCAAAGACTCCATAATTAAAAAACAGAAGACTGTAAGGTACATTGATCCGTTTGTTTATCAAACTGAAGGATTTTCCACTTCACAGCCTACTTACTATTCCCAAGCACTGTACAGTGGCTCTTGTGTCATTTAACAATGAGAGACTAACAAAAGATATAACCAGGAGCGTCGTATACAATCGCTGGGGCAATAGACAATCGGTGGGGTGGGGGTGGTCTGCTTCCGAGCATGTACGGGGCAAGCACTTGCACACAGTGGGCCTGAGTTAGAGGTGCATGTAGACGTGGGCATGGGTGGGTCTTTTTCAGCAGCGGCTCTTGCTTACTTATAGTGGGGGGGGGGGGGGGGGAGTTGCCGCTACTCCTGTACTCAGAGAGGAGACAGCCATCCCATGCGCAATGGATCAGACAGGTGTCGGAAGCGGCGCGTGAGCAGACACTGCAGTTTGACAACACATGCACAAATCCCCCGCTTCTGTGGACTACATCGGCTGCAGCCCATTGAAGCCGGATTGGGCTGCGTGAAAGACAGGGAGTGGCTTCCTACAGGAAGCCAGCTCTCTGCCTATCGCAGCCTGGTCTGGCAGTCCCTGAGGGAGGAAACACCTCCCAATGGAACTGCCTTGTGTGTTAGTGACTGACAGGACTTCCAATAGGAAGCCACTGCCAGTCACAGTGAAGCCAGTGCAGTCACTGACTGCATCTGGCTCACTGACACTGAGCTGGGTAGCAGATTTTACCTGGGAGGGCTGCTGTTTAGGTAAAATCTGCGACGGATTTATTTTTCCACAACAACATCTGCATCCAGTTCTCAGCAAACTGAGACACCCATGGGCAGCAGAGCTGTTCCATCGCTGCACATATTAAGACGCATCATCGGTTGCAAAATCGCAAATCGCACCAGCCTTGCGGAAGGTGCAATTTAGCTTTCTGAACAATGGCCTCCTGTGTCAGCACAACTGCATCTCTTTAGCAGACGTGTCACTGTCAGCGACAAGCCCACCACATGCTTTTCATCTGGCTATTTCGATCTGGCCTTAGGGCCTAATTCAGATCTGATCGTAGATGTGCTAAATTTAAACATCTACGATCCTTTTCTCTGACATGCGGGGGACGCCCAGCACAGGGCTAGCTCGCCCTGCATGTCAGGCCCTACCCCCCGCAAGGGTGAAAAAGCATTGCACAGCGCCAATGCTTTTGCACCCGCTGAGTATCTTCCTGCCAGCGCAGCTCCTGCACGCTGGCAGGGGGCTAACCGCCACGCCCCAATGATTCAGATATGCCTGTGTTGTCCGGAACGCGCCTCGCGCCCCTGATATCTCTCCAGGCTTTGATAAATCTCCCCTTTAGTGCAGTCTTTTAAGCTGGCTACACACAGATACAATCATTATACAGATCTTAGAATTTACATCCGATATTGAAGGGTCGGCAAAGTGACTGAATCCGTGTGTACGCAGTGCCGATGCCCAGCTTATGCTGATAAGCGGCTTACAATGGCCTACAATGGCCGGGATCGAATGTGCTGTTTGAATTTTAAAGGTTTGAACATCCGATCCCATAGAGGCATGTAGAAGCCCCATACACATTGGGCTATAGTCTGCACTGTGTGTATGGTGCTAACAGGAGCTGAAAGGGGGTCACACTGAGGACACACAGGATGTATGACCAGGAGAGTTCACCCCAATCAGCTGCCGTGTGTACCCACCTTTACACTAACATTCTATTTTCTGACTGGGGGCGTCATGTACTAAAGTGAAAATCCGGTCAAACCTCCGAAATGCCATTTATGGAGTTTTAGCTGCATTCCCCCTACAGTATGTGCCAAGCAAAATTTACCAGAGTTTGGACCCAGTAGGCAACGCCATCTATAGATAGTCACGGAGATAGGAGACTCTTTAAGGACCAGGGATGGGCAGCTGTGGCATCTCCTTGGCTTAGAAAGCCATTTTTTTATTCACTAGGAACAGTGACCATTTATTTAAAAGCTGTGGCATCATCTAATATCAGTAATATCTGTTCCATACAGGATGCAAACCGGAACAGCAAATGATGTATGCTGGGAGCAAGAACAGGCTGGTGCAGACTGCGGAGCTCACAAAGGTATGGAGGCACGGTTGTCAGCAGCAGGGAACCCACTAGAGGCAGTGATCAGTGGCAAGGAACCGACTAGATACATTGGTCAGTGGTAGGGAACCCACTAGATGCAGTGGTCAGTAGCAGGGAACCCACTAGATGCTGTGGTCAGTGGCAGGGAGCCCACTAGATGCAGTGGTCCGTGGCAGGGAGCCCACTAGATGCAGTGGTCCGTGTCAGGGAGCTCACTAGATGCAGTGGTCCGTGGCAGGGAACCCACTAGATGCAGTGGTCAGTGGCAGGGAACCCACTAGATGCAGTGGTCAGTGGCAGGGAACCCACTAGATGCAGTGGTCAGTGGCAGGGAACCCACTAGATGCAGTGGTCAGTGGCAGGGAACCCACTAGATGCAGTGGTCAGTGGCAGGGAACCCACTAGACGCAGTGGTCAGTGGCAGGGAACCCACTAGATGCAGTGGTCAGTGACAGGGAACCCACTAGATGCAGTGGTAAGTGGCAGGGAACCCACTAGATGCTGTGGTCCGTGGCAGGGAACCCACTAGATGCAGTGGTCGGTGGCAGGGAACCTACTAGATGCAGTGGTCGGTGGCAGGGAAACCACTAGATGCAGTGGTCGGTGGCAGGGAAACCACTAGATGCAGTGGTCGGTGGCAGGGAACCCACTAGATGCAGTGGTCAGTAGCAGGGAACCCACTAGATGCAGTGGTCGGTGGCAGGGAACCCATTAGATGCAGTGGTCAGTGGCAGAGAACCCACTAGATGCAGTGGTCTGTGGCAGGGAACCCACTAGATGCAGTGGTCCGTGGCAGGGAACCCACTAGATGCAGTGGTCAGTGGCAGAGAACCCACTAGATGCAGTGGTCAGTGGCAGGGAACCCACTAGATGCAGTGGTCAGTGGCAGGGAACCCACTAGATGCAGTGGTCAGTGGCAGGGAACCCACTAGATGCAGTGGTCAGTGGCAGGGAACCCACTAGATGCAGTGGTCAGTGGCAGTGAACCCACTAGATGCAGTGGTCGGTGGTAGGCAACCCACTAGAAGTAGTGGTCAGTGGTAGGGAACCCACTAGATGCAGTGGTCAGCAGCAGGGAACCCACTAGATGCAGTGGTCAGTGGCAGGGAACCCACTAGATGCAGTGGTCAGTGGCAGGGAACCCACTAGATGCAGTGTTCCAATGCAGGGAACCCACTAGATGCAGTGTTCCAATGCAGGGAACCCACTAGATGCAGTGGTCCGTGGCAGGGAGCCCACTAGATGCAGTGGTCAGTGGTAGGGAACCCACTAGATGCAGTGGTCAGTAGCAGGGAACCCACTAGATGCAGTGGTCCGTGGCAGGGAACCCACTAGATGCAATGGTCAGTGGCAGGGAACCCACTAGATGCAGTGGTCGGTGGCAGGGAACCCACTAGATGCAGTGGTCAGTGGCAGGGAACCCACTAGATGCAGTGGTCAGTGGCAGGGAAATCACTAGATGCAATGGTCAGTGGCAGGGAACCCACTAGATGCAGTGGTCGGTGGCAGGGAACCCACTAGATGCAGTGGTCAGTGGCAGGGAACCCACTAGATGCAGTGGTCAGTGGCAGGGAAATCACTAGATGCAGTGGTCAGTGGCAGGGAACCCACTAGATGCAGTGGTCGGTGGCAGGGAACCCACTAGATGCAGTGGTCGGTGGCAGGGAACCCACTAGATGCAGTGGTCAGTGGTAGGGAACCCACTAGATGCAGTGGTCAGTGGCAGGGAACTCACTAGATGCAGTGGTCAGTTGCAGGGAACCCACTAGATGCAGTGGTCAGTGGCAGGGAACCCACTAGATGCAGTGGTCAGTGGCAGTGAACCCACTAGATGCAGTGGTCGGTGGTAGGGAACCCACTAGAAGTAGTGGTCAGTGGTAGGGAACCCACTAGATGCAGTGGTCAGTAGCAGGGAACCCACTAGATGCAGTGGTCAGTGGCAGGGAACCCACTAGATGCAGTGGTCAGTGGCAGGGAACCCACTAGATGCAGTGTTCCAATGCAGGGAACCCACTAGATGCAGTGTTGCAATGCAGGGAACCCACTAGATGCAGTGGTCCGTGGCAGGGAACCCACTAGATGCAGTGGTCAGTGGTAGGGAACCCACTAGATGCAGTGGTCAGTAGCAGGGAACCCACTAGATGCAGTGGTCCGTGGCAAGGAACCCACTAGATGCAGTGGTCAGTGGCAGGGAAACCACTAGATGCTGTGGTCAGTGGCAGGGAACCCACTAGATGCAGTGGTCAGTGGCAGGGAAATCACTAGATGCAGTGGTCGGTGGCAGGGAACCCACTAGATGCAGTGGTCAGTGGCAGGGAACCCACTAGATGCAGTGTTCCAATGCAGGGAACCCACTAGATGCAGTGTTCCAATGCAGGGAACCCACTAGATGCAGTGGTCCGTGGCAGGGAGCCCACTAGATGCAGTGGTCAGTGGTAGGGAACCCACTAGATGCAGTGGTCAGTAGCAGGGAACCCACTAGATGCAGTGGTCAGTGGCAGGGAACCCACTAGATGCAGTGGTCAGTGGCAGGGAACCCACTAGATGCAGTGGTCGGTGGCAGGGAACCCACTAGATGCAGTGGTCAGTGGCAGGGAACCCACTAGATGCAGTGGTCAGTGGCAGGGAAATCACTAGATGCAGTGGTCAGTGGCAGGGAACCCACTAGATGCAGTGGTCGGTGGCAGGGAACTCACTAGATGCAGTGGTCGGTGGCAGGGAACTCACTAGATGCAGTGGTCCGTGGCAGGGAACCCACTAGATGCAGTGGTCAGTGGCAGAGAACCCACTAGATGCAGTGGTCGGTGGCAGGGAACCCACTAGATGCAGTGTCAGGCTGCGCTCAGCAGTAACAGGCTCCGAATCTCAGGCATTCCTGACAACATTCCCTACTGGAACACTGGGTCAATACATGCCTCAGCCCTTGTCCACCAAACCAAGTCCATGTTTTTCAGAACATTTGGGATGCCAAAAATCACGTCTTGCATAGGTAAAGGTGGGCATGGGGCACAACACGTGCTCAGAGTACTGACTGTAGACCAGACTTTCTGCTTATAATAGAATGGTATCTGTATGATGGATCAACAGTATATTGGTCGACAGTCAATAGATCAACACTATACGGTCGACAGGTACAAAAGGTCAACAGATGAAAGTTCGACAGGTTCAAAAGGTCGACATGACAATGGTTGACAGTTGACACATGTTTCGGGGGGTTTTCACATGTTTTCTCAACATATGCTTGATTTACTCTCCACATAGAAATCTACTGGGAATAGTAACCTGTGGAGCGGAGCGAGCCACCTTGCCTGAAGAGCAGTGAGCGGAGCGATCCCACGAGGGTAGACGTTTATTCTGGTGTTGGTCACATATCATGAAATATACAAGATTTGGCCTGAAGACTCCCCAAAAACTTGTGTCAACCATTTGTATGTTGATCATTGCATGTTAACATTTTGTCCCCGTCGACCTAACCACTGTCGACCTTTTGTACCTGTCAACCTAATGCATATCAACCATATGTTGTCAACCTGTTGAATGTCAATCTAAACATTGTCGATCTATTATACCACACCCGCTATACATTCCTATGTCAGCATTGCACAAACACTCATACTGACAGAGCTATAGTACATAGCAGCACATACATACAAAACACACAAAAGAAATGTAACATGATATAGCATTGTTTCGGCTCCCGCTAAAGCTTTTTTTACTGACGTGACGTATATAATTAATTATTAGTATTACGGTGCTGCATTACACATGTGCTATTACATGGATCATGATCGTGAAACTCTAATTATGTACCTTTATTTCACTACTTCTATACCCCTTTCAGGCATACTTCCCTGCTTTTTGCACATGAACGTGCATCAACCTGGGATTTTGGTATGTCTGAAAGGCACCAACCCGAGAACATGTTCCCACTTCGGTGCCCCTGCTTTTGACCAGGGTTTTTCCCAGGACATTTGTCCCGGGTAAAAGACCCAGGTTATGTGTGAATAGTGCGACCCGGAATTTTACTCCCAAGTTGCACTCTGATAGGGTGTTCTGCCAGGAACAGAGACCTTCTCATTCACTGTAGACTCTGGAACTGTGTCAGAGTCTCTAGCGCTCAGAGCGCCCACAGCGCTGCCGGCTACAGGATGGGAGAGGAAGGGGGCCCACACACGGAGACTGCACACGGTCCGCTCCTCTCTAGATACGCTGCTGGGTATAATATGATATTTTGACCTCAGGATTTCTTTGTCTGATGGTTATCTGTCCTAGGTTGTATGACTAACCCTCTATAGTGCTGCCAGTGATTTTATGGCTCACACTGTATGGTGATGCCTGTATCATATGTGTTCAAAGTAAACACACCCATTCTTTGGTCCTTGCCCAGTGAAGTTCCACATATATCATTTTACATATGCCCTGATCTGGCTCCCAGTTACTGTGTAATGCTAGCAATGGCAATGCAGCCGTTTCTCTTAATATTATATATCTGTGAGTCTGGCATACAGGTTGGGATTGAGATGCCGGTGGTCAGAATACAGACCACGGCATTAAGATGGTCAGAAACCCGATAGGGGTAGTTAAGTATACTTACCTTCCCCCACCGGCCCCCTAACCCTTCCTTCTAGCAGCCTTTACCTAACCCTCCCCCCAACACCCCCCGCAGCCTAACCCTTAACCCTCCCTGGCGGTGCCTAAACCTATCCCCCCCCTTCCCACAGCCTAAACCTGACCCTCCCGCCCCACAGCCTAACCCTAACCCTCCTTGGTGGTGCCTTAACCTACCCCCCCTTCCCACGGCCTAAACCTAACCCTCCCGCCCCACAGCCTAACCCTAACCCTCCTTGGTGGTGCCTTAACCTACCCCCCCTTCCCGCAACCTAAATTTAACACTCCCATCCCGCAGCCTAACCCTCCCTGGGGGTGCCTAAACCTAAACCCACCCCCTCCCCGCAGCCTATCCCTCTCCCCATAGCCTAAACCTTTTCCTTCACACCGTTGTACCATCATCTCCTCCCCAATGCCAACAACTGCACCAATCCTTTGGACAGCGACAGATCTACATTTTTGGGACCCTGAAGCTTGAACTGTTATGGGGACCAATTCACAACCAGCAACAATAGGGCAACATCCAACAAGGTCCAAAGGATTTGCTGCCCTTGCAAGGACCTTGAGGTCCAAATACCGGAGAACGGGGTGGTAGGGTGGAATCACCTCACAGACGCTCCCCTTTAAATAATCACCTCACAGCACTCTCACACATCCCTCTCTTCAATAAACACCAGACAACACACACCGCTCGGCGGCAGCAAAATTACCTTATTGGATGGCTCTTTGTCCCGGGCTCCTTCTCACCTTTCATTGCTACCAGTCTCCATCCTAGGACAGGCTCTTTCAGGCTCCGCCATTAGTTAGAATGTCATAAAGAGAAGTTCTGCAGGCTGTTGGGAATTGTAGTTTAAAACGGATACACATTTCACGCTATTCACAGAGTGCAAATCACAGAGCTAGACTATAACTCCCAGCAGCCCCTGCGGTACTAAGCGATGCACATACAGTACAAGCTGTAATAGCAGCTATGCTGTACTAGAAGCCTGGTTGTCATGGTGCTATTGGTGACGAGCTATAACCAAACAGTACATAAAAACAAGGGGTAAAAATCAGATTTTGGTGGTAAAATGCACAAGCGAGATGAGTGCAGCATGAATTGAGACTTCAGGTGTCTTTTTATGGTTCCAACTGGCTCAAGCCTAAGGGCTGAGCTGTAGAACTATTATTCCATGCACCAACGAAGGATTAGAAGATCCAACTACCATAAAGTAGGCTGTGAATAGATACTGGCCAGCTCAATGAGCCCATAAAGCTGGGGGTTCGGGTGCTTCAGGTCCCCAAGAAAATGTAGAAATTTGACCAATCAGTAATTGTCAATTACAGGGACAATTTAAGGCCATATGAAATGGGTAATAAAGCATATTCTAAGGTCAATAGTAAGTACTTCAACCCACTAGCTTATGACTCTATAACTAAAATAACCTTATTTTATTAACACACACTTAAAAAACTCCATTGATTTTGTAGAAAAATTCACTCATAAAAAAAAAATCTGCTTCAAGGGCCCTGGTGGGTTCATAGTAGATCTCCCCTGCCTTTGGGATTGGCCGCCCGCAGCTTATTGGGGTATTATGGCTACAGCAGCAATGTTTATACACTTTGCCCATGTCCTGCAGTGTTCCGGACCAATAGTTAATTTTTTATTGCTTTGTTTATGTACTATGGGGGGTCATTCCGAGTTGATCGCTAGCTGCCGCTGTTCGCAGCGCAGCAATCAGGCTAAAAATTGCCATTTCTGTGCATGCGTATGCACCGCAATGCGCACGCGCGACGTACGGGTACAAAGTTCTTTGTGGTTTTGCACAGGTTCTAGCGAAGCTTTCAGTCGCACGGCACAACGCAGGATGATTGACATGAAGTGGGCATTTCTGGGTGTCAACCGACCGTTTTCAGGGAGTGCTTAGAAAAACGCAGGCGTGCCAGGGAAAATGCAGACGTGGCTGGGCGAACGCTGGGTGGGTGTGTGACGTCAAAAGCCGCCCCTCCAACGTTAGAATCAACGCACACGAAGAGTAAGTCTAGGGCTGGTCTTGTTTTGCACAAAATGTTTTTGCAGGCGCTCTGCTGCACATGCGTTCGCACTTCTGCAAAACGAAAATACACTCCCCCGTGGGCTGCGACTATGCGTTTGCACGGCTGCTAAAAACTGCTAGAGAGCGATCAACTCGGAATGACCCCCTATGTAAGGTGTTTTATAAAGGATACAAATATTAATAATAATAATAATAATAATAATAAGGACATATGACTCAGAATCTGGCCCAAACTGTCCAGTCATAGTGATGAATGTTATAACTCATCTATCAATTTATTGTGATTGAACCTTAACAATATACTTCAAGATAGCTTAACAAGTAAAAATAAAGACACGGACACAAATTGCATTGGATTAAATGGTCAGTAATTTATTAATTCGAATGACCCTATTCGTAGTGGGTGGCCAGGAAGACGCTACCATTATCCAGTTCTAGTCAACGAGATCTCATCAAAATTGGAGGCGACTGAAAAACCCACGTTGTAATGGTGGCGACTGAAACACCCTATCTAAAACTATAAGCATAACTTGTGTCATGAAGGTCTCACTACCCTTTACTATAGCACAGTGAGCTTCTCATAGAGCGCCCATCAGTGCCATAACTAGGCATTTTAGTGCTGTGTGAAAGAAACGGCATTGGCACCCCCCCCATGCAAGATAGGGGCAGTGCTTCATGGGGAAGGGGCGTGGCCACAAAATAATAGCAATTCATACTACGGTGCACAGTAGTCTCCATTATTCAAATTACGCAGCACAGTAGCACCACTACACCAGGTAGAGCCCCTTTTATACATTACAGCAGACAGCGTCCCCTTTTTACACATTACGGCAGACAGCGTCCCCTTTTTAAACATTACGGCAGACAGCGTCCCCTTTTTTACACATTACGGCAGACAGCGTCCCCTTTTTTTACACATTACGGCAGACAGCATCCCCTTTTTTACACATTACGGCAGACAGCGTCCCCCTTTTTTACACATTACGGCAGACAGCGTCCCCTTTTTTACACATTACGGCAGACAGCGTCCCCCTTTTTTACACATTACAGCAGACAGCGTCCCCTTTTTACACATTACGGCAGACAGCGTCCCCTTTTTACACATTACGGCAGACAGCGTCCCCGTTTTTACATGGTACGGCAGACGTTGTCCCCCTTTATACACATTGCAGCAGCCACGTCCCCCTTTTTACACATTGCGGCAGCCAGTCCCCCTTTTTACACATTACGGCAGACGGTGTCCCCCTTTATACATATTGCAGCAGCCAGCGTCCCCCTTTTTACACATTGCGGCAGCCAGTCCCCCTTTTTACACATTACGGCAGACGGTGTCCCCCTTTTTACACATTGCGGCAGCCAGGCCCCCTTTTTACACATTACGGCAGACGGTGTCCCCCTGAGAGAGAGAGAGAGAGAGAGAGAGAGAAAGAGAGAGAGAGATACTTACCATCTCCCCACTGACAGGCTCCTCGTGCTAGCAGCTCCCTCCGTGCAGGCATCGGACAAGGAGGAGGAGGGAGGGGGACTGGAGCCGCAGCAGCGCTATGTCATTGGTAGTAAGCGCCGCTGCAGCAGTCCCCTCTCCTTTCGTATAGGCTGCCCGGCGCCGCTGTGAATGCTGGGATAGAGGAACCGCATCCCAGCATTCACAGCAGCGCCGGGCAGCCTATACGGAAGGAGAGGGGACTGCTGCAGCGGTGCTTACTACCAATGACATAGCGCTGCTGCGGCTTCAGTCCCCCTCCCTCCTCCTCCTTCTCCGCTGCCCGGCGCGGCTGCTGCTCACTCCTCTCCAGCGCCGAGCGCGGCACACGGCACACAACAGAGGCGGCACGTAATGAGTCAGTTTGACTCATAACATGCCGCTGGCCATTGCACCCTCAGGGCAACTGCGCTGTGTGCCAGGCACGCCTGGCACACACGTAGTTACAGCCCTGGCGCCCATTGTCCCCCCACAAGGGCAGGCATACTCGCCGTCGTTCAAAAGGGTAAGTGCCCCACAACTACCACTTATGCTACACGTGACCGCTGGCTAGTAGCGCCTTTGTGCCTGCTAAATCCAGGAATAAATGATTAGTAAGTCAAATTGAATAGAGCCAAATTAAGAATTCGTCAAGGGAGGGAGGGTGGTCTCCAACCTGGTAAGAGGAATAGCTCTGGTCGGACTTTCCCTAAATACCCTACCGCATGGCAACCGCCCATTATCACAATGATAGGCTGGTCCTAACCAATTACAAATACACTAATGAAACTAGTCTGCCTAGCAACATACGACTTATACTGAACCAATCACAAAAATTCAAGCCTCTGATGTGATTTTGTGCTTAGGTAGCCCTCATCTTATTTGAATACTGTTGATGAAATCAGACGTTGATATGAGCTGTATACGGGTTGCCTTGAATGTGACCCCTGACTAACTTCTTTCTGTGACTCTCTGCAGGTGTTTGAGATCAGGAATACCAGTGACCTGACAGAAGAGTGGCTGAAGGAGCGCCTGGCTTTCTTTCGTTAAACTGGAACTGTGTATATATATATTCTGCAGCTCTGATTGTATATCGGTTGTACTAATAAATACAAACTCTGTAACATACAATAGCTGCGCATTGGCCTGATCTGTGTAAAGGCAGCACAAGCGCTACACTGGACTCTAACAGTGTGTATCAACTCGCGCTCACCAATAAGGGTTACCTAGGTTAGGCAGCAAGTGTGCTATCAAGGGTAACCTTGATTGGTTGCTACAGATGGAGCTACCTTTATCTTGGCCTTTAATAGGATTAATTGAGCCAGGGCAGTGGGGCTTAGGGGTTCATTCCGAGTTGATCGCTCGCTATCTGTTTTTAGCAGCCGTGCAAACGCTATGCCGCCGCCCTCTGGGAGTGTATCTTAGCTTAGCAGAAGTGCGAACGAAAGGATTGCAGAGCGGCTACAAAATAATTTTGTGCAGTTTCAGAGTAGCTCCAGACCTACTCCTAGACTGCGATCACTTCAGACTGTTCATTTCCTGATTTGACGTCACAAACACGCCCTGCATTCGCCCAGCCACGCTTGCGTTTTTTCCTGGCATGCCTGCGTTTTTTCCGAACACTCCCTGAAAACTGTCAGTTCACACCCAGAAACGCCCACTTCCTGTCAATCACTCTGCGGCCACCAGTGCGACTGAAAAGCTTTGCTATACCTTATGGTAAACTACATCGGCTGTTGTGAAAGTACGTCACACGTGCGCATTGCGCCGCATACGCATGCGCAGAAGTGCCATTTTTTTGCATCATCACTGCGCAGCGAACATTTTCAGCTAGCAATCAACTCGGAATGACCCCCTTAATCCTCTGCTGTAATGACTTAGGGGGTCATTCTTACCCAATCGCACGCTGCAGTTGTTCGCAGCACTGCGAACAGGCCAGAACTGCGCATGCGTCGCAGTGTGCCAGCCCATGCCAGATGCCTGAAGGCCGTTGTTGCCTAGCTATCGCCTCTGCCTGACTGACAGGCAGTGGCGGTCGCTGGGCAGGAGGGGGTGGTATTTGGCTGCCATTTTAGGGGCGCGGTCCGGCCAGCGCAGGCGTGGCTGTATCATGGGGGGGGCGGGCCGCAGCGGCTGCGTGACGTCACACGCATTCGCTGCGACCCAGGGCAGTGACGAGTAACTGCCAGCCAGCCGCAGGAGCTGCGCTGGCTGGGAGGTACTCTGCAAGAACAAAAGCATCGCCGCTGTGCAATGCTTTTGTACTTTTGCGGGGGGGGGAGGGGGCTGACATGCGGGGTGGGCTAGCCCTGTGCTGGGCGTCCCCCCACATGTCAGTGTAAGTGATCGTAGCTGTGCTAAATTTAGCACAGCTACGATCATGTCGGAATGACCGCCTAAATCCCCTGATGTATTGTTCTCTCTGTATTGTATTGCAGCTGAAAACAATAGATGAAGGGCTTATGCTAATAAACCATGGTGTGCCTAGGCGCAGCAGAGAAGCCAAGATAAGCGTGGCTCCATCTGTATGTGTACAAAGATGTGAATTAACAAAAATAGTGATGTACACAAGGTGTATAGGTAAAACAAACGTTACTAATATTATGGGAATTCACATCAATGTTAAGGTGCTTAGCATAATTTTTGGACAAAAATATATAGGCCCACCAACCGATTTGGTAGGTCCCTAAAACAAAGGTTCAAGTCCAGGGTACGGGACCCCCTAAGTCAGCACAGTCCAACCACTCCAAGGCATCACACTAGTGACAGGTTAAACTGTTAGTGTTACAGAAATAAGAAGCAAAGGGGCATATTTACCAATCACGGGGCCTTATAACAATAATTAGAATTTCTTATTGCTGTTTATTGCGGTAATAAGAAATCCAGTATCTCCCCAATTTCACAGAATTCATATGTGGAGCCCGTCCCTGCCCCAGGGAGGTGGATGATAGATAGACAGTCAAGAGGTCGACAGTCAAACGGTTGACACGGGCAAAAAGGGACACATTTCAACTGATTGGGGTAAAAAATGTGTAAAAAGTAAAAACACAAAACACACAATTTTTGTGTGGCTCTTTTGACCCTATCGACCTTTGCCTGTTGACCTTTTGACCTTTGATTGTCTATCTTTTTACTGTCTATCTTCTGTATCACACCCCCTGCCCCATTCCTGCCACTATTGCGATCACTTTTCTTCTGGGATTGGTTTCCGGCCAACCGACTGCGCATGGGTAGTCACCACACTGCGCATGTGCGAGCGGAGAGTGCCAGAACATTTTTCGTAATGTAGTCCATAGGCTACGAGGGCTGGCACCATCTACAGATAGCCTTAGCTGCCAAGTACAGGCACTTATCAGAGCTGCTATTACATTCAGGGGATACTTAAATCAGTATTTGTGGGTCATAGGCAAACGCAGGGGGCGGGGGGGGGGGGGGTTTCTGGTTGCCCAGAAACCCCCTCCTCTTGGCAAGTGGCTCAAATTAGGACAATAGCAATGGTATATAATACGATTATTAGAGCTGCTGCTACATCATGCAGTGTAAGGGACAGAGCAGAGCTGCTGCACATGCCCAGTCTGTATGTGTGGTTCTCAGTCCTCAATCATTGCAATGGACTGGAGAGTTGTTACCAGGAAGCAGAGACAGGAGCCTTACCATGAGGTGGGAGAATGTGTGCTTAGAAAGTGCTGTACCGGCTCTATTATGTTTGTGTATTTATTACAGTATGTTTAACTTTTTCCTGACCACTTATTTATATTATTTAAATATGTTTGATACAGCCAATATTATAGGCAATCTATAGTGTTAAATATTAATACAGTATTCCATGTTTCGTAGAGTGGGAGATTATGGATTGCATTTGGAAACCCCCCTCTAGAAATACTGCATTTGCCACTGCGGGTAACACCTGAAAATGCTGTTTTCGGGGATATCCTGAGTTGTTAATGAACTCTTAAATCTATTAGCAGCTATGCCACAATTTGCATGGATCTGGCAGAGAAGAGTTACCTGGCAGGGGAGAGCTGCTCAGGAACCATTCTGATGACCGCCCCATGTGACATCGCTCATCTGCCCTTTACTGGGATGCAGGTGCTCAGTGCTTCTGCCTTCTGATCACAGAGCCAGGAACTGTGTGGAATTGGATCACCCCATTGTCTGCCACTGACAGCTGGGCTTTAATGATGACTGAATAGATGTAAGTGATGTGGGACTGGGGCCTCTGTGATGTGAGAAGGTTGCAGCCTCACACAAGACGTTACGCCACTTGGCAATACTTAGCTCTCAGCTACATACAAGCTATGCGCACTGTATATAATATCTTGAGCAGCGAACGGGTCATGCTTCACATTAGTCTCACTGACTTCCCTGTGAGAGCCTGAAATGGAATTTCTCTGTCTGGTTTCTATCAATAAGTGGTATTTAAGTCAAAAGATATTTGTGAGATATCCCCTGAAAACACCAATGTTCGGGAGGTATCTGCAAATACTGGGCCCGAATCAGTTCCCGTAGTTACTGCAGTGCATGTGCCAGACCCATACTGTGTCGATCCCTAATGCATGCAACAGGCGTGACACCTCCTGCTGCATTACCATACTAGTGTTATCGCTGCTGCTTCTATATAATAGGGCGGCATGTCCAAACTGCGGCCCTCCAGCTGTTGTGAAACGACATATGTGGGTTGTGTAGTTTCTCAACAGGGTATCCGGACTCCAGGTCGACAGCAAAAAGGTCGACACACCTTAGGTCGACGCCAATTGGTCGACACACCTTAGGTCAACATGGACAAAAGGTCGACATGGACAAAAGGTTGACAGGAACAAGGTCGACATGGAAAAAGGTCGACATGCGTTTTTCACGATTTTTTTCTATTTTGGAACCTTTTCATACTTAACGATCCACGTGGACTACGATTGGAACAGTAATCTGTGCCGAGCGAAGCAGTAGCGGAGCGAAGGCACCATGCCCGAAGTATGGCGAGCGAAGCGAGCCATGCGAGGGGACGTGGTGCACTAATTGGGGTTCCCGGTCACTCTACGAAGAAAACGACACCAAAAAAACATTAAAAAAATCATGTCGACCTTTTTCCATGGCGACCTTGTTCCTGTCGACCTTTTGTCCATGTCGACCTTTTGTCCATGTCGACCTAAGGTGTGTCGACCAATTGGCGTCGACCTAAGGTGTGTCGACCTTTTTGTTGTCGACCCTGAGTCCCAGACCCTCTTAACAGCTGGAGGGCCGCAGTTTGGACATGCCTGTAATAGGGAGTGATAGCACCTCCAACCACATATTTTTTGCAAAGGGAGTCCCAATAGGTCTCTCATTTATCCTTTAGAATTGGCCATCTTCAGATGTTGTTAGCCATTGTAGTCTTTGGGCTAACTTTTGCAAAAGTTTCAGGGTCAGATGTATCAAGCCTTGGAAAGAGATAAAGGGTAAGAAGTTGCCCATGGCAACCTATCAGCTGCTCCATACAATTGTATAGTATGCAAATTATAAATGTTACTTCAATGCTGATTGGTTGCCGTGGGCAACTTCTTCACTGGCTCATTTCTCCACACTTATCACTGCTTCATGAATAGACTCCTCTGTCATTTATCTAGCACAGTCTTTGAAATAACAGAAGCTCATTCCTGGTGGCCGGGCTCTTTGCGTCAGTCAACCACGTCATGACAGAATGGTGTAATCTGCGGGTTCAGTATGATTGACCGGTGGTCACAAGACCGACGTTGACATCCTGATCTTTGAAATTTCGACAGGGGAGTTATCCCCACTCCCCATTCCCCTACCCCCTAACCATCCCTTCCCGCAGCCTAACCCTACCCTTCCCCCTTTTTTGCCAAACCCTAACCACCCACCGGTGGTGCCTTAAAAATGACTCTCAATGAGTTCCTAAACATCTTACATTTATGGAAGAAAGTTCATATAACGCTGAATCTGATGCTGGATACTAAATGCACACTTTCTGCCTCGTCCACTTTTTTATGCCTTTCATTTTATGATCTTACTGTACTGTGCGTACCTTTCACATGGTAATGAAAAAGCCCATTTCAACTCTATATAACAGCCCAGTGAGCATGATGTCCCATTAATCTATTGTGATATTACAGCAAGGTGCGCCGTTCCTTGTTCTCCTCTATCTGTGCCCCAATCTTTTCCTAATCCCCTTATTCATTAATATAAGCTTTAATATTTGTAAACAACAAACACACTGACCATGTTTATCTCTTTTACATTTTTATTGTTGAATTATTGAACATAGGGGGTCATTCCGAGTTGATCGCTCGCTGCCGATTTTGGCAGCGCAGCGATCAGGTGAAAAAATGGCATTTCTGTGCATGTGTATGCCCTGCAAAGTGCACGCACAACGTACGGGAACAAAGCTCTTTGTGGTTGTGCTCAGGTTCTAGCAAAGTTTTCCTTCGCACTGGCGGCCGCAAGAAGATTGACAGGAAGGGGGCGTTTCTGGGTGTCAACTGACCGTTTTCAGGGAGTGTTTGGAAAAACGCAGGCGTGTCTGAAAAAATGCAGGCGTGGCTGGGCGTTCGCTGGGCGGGTGTATGACGTCAAATCCGGACACGAATAGGCTGAAGTGATCGCAAGCGCTGAGTAGGTTCAGAGCTACTCTGAAACTGCACAAACTGTTTTTGCAGAGCTCGGCTGCACATGTGTTCATACTTCTGCTAAGCTAAAATACACTCCCCAGTGGGCGGCGGCATAGCGTTTGCATGGCTGCTAAAACTAGCTAGCGAGCGATTAACTCGGAATGACCCCCATAGGTGGGTGCAGCTAGTATGTGAAGTCAGAGCTGTGTGTCAGTAAATATGTGTTCCAGGAGATGGTGCTGTCACTATGTGGGTGCAGCTAAGTGAAGTCAGAGCTGTGTGTCAGTAAATATGTGCTCCAGGAGATGGTGCTGTCACTATGTGGAGGCAGTTAGTGAAGGATGAACTGTGTGTCAGTAAATATGCTGCAGAAGAGGTTGTTATCACTATGTGGAGGCAGTTAGTAAAGGCAGAGCTGTGTGACGGTAAATATGTGCTCCAGAAGAGGGTGCTGTCACTATGTGGAGGCAGTTAGTGAAGCCAGAGCTGTGTGTCAGTAAATATGTTGTCCAGGAGAGGGTGCTGTCACTACTGTATGTGGGTGCAGCTAATAAGTGAAGCCAGATCTGTGTGTCAGTTAATATGTGGTCTAGGAGAGGGTGCTGTCACTATGTGGGTGAAGCTAGTCAGTGAAGCCAGATCCGTGTGTCAGTAAATATATGGTCTAAGATAGGGTGCTGTCACTATGTGGGTTCAGCTAGTAAGTGAAGCCAGATCTGTGTGTCAGTAAATATGTGGTCTAGGAGAGGGTGCTGTCACTATGTGGGTGCAACTAGTAAGTAAAGCCAGATCTGTGTGTCAGTAAATATGTGGTCTGTCACTATGTGGGTGCAGCTAGTAAGTAAAGCCAGAGCTGTGTGTCAGTAAATATGTGGTCTAGGAGAGGGTGCTGTCACTATGTGGGTGCAGCTAGTAAGTAAAGCCAGAGCTGTGTGTCAGTAAATATGTGGTCTGTCACTATGTGGGTGCAGCTAGTAAGTGAAGCCAGAGCTGTGTGTCAGTAAATATGTGGTCTAGGAGAGGGTGCTGTCACTATGTGGGTGCAGCCAATAAGTGAAGCCAGAGCTGTGTGTCAGTAAATATGTGGTCTAGGGGCGGGTGCTGTCGCTATGTGGGTGCAGCTAGTAAGTGAAACCAGATCTGTGTGTCAGTAAATATGTGGTCTAGGAGCGGGTGCTGTCGCTATGTGGGTGCAGCTAGTAAGTGAAACCAGATCTGTGTGTCAGTAAATATGTGGTCTAGGAGACGGTGCTGTCACTATGTGGGTGCAGCTAGTAAGTAAAGCCAGAGCTGTGTGTCAGTAAATATGTGGTCTAGGAGAGGGTGCTGTCACTATGTGGGTGCAACTAGTAAGTAAAGCCAGATCTGTGTGTCAGTAAATATGTGGTCTGTCACTATGTGGGTGCAGCTAGTAAGTAAAGCCAGAGCTGTGTGTCAGTAAATATGTGGTCTAGGAGAGGGTGCTGTCACTATGTGGGTGCAGCTAGTAAGTAAAGCCAGAGCTGTGTGTCAGTAAATATGTGGTCTGTCACTATGTGGGTGCAGCTAGTAAGTAAAGCCAGATCTGTGTGTCAGTAAATATGTGGTCTGTCACTATGTGGGTGCAGCTAGTAAGTGAAGCCAGAGCTGTGTGTCAGTAAATATGTGGTCTAGGAGCGGGTGCTGTCGCTATGTGGGTGCAGCTAGTAAGTGAAACCAGATCCGTGTGTCAGTAAATATGTGGTCTAGGAGACGGTGCTGTCACTATGTGGGTGCAGCTAGTAAGTGAAGCCAGAGCTGTGTGTCAGTAAATATGTGGTCTAGGAGCGGGTGCTGTCGCTATGTGGGTGCAGCTAGTAAGTGAAACCAGATCTGTGTGTCAGTAAATATGTGGTCTAGGAGACGGTGCTGTCACTATGTGGGTGCAGCTAGTAAGTGAAGCCAGAGCTGTGTGTCAGTAAATATGTGGTCTAGGAGCGGGTGCTGTCGCTATGTGGGTGCAGCTAGTAAGTGAAACCAGATCTGTGTGTCAGTAAATATGTGGTCTAGGAGACGGTGCTGTCAGTGGCATAGGCAGCTTTTGACAAGAAGGGGAGTGAAGTGGTAAAAAGAGGCGCTCCAGGACCTAGCTCTACATTGTCACCGCTAGGGTGGCCAATCCCGGGAATAGGGATTGAAAAAAGGAATACCCGGAACTGGCTTTTCCCTATGTGTCCGCCCATCTCGTCCCGCCCTGCCCATCCCGCCCCACACACATGACTCACCATATGACAGTGGCGGGAGGGGTCGGCGGCGGGTGATGGCGGATGGCTGACTGTGCAGCATGTCCTGTGACTGCACGTCATGCTGTGCAGGGGGAGCCGGGCAGCGTCTGAGCCACTGCCTGACTTTAAAAACACAAAGGGCCGCATGATCCCACAATCACCGGCATTGGAACTTCCAATCCTGGGATTGAATCCCGGACGATTTTTGGCCTAAATCCCGGGATCCTACCGATCCCGATCCCGGAATTGGCCACCCTAGTCACCGCCCTCCATTCCTTCATCACAATGATACCCTGATACATGCCCAGCGAGCATCCCCCACATTCTATTTTAGTAGCCCCCAGCATCATCAGCAGATACTGTACTGTGCATCAAATGGGAAACTGGGACATCACACTCTTCAGTCTCTGGGCCTGATTCATACCTAATCGCTGCTGTGTGTTTTCGCACTGCGCACATGCATCGGACAACAACAAAGGGCATCGCCAGTCAGCGACGGGATGGTGCGAAAAATCCAATCGCACGGACGTTTGCAAGGTGATTG
This sequence comes from Pseudophryne corroboree, assembly GCF_028390025.1. Lineage (NCBI taxonomy): Eukaryota > Metazoa > Chordata > Amphibia > Anura > Myobatrachidae > Pseudophryne > Pseudophryne corroboree. The sequence continues at coordinate 421,123,684 of NC_086451.1, read as the reverse complement.
ACAGGAGAAGGCCGTTTGTGGGTGGTAACTGAACGTTTATTGGGAGTGTCCGGAAAAACGCAGGCGTTCCCAAGCGTTTTCAGGGAGGGTGTGTGACGTCAGCACCGGCCCCGATCAGCCCGTTCTCATCACACTGTGGGAGTAAGTCCTGGGCTGCGCAGAGACTGCACACAGTGGATTTTTGCAGCTCGGCATACACATGGGATCGCACACCTGCACGGCAAATTTACACTCCCCCTGGGGGCGGCGACTATCTGAACGCAGGACAGCAATGTTAGCAGCCAGCGATCAGGTCTGAATTACCCCTCTATCTCTTCCTCTGCTTACTCAGTGGGCAGCAGCATCAGCCCTTGTTAGGAGAAGCAGATTGGCCATTTTTCCATCCCAATACCCGGGATTGAAAAAATGGCCTGGAATTAGCTTCCCTATAAATAAGGTGTGGGTTTGCTCCCCCTGCAGATGCCCCTGGGTACTGTCACTAGTGGGAGCAGTTGGTGTAGGGAGAGCTGTGTTAGTAAATATGTGCCTCAGGAATGCAGGTTGTTTCACTGCTAGATGTCAGTGTTATTTTCCTGTTCTCCGTGTGTGAGCTATAACATTGGGTCCTTGAATACCTAGAAAATAAACTGCACACATTACAAAGGACATTGAGCCTGAGAATAAAATCTGGAAAGTAAATTCCCTATTGAGGTCTTTAAGAGCTGAGAAGCCGGGAAAAACATTCCAGGATAAGCCTTTCAAGAAGATGGATTACACAGCACTTGTGGGATCTGTGTACGGAACAGAAATTGTTATCTACAGTGCAATGCAGTAATAGGAAAGCAATGTTCCTCAACGTCTGTAATCTTCCTTCCCTTCTATCACCATCTGCAGCTACACACTTCTTTTCTCAATTTCCTAATCTGAGCCCCATAATAATTCTGTCCTCCATTTTGCAAACCTATCCTGCTTTATTCCTTCTACCTATATTCCTTCACTACCTCTATCAACCTGTAATTCTGCTGCCCTGTCCCCTATATCTTCCTTCTCTCATTCAACCTTCTTTCTTTTCTCTTATTTGTAGTTCTTCTCTATTGCTCTTTGAAGTTCTCCTAAGGTACTTCTATCCTATAGGGTTCCTCTCCATTGTTCTCTATTACTCCCTTGCTCTTCTCCATTGACCCTATCTAAACCCTTCCTCGCCACTCATTGCTCACACTCTAAACCTTTCTTTGTTCCTCTCCGTTGACCCTGTCTAAACCCTGCCATGCTCCTCTCCGTTGCTCCCAGTGTAATCCCTTATTTGTTCCTCTACATTGCTCCCAGTCTAATCTCTTCCTTGTTCCTTTACATTGCTCCCAGTCTAATCCTATCCTTGCTCCTCTCCATTGCCCTGTCTAATTCCTTCCTTGCTCCTCTCCATTGCTCCCAGTCTAATCCCTTCCTTGCTTCTCTTCATTGTTCCCTATCTAATCCATTTCTTGCTCTTTTCCATTGCTCCCAGTCTAATACTTCCTTGCTCCGCTCCATTGCTCCCAGTCTAATCCTTCCTTGCTCCTCTCCATTGCTCCCAGTCTAATCCCTTCCTTGCTCCTCTCCATTGCTCCCAGTCTAATACCTTCCTTGCTCCTCTCCATTGCTCTGCCTAATCCCTTCCTTGCTCCTCTCCATTGCTCCCAGTCTAATCCTATCCTTGATCCTCTCCATTGCCCTGTCTAATCCCTTCCTTGCTACTCTTCATTGTTCCCTATCTAATCCCTTTCTTGCCCTTTTCCATTGCTCCCAGTCTAATACTTCCTTGCTCCTCTCCATTGCTCCCAGTCTAATCCTTCCTTGCTCCTCTCCATTGCTCCCAGTCTAATCCTTCCTTGCTCCTCTCCATTGCTCCCAGTCTAATCCTTCCTTGCTCCTCTCCATTGCTCCCAGTCTAATCCTTCCTTGCTCCTCTCCATTGCTCCCAGTCTAATCCTTCCTTGCTCCTCTCCATTGCTCCCAGTCTAATCCTTCCTTGCTCCTCTCCATTGCTCTGTCTAATCCCTTCTTTGCTCCTCTCCATTGCTCCCAGTCTAATCCTTCCTTGCTCCTCTCGATTGCTCTGTCTAATCCCTTCTTTGCTCCTCTCCATTGCTCCCAGTCTAATTCCTTCCTTGCTCCTCTCCATTGCTCTGTCTAATCCCTTCCTTGCTCCTCTCCATTGCTCTGTCTAATCCCTTCCTTGCTCCTCTCCATTGCTCTGTCTAATCCCTTCCTTGCTCCTCTCCATTGCTCTGTCTAATCTAGGGGTGGGCAACAGGCGGCCCGCGGGCCGAATGCGGCCCGCGGACCGATCGTGCCTGGCCCGCTGTGCCCCATTAGAGTGCAATGACAAGCGGCCCGACAGGCCGCTTGTCATTGCACTGCTCTCAGACGAGGCGCCGCTGAGGAAATCCCGGTCACGTCACAGGGTCAGCTGACCGGGATTTCCTCTCTTACCAATCGCGCTGGGCGCAGAGCCGGATTAAGGGGGGAGGCCGGGGGGGGGGGGGGTGAGTACCCCAGGCCCCCCCTTCCTAAAAGGGCCCCCTGCGCCCGCACACAGATCAGACCTCCGATCTGCGGCGCTGCGCTCCCCATGGGTTGCCCTGACAACCTAATTACAGCCGCGGCACCGCATAGAAGTGAAGGACAGCTGCAACGGCTCAGCTGTCCAATGGAGAGTAAACGTGCAGCCTACGGCTCAGTCATTTACTGGGCATGCAGGCTGCAGTGCAAAAAGAAGCGTGGAACGTGGAGCCAGCGGAGGGTGCATGAGTGGAGGGACGAGCTCTCACTCTCGCTCTCCTGTCACTTACGGATGGCAATCCCTAGTGTCACTTGTAGCCTGCCAGCAGCAGAGACAAAAGTAAGCTGGCTGTATTTTTTTTTTCTTAGTTTTTTTTTATAATGCTGCTATTTATTAAATTGGAATATTTGGCTCTGTATCGTGTTGGCTTGGTGTGTATACGTAATGTGTGTTTGTGTGTACTATATATATATATATATATATATATATATATGTGTGTGTGTGTGTATATATATATATATATATATATATATATATATGTGTGTGTGAGTATTTGTAAACATATACTGTGTATATATATATATATATATATATATATATATATATATATGTGTGTGTGTGTGTATATATATATATATATATACTGGACACAGGCAGCACAACCGTTGACTAGAAGTAAAGTCCCCTCCGGAGGGCACCGGGATCCCAATAATAGACCTCCTTCAGGGAACCATTAGTACCCGGGGGCGCTGTCTGCTGTAATGTGTAAAAAGGGGGACGATGTCTGCCATAATGTGTAAAAAGGGGGACAATGTCTGCCGTAATGTGTAAAAACGGGGGCGCTGTCTGCTGTAATGTGTAAAAAGGGGACGATGTCTGCCGTAATGTGTAAAACGGGGGCGCTGTCTGCTGTAATGTGTAAAAAGGGGGACGATGTCTGCCGTAATGTGTAAAAAGGGGACGCAGTCTGCCGTAATGTGTAAAAAGGGGGACAATGTCTGCCGTAATGTGTAAAAACGGGGGCGCTGTCTGCTGTAACGTGTAAAAAGGGGGACGCTATCTGCCGTAATGTGTAAAAAGGGGACTCTTTTTGAGTATTTTGTGTGTGGCCCTCGAATATTCGCTGGAAGTGTTAAGCGGCCCCCCAGCTGAAATAATTGCCCACCCCTGGTCTAATCCCTTCCTTGCTCCTCTCCATTGCTCTGTCTAATCCCTTCCTTGCTCCTCTCCATTGCTCTGTCTAATCCCTTCCTTGCTCCTCTCCCTTGCTCTGTGTAATCCCTTCCTTGCTCCTCTCCATTGCTCTGTCTAATCCCTTCCTTGCTCCTCTCCGTTGCTCTGTCTAATCCCTTCCTTGCTCCTCTCCCTTGCTCCCAGTCTAATCCAATCCTTGCTCCTCTCTTTTGCTCCCAGTTTAGTCACTTCTTTGTTCCTCTCTATTGCTCCCCATATAACCTTTGTTCCTCTCTATCACAATCTACGTGCACCTCTCATTATCCCTTCTTACCACTTCCTTTCCATGTTCTACATTACTTATTATCTACATTATTCCTGGTTTCCCTCGCTTGTTCTAGTGGCCTTCTTTTTCTCGTAACTGTCATGATAGGATGAGGCAGACATGTTTCCTCCTCTTAAGCAAATCAGACTATGTTTGTTAGCGCTACACCGATAGAGTGGGAATAGAGCCTGTGGTGAGCACAGTGAGCCACCGAGCTCGCTGCGTGGTGAGCACAGCAAGCCCACAAGGGGCTCCGTTTCACTCCCCTCTCCCCTCGGTATGCTGACCTCCGGGATCCCAACCGCCGGCAAAACAATCCCAACCCATATGTCCTCATGCATTACCCACTGTAATAACCGATCAACCATTCGGGATATCATCTTCCCTTAATTGTATTTTCTCCCTTCTCTTCCTTTTCTTTCCAGTGCCCTCATTCACTCTTCTCCCTCACTTCCCGTCTTGTATTATAACCCTCACTTGCATCCTGTCTTATCAACTTTCATTTGTCTGCTTCCATCCTTCGTTTATTCTTCTCACTCACCTTCTAGACTCCCTCCTATAACCATCTCATGTACTAGGGATCAGTAGCGGATCTTGCCACGGGCAAGCAGGACTTTTGCCCGGGGCGCCACCTCCCGGAGGGCGCAGGGCGCCATCCGGAGGGTGCCGCACCAGGGCAAGATCCGCTGCTGCTGTGCCCCCCGCTGAACCGCTGCCGCTGTGAAGGGAAACTAGACGCGTATGTGTCTAGTTTCCCTTCGTGGAGAGGTCCTTTACTGTGCGGTGCGCGATGACGTCATTGCGCACCGCACAGCAAAGGTCCTCTCCACGATGGGTACTAGACGCTACGCGTCTAGTTTCCCTTCGTGGAGAGGACCTTTGCTGTGCGGTGCGCGACGCGCACCGCACATTTCAGCGCTACAGTAGTCTGTACAGGGGGCGTAAATGACCACGCCCCCTGTACAAAGCCACACCCCCTATTGGCGCCCGGTGCACACAGAGCCCCAGAACCGGCCCTGCTAGGGATCACATACAGCCAGATGTTTATGGGTCCATCTATTGTTTGTGCAAAATATGCATTTATGTACTGTGGATATTCAGCAAAAATGTGACTCCTTATACTTGGAGATTAGGAACAGGGTAGGGAATGTGTGGCTCAGCATAGGGTGAGCACATTACGTTTGTGTTTCATAATTGCAATATTAATTAATTAGTATGGCTGTTACATTATATGAAGTCACGGTGGTCTATTCGCATTACTGAGTTGACGTTTACATTTGGACTTCGGCGGGAAAGAAGGATTTCTGTTTCTTTTTTACAGTGGAAAACAGCAGATGGTTGTGTTTAATTTCATGTAATTTAATTTCATTCCTATTTTGTTTTTGTGTTTGTAACTAATTATATTTTATATAGTAAATACGACTTTAACATTTATTAATAGCACTGTCAAGGAGCTGTTCCCTGTTGTGTCTGTGATTCTTTATTACATTATTATATTGTATAGGAATGTAGTCATGTGACCTTTACGTGTACTACAAATACCGTCAAGCCACGGCTACGTTATCATTGTGCTTTTGCAGTGTCTAAGTACAGTAGTTATACACACCTGTGTGTCCAGATGAAAACCTGGCGCATACTGTATGTAAGTGATATACAGCTGGACATATCATAAATGCATGGGTCTTTTCACACTTATACCCCTTTTCCACCAAAATGCTGGATCTTAGACCCAAGTTACTGCCGGGTCTTCCCTCTCCAAACGCAGGTGATCTGACTCTCCATGGGCGGGATGTACTAATGTACATCACCGCCCTGCGCCACGATGCTGATCGCATATGTACTAACATATGCGATCAGCATTGCGGGGGACAGCTCTTCCGATAAGAGCTGTCCTCCGCGATGCGCAGCGGGAGCCTGACTTCCGGGATTCGGCCCCAGGAGTCAGTCTGCGCGTGCGCGGGGTGACGGTGGCGGCCGCAGGGCATGCTGGGAGGGATCCGATCGGATCCCTCACACAGCGCCGCGGAGAGAAGCCCTTAGGCTTCTATGGACGTACGCCCCGCCGTGGCGCTGTCCTGCCGGCCGGGGGTTAGTACATCAGGAAAATGCGGTAAACAGGGAGTTTACCGCATTTTCCGCTTAGTACATCCTGCCCCCTATGTCTTTAGTGTGACCCGGTACAGATGATCCAGGCCCCCGCGCTCACACTGCGGGCTACCAGGGACGGTGCCAGGTTTAGCCCTTGTAGCTATTAGGATCAGATTACTGTGTAACATGACCCAGGTAGACCCTTTTACACCAAACTTGGACCCAGGTTGCCCCGGGAATAACCCGGTATTTAAGTTTGGTGGAAATGGAGTATGAGACGCCTGCAGCAAATGTGTCCTCCATATTAGCTCACTATAAGCTTCTCTTATGCATTCCTCCTAATTTGCTTCCTATCGTTTGTCATCTTAATTTGTAAAGGGCCCTACACATTGACCGATCCGCCGCCGAGCTGCCCGACGGCGGATACGGCCGACGGGCGACCTAGCGGCGCGGGGAGGGGGGGGGGCAGTGACGGGGGAGTGAAGTTTCTTCACTCCCCACATCACCCGGCTCCATAGCAGTGGAGGCAAATATGGACGATCTCGTCCATATTGGCCTGCATGCACAGCCGACGAGGCAACAGCGATGAACAAGCGCGGGGCTGCGCATCGTTCATCGCTGGTGCCTCCACACTCAAAGACATGAATGTTATCTCGTTCATTAATGAACATGATCGTTCATATCTTTGAGTGATATCGCCCAGTGTGTAGGGCCTATTAGTCTCCCTCGCTTCCTATCCTTAGACTCCGTACTACATTCCACCAGAAGTCCAAATGTAAAGAATAATATCACTTTTAATATTAACTAACAATCACCTCTATACCCACCGCACCAGGGTATGGAGAAGAGCACTGTGCTGAAAGAGGGGGCTAACTATTTTTTTTTTGTGGTGGTGGGGTTTCCCACTTTACTAGGCACTTCCCGGGTTGCTGAAAAATAGAGGGGGGACCCAGATCCGTGTTAAGAGCTGCATGTGCTTGCGGCTGAAAATTTTAAAGGGCCAATACTGAGAAGGGGAGGAACTGTGACCGAAGCTGTGTAGGTGTGGCCAAAGACACATGGGCGTGTACACTCTCTACTCTTATCAGCCACGCTGTCTCCCTAAATACATAGAAAAATTGCAGAATTTTTTGAGTACCTAAACACAACAATTTTAATACTGATGATGACTGGCCTATTTTTAGGTGCGGCCTGGAGTGTAACTTTGTCCGCCACATTGTTAATCTGTTACCTTAACCGATGTCAGGTCTCTTTCTGTTGCAGTTTTGTTGTATTTTGCATAACATCCCTATTTAACTACATGAACATTTTTAACATTTGTTTATTCAGCTGCACTTTACAATTGGGAACAAAACAAATACATTTTAACCATAATATATAGAATTGGAACATATTCTAAGAATATCCCACCTAGCACACAATGAACGTCATTCCTTTACATACAGTCATGGAAATAAGTGCAGCTGTTCAGAAATGTGTGCATGTAGCCCATTTTTAGGCCCAATTAATATTCCAGTCACTGGATCCTGGTGAATAGATAGGATGCATTCAGCGGTGCAAGTATGCGGGTACGATCGGGTACGGAGTACCCTTAAGAATTTGGCAGTGGGTACGCAGTACCACCTGCCACACACTTTGCCATTACCACAATTATAATGTGCCACAAAGCAACAAGACCATGGTGCTTGGCAGCATGACGGCTCTTCCCACTTTGTCAGGGTTACTGGGAGTGTGACAGTGGCTGTATTTTCCTGTTATAATGGAGGCATCTCCTATATAATAGCCCTATTCTGTGACCTTGTGATTCATTTGCTAACGCTGGGCGGAGTTACAACAGTGGGCGGAGTTAGTCAAATGAGTCACAGAGATCTGTCCAAATCTACAGGAGACTAGGAGCAGAAGCAGATAGCATGGGCATTGGGCATGTCACAGGCAGGGCTGCATACCTCCCAGCATTCTGCAGGAGCTTTCTCCAGGCAGAAGGAGGGAAACACACTCGGCGAAAAGGGGGCGTGGCTTCACGGGAGGGCCCCGTTTTCGTCAGTGAGGGGGCATGCCCAGCGCTCTGTGAGCTGCTGGCATGCTCCCAGGGGCTGATTATGAGTCCAGGGGGCACAGGGCACTTGTGACAGGGGAGCCCTATCTCATTGCTGTGCCTGCTGTGGGTTGGGGGCGTGGCCTAATCGCGCCCCGCGCGGCCACGCCCCCTTATGCAAATTTCGATTTTTATTTTTATTTTTTTGATGGGATTTTGGCCCCTCAGCTAGGGCTAAATCCAGAGGAGGTGGTTCGCTCCCCCCTACACACCCGCACAGGGAGAAGATAGCAGGGAGACTGCTGCCTCCCTGCAACACCACAGACCTGCCTACACGTAGCAGCGTGTGCTGACTGTAGCACAATGCTGCCACTGTTGCTGGCAGGACGGGGGGGGGTAGCTTCTGAGCTGGGACAGAGATACTCCAGCCGGGGGTCCCCCTAAAACTGTGGGGCCAACGGTACGTATCCCCTGCCCCCCCCCCCACCTTATTCCGGCTCTGCTGCTGGAACCCCCCCATTAATCCGTACCCCCTGATGCCCCCTCTCCCTCTGTCTCCACTATTCACCGCTGCTCTGCTAAGCAGAACAGCGAGTACAGGAGCTTTCCAACTGCCCCCCACCCCCCACCGCCGGACACTGCGACCCGCGGGTGGGACAGCGGGACAGACCCCAAAAAATGGGACTGTCCCGCGAAAATCGGGACATTTGGGAGGTATGGGGGTGTGTGAGGGGTATGTCATACAGACAGACGGGCACCGGCTCACTGTGTGCTTGACCCCCCACATCGGCATACTCAGCAGGGTCTCTCTGGTGCAGAGGAGCGTCACTTTCTGGCACACTCCACGCTTCTTAGCTGCAGTTTAGTGGGGCACCTGCTGCTGTGCAGGTTCCATACTGCCTCTGTTATCTCCAGCCCCGGCAACCCCACCGCTAGCTGCAGCGCTGCCACCCGCAGTGGAGTGCGCCCAGCTCATTCACACACTTTAGCTGGCGGGTAGCGCTGCAGAAATCCGAGCTGCTTGCAGGCTCTGACCCACTCCTCCCTCCAGCCGCAGCGTCTCCTCGGAGCTAACCAGTCACTCCCAGTCTCCCCTTACCACAGTGCCCGGAAGCCGTGAGGTCCGCGCCACGTGCATGCTATGACCCCCTCCTCCCTCCAGCCGCAGCATCTCCTGGGGGCTAATCAGTCATTTCCAGTCTTACCTTACCACAGTGCCCGGCAGCTGCACGAGATCTGTGGTGTGTGACTGAGGAGGGGGGGGGAGGGATGCGGACGGGCAGAGAAAGCAGGACTCCAGCCTGAGAGAGTCAGCCATGCCAAGTCTCCAGCAGCAGCAGATCCCAACAGGTTGGAGTGGAACAGCAGCAGCCAGCAGCAGTGACTCCGGTAAGACACATCTGTCTGTCACCACTGTTTTGTCCCTAATACCAATCTCTCCCGTGCCCTGTGTTCTGTCATGTCCCTGTCACCCCTGGCCTTGCCCTGCCACCCTTATCCTGGCCCTTTCACCCTTATCCTGGCCCTGTCACCCTTATCCTGTCCCTATCATTTCTGTCCTGGCCCCGTCACCCCTGTCCTGGCCGTCACCCCTGTCCTGGCCCCGTCAACCCTGTACTGACCCTGTCACCCCTGTCCTGGCTCTGTTACTGCATACCCTCCAACTACCTTTTATGGCATGTACAGTATCCGCAGCGCCTCCAGACCTCTCCCCAATGCACCACACCTCCGCTCCTTCCCCTCCACCACATGCTGTGCCTCCAGACCCCCTACACCACCTGTGGCTCCCACTCCTCCACCCCTTCACCACCCACAGCACCTCCAGGCCCCTTCCACCATTCACCCCCCTTATATGTCTCCCCCAACACCTGCTCCCCTCCACCCGCAGCATCTGCAGACACCCTCCTCCATCAGCGGTCCCCCCCTCACCCATCCCTCCCCCACCAATGGCACCCCCGCACTTGCCCCTCCACCACCTGCAGCACCTCCGGATCTCCTTTCCCATCCGCCGCAACACCCGTACCTGCCCCTACCCTACCCATGGTGCCTGCGGTCCCCTACCCAACCCCCGGCACTCCCGTCCCTTCCCATCCAACAGCACCTCCGGAACCCTTCATCCATCCACAACATCCCCACACCTGCCCCTCTCCCACCCGTGGCACCCCTGCCCCTCCCCCACCTTCAGTGCCTCCGGACCCCTCCCCCATCTGCATCCCCCACTCCTCTGCCCCTCCCCCACGCACAGCACCTCCCGAACCTTCCCCATCCGGGCCCCACCCCCACTTCTGCTTCCCTCCACCCGCAGCATCTACAGACACCATCCGCAGTCCCCCCCACACCCGCTACATTCTGTACATCGTGCCCTGCAGGTGCTGTTCACGCCGTCGCAAGGGGCTGCGCCTCCTTCACCATCGCACGCCCTTTCATTGTGCAATATTTAACAACTAACAAAGGAATGCAGGTAATACTCCATATAATACAAATATTAAACCCCAGAAAGGCATGCAAGGGTTAAGGGGGCGTAGCCCCTTGCGACGGTGTGAAGAGCGCCCGTAGGGCGCGATGAAGCACCTAGGTACTATATATTGTTGTTAAATTGGGGGCATTACTATATATTTCTATTATACTGGAGGTATCACTATATATTTTTAGCCTTGCCTCCAAATTCCAAAAAAAGGGGCTGTCATGTAGCCACTCCCACTAGCAGCATGTGGCCACGCCCCCTCATAACACATGGCCACGCCTCAGTACCACTAAGAAAATATTTCTACTTGCACCACTGGATGCTATTAACCGGGGCTCAACTATAATTCAAGGCGTAAGCGACAAACTGCTCTTTAAATAACCAGAGCCAGTCATCTAGGGTGCAGATGTTTCTGGGGCACCTAAAACCTGCATGGGGACATAAATACAGTATTTTCATTGTCCCAAGTGTACACTGGGCTAAGCTTGTGAACTAGAAACTCGTTTTGTGCACTTGGCCAGCAGAGGGAGCACTCTGTAAGATTCTGAATTGCAGAGTGTGGAGACCCATATTTCCCCTAGATGGCAGTACTGACTGCAAATATCCCTGTGCTGGCTGTTGTCCCACAATTCTTTTGATATACATCCAGCTTGTTACAAAATGTCTCTCCTCCCCAGTCTGCAGTTTGATTATATGTTAATACTTGTACTCTTGCATGGTTCCTGAAGAATCACAAACAGTCTGTGCCGTTTTTTCCTCCCTCCATGTTTCCCTATTAATTGGAAAAAGCAATTTTCATAGAGAGGAATTTGTCAATTTCTCGACTTCTCCCTCCGAAGATCTGAAAATAAATTGAAGTAACACATTCAGCTCATTACTGAATGAATTCTCAGTCACCATCTCCCATTCACCCTTTCAACAAAGTCTTTTTTTTTACATATGCAAATAACATGGTGAGAGCACCACTCTGTGGGGGTCATTCCGAGTTGTTCGCTCGGTAAAAATCTTCGCATCGCAGCGATTTTCCGCTTAATGTGCATGCGCAATGTCCGCACTGCGACTGCGCCAAGTAAATTTGCTATGCAGTTAGGATCTTTACTCACGGCTTTTTCATCGTTCTGGCGATCGTAATGTGATTGACAGGAAATGGGTGTTACTGGGCGGAAACAGGCCGTTTTATGGGCGTGTGGGAAAAAACGCTACCGTTTCCGGAAAAAACGCAGGAGTGGCCGGAGAAACGGGGGAGTGTCTGGGCGAACGCTGGGTGTGTTTGTGACGTCAAACCAGGAACAACAAGCACTGAAATGATCGCAGATGCCGAGTAAGTCTGAAGCTACTCAGAAACTGCTACGAGGTGTGTAATCGCAATATTGCGAATACATCGTTCGCAATTTTAAGATGCTAAGATTCACTCCCAGTAGGCGGCGGCTTAGCATGAGCAAATCTGCTAAAATCCGCTTGCGAGCGATCAACTCGGAATGACCCCCTGTATTCACTATTCATCTCCTGCTTATAGGGGGTAATTCAGAGCTGATCGCAGCAGCAAATTTGTTAGCAGTTGGGCAAAACCATGTGCATTGCAGGAGGGGCAGATACAACATTTACAGAGAGAGTTAGGTTTGGGTGGGGTATATTGTTTCTGTGCAGGGTAAATACTGGCTGCTATATTTTTACACTGCAATTTAGATTTCAGTTTGAACACACCCCACCCAAATCTAACTCTCTCTGCACATGTTACATCTGCCCCCCCCCCCCCCCCCCTCCAGTGCACATGGTTTGACCAACTGCTAACAAATTTGCTGCTGCGATCAGCTCTGAATTAGGCCGATTATCTGTGCGTTTGCAGAGTCATCTGAATGTTCACTGCAGCATAAAGTATTTCAGGAGATTAGAGTACGGGTGATGTTGTGGGATATGGCGATCTGTACACCTTTACCCCTATAAGACTGGCAAAAATATCCTGAGTTATTGCAAGTGAAAGTACAGCAACCTGGGATTCTACTTCAGTTTCAGAGAGTCCTTAAAGGGGTCTCTATCTTGTTGCGCCTGGGTTGGGCCTTGTACATGAGCCCGGGTGCGACCGGTGCTTTTGTAATTTGAAAGGGGTATCGTTGATTATGTTACTTGGGCCAGAGCTGCATATGACACGGACAGTGTCATGATAAGTGTTATACAGTAAAAGAAGCAGGGTGCCCAGCAGCACATAGTATTAGTGATGGCCATTGGTGTGGTTGCCATCGATGGCGATGTGGCAAGTAACCATCAATGGCTGCCAACTATGCAGTGGATGACTATCGATGGTTCCCACTTTTGATGGTCTTCCCTGTTTTTTAATGGGCCAATCAGAATATGGGAGTGGGGCTTCATGTGTGTCAGGGGCGGAGCTATGCTCCGTGTCCCGGCACCTCATTAAAAAAATTTAAATAAATATTTGGTTATGCCTTTCCATCAATGCAGGGAAAACATCTGGCAAAAATATTCTACATCGGCCATAAACCTTTGAATCATCGATGGTCTATGGCCATCCCTACATAGTATTGTAATCAGGAGATGTTATGTCATATGGAAGTGAGGACAGTGCCGTATGTGACAGGGGCAGTGACATGATGTGAGGAGAAAAGAGGAAACAGGAAGCCACAGACTGAGTTATATAGATAGAAGGAACCTGGTTCACCAGCAGCACAGAGTATATCAGGAACTGACTGATGTGTTAGGGAGAACAGAGCTGCACGTGACAGAGGGAGTCACATGATGTAAGGAGGCAAATGGAGGCATCGATCAGGAAGCCACAGACTGAGAGTTATATAACAGAAGGGGCAGGCGTCCCCAGCAGTACTGGGGTCTGGGGAGTAGTGATATGAAGCTCCCGTCACACTGATCTAGGAAAATTATGTTATCAAAATCTATATGAAATTAAATTAATACATCAAAATCGTTTTTTTCCCCTCCAGAAAAGAGCTTTTTATCCCCCCCCACCATGCCAGTTGCCTCTGTGGTACTGCGATAATTACCTTTCCTTGATGTGAGCATGAGATGGCAGCAACTCCCTTCTCTGCAAAACAAGGCCCTTTGTTACCAGAGCAACTGCATGTACGCTGGTCTATATCTCTCCAGTGCACCAAATCTATCACAGGTCTCTAATTGTGCCATGTGTGAAAATAGAGCTATCTCCAACACGTCCTGTGGGGAGCTGCCCTGCAAACACTACAGAAAAGCAATTTATACAGACTAGCCTGCAGAGCTTATATACTAATTCCCTAATGAGCAGATACAATGATTAGGGGATATTCTGCATAGAGCTGCGGGAAGTACAACACCACTATATGTATCCGAGACATGTCCTGCACACCGATGCCGGAAACCATTCACAGTGATTTTCCTGCAAAGCTTGCACTCTGTTTGGGTTAGGAAATAGTGGCTTACGCAGCTAATAAAAGCAAATGATATGGGCCAGTCTGTAGAGCTTGCATCAATACTGCCACAATTTATTCAGGACTTGACCTACACACACAACTGAGAGAATAAATTCACATGGATCAGCATGAACAGTAATCACGCTAAACTCTTGCCAGCATATAAGTGAGGGAAGTGATTCACAATAGTCTGCCTGCATGGCGTGCTCTTTAATTCTCAGCTGCTGAGCAGCGTAATTCACTTCATCATCAATGTTTGCCCTCTTTGTGTGTGACGTTAGATGGCCATGAGTGATTGTTCTGCCATTGAAAATGTAAATGTATGCAGCGGCAGACCCAGGAGCGGGGTGTCAGGGCGATCACCACCCCCTCCCCCCATAACACCCCACCTGCCCACTACTGCAGTATCCAGATGATATATCTACAACGACTAGGCAGACAGTCAATGGGTACAAAAGGTCATGGGTACAAAAGGTCAATGGGTACAAAAGGTTGACAGATGAAAGCTTGCTTAAGGTCGACAGGTTCAAAAGGTTGACATGACAATGGTGGGGTGGGTTTTTTTCACGTTTTCACAACATTTTCTTGCTTTATTATACACGTGGACTAAGAATGGGAATAGTAACCTGTGGCTAGCAAATTGATAGCAGAGCGAGCCACCTTGCCCAAAGCGTGGCAAGCCCACGAGGGTCTATGTTTGTGTGTGTATATGTAGCAGTCAGAGGCGGATTGGCCATAGGGCTCACAGGGAAGATTCCCGGTGGGCCGACGCACCCGTGGGGCCTGTTTTGTTTGAGGACATGTGGTCCTTTTTATAGACATGATGAATAAGATGCAAAATAATTAGCATATATGAAAATTACTTTGCCACTTAGCCTGTGATTGCAGATGATCTAGTGCACAGGTTCTCAAACTCGGTCCTCAGGACCCCACACAGTACATATTTTGCAGGTCTCCTCACAGAATCGCAAGTCAAATAATTAGCTCCACCTGTGGACCTTTTAAAATGTGTCAGTAAGTAATTAATACACCTGTGCATTTGCTGGGTTACCGGCAAAACATGCACTGTGTGGGGTCCTGAGGACAGAGTTTGAGAACCACTAATCTAGTGTATGCTCTGTCTGCCTGCTTGGCTGACATATAAGATTGAGTGAATAGTGATTGGGATACGGTTGGTGTAATAAGCAAGAAACTATATCTTTCTAAAGAATTCTATAGTTTCCTAAATTCTGAAGGTGTATCATATAATGTGCTCATAATATTTAATCTTATTTCCTTTTACTTCCCCCTTGATGCTGGACATGCCCACTATCTGGAAAGTCTTGGGGGAAGGGTGCTGCTGCCATGGCCCATGGCTAGACCTTACACCTCTGGTGCTGCCCATGTGGGGCCACTAGTACAATTTTTTCTAGGGCCGCTTTTTGTTCCCAATCCGCCCCTGGTAGCAGTAGTGGGTGTGTTGGTGTACTGTGTGTGTATATGCAGCAGTGGTGTGTGTGTATATGTGATGGTGTGTGTACTGTATGTGCATATTCAGCAGTGGTGTGTGTGTATATGTGGTGGTGTGTGTACTGTATATGTATATTCAGCAGTGGTGTGTGTGTGTATGTGGTGGTGTGTGTACTGTATGTGTATATTCAGCAGTGGTGGATGTGTTGGTGTACTGTGTGTGTATATGTGGTGGTGTGTGTACTGTATGTGTATATTCAGCAGTGGTGAATGTGCTGGTGTACTGTGTGTGTATATGTGGTGGTGTGTGTACTGTATGTGTATATTCAGCAGTGGTGTGTGTGTGTATATGTGGTGGTGTGTGTACTGTATATGTATATTCAGCAGTGGTGTGTGTGTGTATATGTGGTGGTGTGTGTACTGTATGTGTATATTCAGCAGTGGTGGATGTGCTGGTGTACTGTGTGTGTATATGTGGTGGTGTGTGTACTGTATGTGTATATTCAGCAGTGGTGGATGTGTTGGTGTACTGTGTGTGTATATGTGGTGGTGTGTGTACTGTATGTGTATATTCAGCAGTGGTGGATGTGTTGGTGTACTGTGTGTGTATATGTGGTGGTGTGTGTACTGTATGTGTATATTCAGCAGTGGTGGATGTGTTGGTGTACTGTGTGTGTATATGTGGTGGTGTGTGTACTGTATGTGTATATTCAGCAGTGGTGGATGTGTTGGTGTACTGTGTGTGTATATGTGGTGGTGTGTGTACTGTATGTGTATATTCAGCAGTGGTGGATGTGTTGGTGTACTGTGTGTGTGTATATGTGGTGGTGTGTGTACTGTATGTGTATATTCAGCAGTGGTGGATGTGTTGGTGTACTGTGTGTGTATATGTGGTGGTGTGTGTACTGTATGTGTATATTCAGCAGTGGTGGATGTGTTGGTGTACTGTGTGTGTATATGTGGTGGTGTGTGTACTGTGTGTGTATATTCACTTATTCAGCAGTGGTGGATGTGTTGGTGTACTGTGTGTGTATATGTGGTGGTGTGTGTACTGTATGTGTATATTCACTTATTGTACTGTTACTCACCTTGACAAAGGGACGTGTCAGTCCCGAAACGTTGGCTTTATGCTGTGATTTTTTAATACAGTTGTTTATTTACAAAGACCTCGAGTGCCGCTGAATGCTTCACAGCTTCTCCGTATATTCAACATTACCTCAGAGGGCACCGGGGCAATTGATTGGAGCTGTGGTAGTGCCGGTCCATGCCTTCTTCCTATATATATATATAAAAACAACTAGAAGAGAATGAGGGTGAGATTAGATATCAAATATATTTTACTAAACAAGTAACAGGCTCACGTACATCAAGGTTTAAAAACACAAGTATATGGTCAGTTCACCAATGCCTCCGGAAAGCACCAGCGATATGCTCCACACAGCTTCAGCGGAAGTGTCATTTCAGCAGCGTCTTAGCTCATGGACATAGTACTCGATAGGTGTGTATCACACGTCCTTCCAGGCCACGACCAACGCGTTTCGTCACTGCTGGACTTCGTCAGGGGGTGTAGAAGTCCAGCAATAACAAAACGCGTGTATATGTGGTGATGGGCGTGTGTGTACTGTATGTGTTTGTAGTGTGTACTGTGTGTCTATATATGTGGTGGTAGGCAGGGGTTAAAGTGGGGTGGAACTGCGGTTCATCAGTTGTATGTGGAGGCGGTATGCGTTCCTCCGCTGGCAATGGGACTATCTGTACAGGCAGCGCTGTCTCCTCTCTGTGAGCCATGGCTCCTGCATTAATAGATAGGGCGGTCCCTTCCAATGGCGCTGGGCTGCGGCAGGAATGGGACCACAAGGAGTAGAGTTGGTGGCACACTGAGAGGTGATATTATATCATATGTGTATAAGCGGCACTGATACTGTGGGCATTGCTATGGATTTAAGCTGCACTGCTACCGTGGGCATTATTGTGTGTATAAGCGGCACTGCTACTGTGGGCATTATTATGTGTATAAGCGGCACTGCTACCATGGGCATTATTTGTATAAGAGGCACTGATACCGTGGCATTATGTGTATGAGAAGCACTGATACCATGGGCATTATTATGTGTATAAGTGGCACTGATACTGTGGGCATTATTATGTGTATAAGAGCACTTCTACCATGGGCATTATGTGTATAAGTGGCACTGATTCCGTGGGCATTATGTGTATAAGCAACACTGCTACCATAGGCATTGTGTATGATAGGCACTGATACCATGGGCATTATTATGTGTATAAGCGACACTGATACCGTGGGCATTATTATGTGTATAAGAGCACTTCTACCACGGGCATTATGTGTATAAGTGGCACAGATTCCGTGGGCATTATGTGTATAAGCGACACTGCTACCATAGGCATTGTATATGATAGGCACTGATACCATGGGCATTATTATGTGTATAAGCGGCACTGATACCATGGGCATTATGTGTATAAGCAGCACTGATACCTTGTGGACATTATTATGTGTATAAGCGCCACTGATACCGTGGGCATTATTATGTGTATAAGAGCACTTCTACCATGGGCATTATGTGTATAAGTGGCACTGATTCCGTGGGCATTATGTGTATAAGCGGAATTGCTACTGTGGGCATTATTATGTGTATAAGCGGCACTGATACCTTGTGGGCATTATTATGTATATAAGGGGCATTGATACTGTGGGCATTGCTATGGGTATAAGTGGCACTGCTACCGTGGGCATTATTATGTGTATAAGTGGCACTGCTACCATGGGCATTATTATTTGTATAAGAGCATTGCTACCGTGGGCATTATGTGTATAAGCGCCACTGATACCATGGGCATTATTATGTGTTTAAGCACCACTGCTATACACAGTGGTTTCCTTTTGTTTGTTGACTTTCACGTTATACTGTTGATATAGGTGAAATGGAGAGCGCAGTTGAGGTGATTGAAGGAAAGCCACATCCCCTGTTGCCGCACACAATTAGGCCCTTTGTAAATTTCAGCTCCAGGCCCATGTGGCCCTTAATCTGGCACTGACAGCATTACTCAATTCTGCACATAGTGGAACTATTGTAGAACAACTGCAAAACAAACTTGTATGAATATGGAATGTCACTGGCTGGGTATACAGGATGCACTGTGTATTCTTTCCCAACAAAACATTATTTTGTGATAAATGCCCCAAGAACCTGTACGCAAATACACAATAGACCCGTCAGGGCTGTGGTTTAGCAGAAGATAGTGTAGATGGCTGTTGGATTAAAGAAAATGTTTTCCGTAAACACTGCGCTATTAATCCTTTTATTTATACATTCAAAATAATGGAAACGGCTCGAGAGGCAGAGGGAAAATAGAATCCCGTCTGGGAGAGGATGATTCATCGTGATCAGAGAATAATGTGATATATCGAGCGTGATCATTAGACAATGGGAGAGAGTTTTATTATTAACCCCTCACCTTGGACGACTGTTTCTCTGTATTCATTGGGCATAAAGGAGAAAGGGACATATACACCCTGTGTGTGAGAGTGAGACAGCGGATGGGGTTACCCGATCAGCCACTGCTGACTCATATACAATACACGGCTACATTATAACTGATTCACATGTATGTTGTATGTCTGTGTAGCACCAGCACCTCTGGTCACCACCTGGAGTGGAGAGTGGCTTTAAACCTCACAGAGTTACCTTAGCTTTTCTCTAAGTGTCTCTTACGTCCTAGAGGATACTGGGGTAAACATTAGTACCATGGGGTATAGACGGGTCCACTAGGAGACATGGGCACTTTAAGAAATCAATAGTGTGGGCTGGCTCCTCCCTCTATGCCCCTCCTACCAGACTCAGTTTAGAAAATGTGCCCGGAGGAGCCGGTCACGCTTTGGAGAGCTCCTGAAGAGTTTTCTACTTTTATTTTAAATGTTTGTTACTTTCAGTCAGGGCTGTTTGGCAACAGCCTGACTGCTTCGTGGGACTTAGGGGGGAGAATGGCCCAACTTCCTTAGAGTTAATGGTCCCGTTTCTCTGCTGACAGGACACTGAACTCCTGAGGGAGCCATTAGCAAGTCACACCACGGCACAGCGCACCCTCCTGCAGCACGCCGCCACCCCTAACAGAGCCAGAAGATGAAGAGTGGTGAGTACAACGCCGGCGCCCCGGTTAGCGGGGCGCCAGCTGGAATGGCGGTACAAGGGATGTAGCACAGCCCTGACTGCAGACTGTGCTTCAGGGGGCTCAGACAGACACATGCTGGTGGTGTGTCCCGCTGTGAGGGGCGCGCTGAGCCTCCGCCGATGCCCACACTGGCCACAACGTACTAACAGGGGTTTTAACTCTTGGTTAGACATTTTTTACCTCAGGGCCAGTATAAAAAATGCGGGAAGCCACACGCCATTACAGGGGGCGGGACTTCACTCGGAGCGGATCCTACAGCTTTCCAGCGCCATTTCCCTCTGCAGCTCATACAGGCAGCATTCCCAGGGATGCGCAGCTTCTCCACAAGGACTCCAAATCTCCTCAGTGGTACCAGGGGGTCTTAGTAAAGTGGAGGAGCAAGTTTAAGATTATAACCACTACTAAGGTGCTTATTTCTGTGCAACCCAGCTAGGTTTTACCTTGCTAGAATGGGCGCTGTGTGTTTGGCTCTGATTTCTGTGTCTCTCTGAGGACCCTGCCTACATATACTGAGATTTCACTAGTGTGTGTGTGTGTGTGTGTGTAGGTGTCCCTTTACAATCATGTCCAGGGACTGTGTGTCTTGTACAGCGGAATGTCTCTCATCCCCTGGGGACTCACTACCCTGTACTCAGGATAGTGTTCACTCCCAGTCCAGTGGGGCTGAACCTTCATGGCTGGCCTCCATTAAAGGGATGATTTCAAATATTTCTACTAAGCGGTCTCATTCTGAGAATGAGACAAAATTCTTACGGCAGTCTATGGATGACCTGATAAATAGAGATTCAGCTCCCATGCCTGCGCCCCACACTCTTGCCATTTGTCCACAAAAGCGTACTCTGGCCCAAATCATGCAGGGTGATACTGATCCTGACACATCAGATCCAGAGGAGGGTGAAGTGGATGCGAGTGGGGGGGATGCTGTCCTGTCACAGGGTATACAGGCCCTCATTGAGGCTATCAGATCTGTCCTACATATTCCTGACAAGACTGAAGATATAGAAGAGGAATCTTATTTTAACACTAAAAAGAAATCCTCAGCTACTTCCCCCGCTTCAAAGGAATTAAATGCCCTGTTTGAAGAGATGTGGGGGAACCCTGACAAAAAGTTTCAGATCCCTAATAGGCTGATTTCTTCCTTTCCCTTTCCTGCGGAGGATAGGAAGAAATGGGAAAACCCGCCGATTGTGGATGCATCAGTGTCCCAGTTGTCGCGTAAGATAGTCTTACTGGTTCCTGGGGCCACGTCCTTAAAGGACGCAGCTGACCGCAAGATTGAGACCACTCTCAAATCTTTATACACTGCGGCTGGGGTGGCTCAAAGACCCACTATTGCTTGTGCATGGATCACTAGGGCCATTGCTATGTGGTCAGGTAACCTAATTGACCGCTTAGATTCCTTACCCAGGGGGGAGATTATTTTACTCCTACAGCATATTCAGGATTCTGCTAACTTTCTGGTGGAGGCTTTAAAGGAAATTGGTTTGCTCAACGCACGCACCACTGCCATGGCAGTGTCAGCACGCAGAGGCTTGTGGCTACGCCAGTGGACTGCGGATGCGGATTCCAGGAAAGGTGTGGAAAGCCTACCATTCACGGGTGATGCTCTTTTTGGAGATGAACTGGATGTGTGGATATCCAAAGCTACGGCGGGTAAGTCTACATACCTTCTTTCCGCAGCAACCCCAGCTAGGGAAACCTACACTGCTCCAACTCTGCCATCCTTTCAGACTGCAAAATTTAAAGGAAAATCCAAGGGTTCTTCTACAACCTTCAAAGGCAGTAAAAGTAAACCCAGAAAACCCGCGGCTGCAGGTTCTCAGGAACAGACCTCCGGATCTGCTTCCTCAAAGCCTTCAGCATGACGGTGGACCGCACTGCCTGGAAGACAGGCAGGAGGGAGCCCGGTTACGTTATTTCAGTCACATATGGGTGACATCATGTCAAGATCCCCGGGTCAAAGAGCTTATCGCACAGGGATACAGACTGGAATTTCAGGAACTCCCACCTCCCAGATTCTTCAAATCCGGCTTACCAGCTTCTCCAGAAGCAGGTTTGACTTTGCAGGCAGCGATTCAAAAACTGGTACAGACTCAGGTCATTGTTCCAGTTCCACTACACCTACAAAACAAGGGTTATTATTGCAACCTGCTTGTAGTACGGCCCATTTTAAACCTCAAGTCACTGAACCCGTACTTACGGGTGTTCAAATTCAAGATGGAGTTTCTGAGCGCGGTGATCTCAGGTCTGGAGGAGGGGGAATTCCTGGTGTCTCTCGACATCAAGGATGCGTATCTTCACATTCCGATTTGGCCGCCTTATCAGACATCTCTAAGGTTTGCCCTGCAGGACTGTCACTACCAGTTTCAGGCCCTGCCATTTGGCCTCTCCATGGCACCGAGGGATTTCACCAAGGTGATGGCAGAGATGATGTTTCTCCTCCGCAAACAGGGAGTGAACATCATACCATACCCGGACGACCTGCTGATGAAAGTGACTTCCGGGGAGAGGTTGTTGGACAGCATTGCGCTCTCAACCAGACTTCTCCAGGATCACGGATGGATTCTGAACCTACCAAAATCCCACCTGGAACACGGAGGCTTCCGTTCCTAGGAATGATCCTGGATGCGGAGGAACAAAAGGTGTTCCTTCCCTTGTAAAAGGCATTTGTAATCCAGTCAATGGTGTAGGATGTCCTAAAACCAACCCGGATATCGGTGCATCTGTGCCTTCGCCCTTCTGGGAAAGTTGGTAGCCTCTTACGAGGCTCTGCAGGTCAGAAGGTTTCATGCCAGGCCATTCCAGCTGGATCTGTTGGACAAATGGACTGGATCACATCTTCACTTGCACCAGAGGATACGCCTGTCGCCAAAAGCCAGGATTTCTCTTCTATGGTGACTGCAGACTTCTCACCTGACCAAGGGTCAACGGTTCGGGATTCAAAATTGGATTCTTCTAACTATGGACGCAAGCCTCAGAGGTTGGGGAGCAGTCACCCAAGGGGAACAGTTCCAAGGAAAATGGTCAAGTCAGGAAGTCATTCTTCCGATCAACATTCTGGAATTATACAGGCATTGCATCTTCTTCAAGATCAAGCCATTCAGGTTCAGTCGGACAATGTGACGGCCGTAACGTACATAAACCAACAGGGTGGAACGAAGAGCAGAGCTGCAATGTCAGAGGTGACAAAAATTCTCCTCTGGGCAGAAAGACGCGGTGGCGCTGTCGGCAATCTTCATTCCGGGAATAGACAACTGGGAAGCGGACTTCCTCAGCAGACACGACCTCCATCCAGGAGAGTGGGGCCTTCACCCCCAGGTGTTCGAGTCCTTGACAAGTCGGTGGGAAATTCAACAGATAGACATGATGGCATCTCGTCTCTACAAGAAGCTAAAGTGCTTTTGTTCCAGGTCAAGGGACCCACAAACAATGGCGGTGGACGCTCTGGTGACTCCATGGGTATACCAGATGGTTTACGTGTTCCCACCTCTTCCACTGATCCCAAGAATTCTCAAAAGAATAAAAAGGGAAAAGGTTCAAGCGATTCTCATTGCTCCAGATTGGCCGAGAAGGGCCTGGTACCCGGATCTACTGGAGTTGCTCCTGGAGGACCCGTGGCCTCTACCTTTGCGAGAGGATCTTCTGCAACAGGGGCCGTTTGTCCATCAAGACTACGTATGACGGCATGGAAGTTGAACGTCAGATTTTAGCCCGGAAAGGCATTTCAAACAAAGTTATTTCAACCCATATCCAAGCTAGGAAAGGGGTAACGTCTAAACATTACCACCGTATTTGAAAAAAATATATCTCATGGGGCCAGATGTACTAAGCTTGAAAAGTGATAAATATCACTGTGATAAAGTACCAGCCAATCGGCTCCTAACTGTCATTTTTCAAACACAGCCTGTGACATGGCAGTTAGGAGCCGATTGGCTGGTACTTTATCACAGTGATATTTATCACTTTTCAGGCTTAGTACATCTCCCCCATGGTGTGAAAACAGGAAATTTCCTGCAGTGGAATTTCAACTGGGACGTTTTCTCCTTTTTCTACAGTCAGGTGTAGATGTGGGCCTACGTTTGGTCTCCTTGAAAGTCCAGATTTCAGCCTTGTCCATTTCCTTCCAGAAACAATTGGCTTCCCTCCCTGAGGTTCAGAAGTTCTTGAAGGGGGTTCTGCACATCCAACCGCCCTTTGTGCCTCCCACGGCACCTTGGGATCTTAACGTGGTATTGCAGTTTCTGCAATTGGACTGGTTTGAACTTTTACAGGAGGTTGACGTTACGTTTCTTACGTGAAGACTATTACACTGTTGGCCTTGGCTTCCGCAAGGCGTGTGTCCGAACTGGGGGTGTTGTCTTACAAAAGCCCCTATTTGCTTTTTCATGAGGATAGAGCTGAACTCAGAACTCGTCAGCAATTTCTTCCTAAGGTGGTGTCTGCGTTTCATATCAACCAACCTATTGTGGTTCCAGTGCTTACTGACACCTCTACTACCTCAAAGTCCCTGGATGTTGTGAGGGCTTTGAGGATCTACGTGAAGAGGACAGCTCGTCACAGAAAATCAGACTCGCTGTTTGTTCTCTATGATCCCAAAAAGATTGGGTGTCCTGCTTCAAAGCAGCCTATTGCTCACTGGATCAGGCTTACTATCCAGCAGGCTTATTCTACAGCAGCATTGCCAGTTCCTAAAGTACAGGTCCACTCTACTAGGCTGGTGGGTTCTTTCTGGGCGGCTGCCCGGGGTGTCTCAGCTTTACAGCTCTGCAGAGCAGCTACTCGTTTGCTAAGTTCTACAAGTTCGATACTTTGGCCTCTGAGGACCTTCAGTTTGGTCAATCAGTTCTGCAGGAACCTCAGCACTCTCTGTTATGAGCCGTTATGAGCTGATTGGCTGGGCTGTTATCACCTTGCACATATCACCACTTTATCATTTCTTTAAGGCAGGGCTGTCTTAACAGCAGTGTAGGCCCCTGGGCATAGCAATGCACTGGGCCCCCTACCCATCCTCCAGCTGTAGGGGTGGGGGGTGCTATCAGCAGCAGCTTTGATGTCCCGCGGGCGGTAGGGGGTATTCTATCTTCCGCTCAGCATGTTGGACCTGGAGCAGTAATTTCTGCTAATTACTCCTTTACTGCACAGATGGGACTAAACTGTAGAAGGGGGATTGGGCTGAATGAAGAAGCCCTGGTACATGACTTCCAGGGTGGTAGGGGGTGTTTAATACATAGGGGAGGGGTGGATAGTGAAGTAGGCTTAAATATTTATCATTTTCCAGTGGGAGCGCAGCTTGCTTGACTGCAGATATCTCCAGTTCCTGAAAATATATTTCTTAGCTTTAAATGTGATAAAAAAAATAGAGAGTCCCACTTTTCAGGAGGTTCTGGGGACTTGGGGATCAGAGTTTAGGAGCCAGATCAATTCACCAACGAAAATCTAAAACTGCATATTAGGCGTATGGAGCTGGAGCAGGGACCAGCTGCTTGAAGGCTGATATCTCTGGTTCTGGGCATAGTAGAGATAAGCTGCCCATGTCCACCAAAAGGGGAGAGTCCCAGATTTAGGATTATACCCAGGGGCGTATCTACCCATTGGCCAAATGGTGGAATCGGCCAATGGGTGGAATCCCTTAAGTCATAGTGTCTGGCAATACTGTGCCGAGCTGCCTATGCATTGCCTGGGATGGAGGGCGGAGTCTCGCTCACAGGCAGGAGCTGGCGCCGGTGTCCGGCACCACAATGCACTACAGGGAAGAAACTGAAAAAAAAAACTATAACTCCCAGAAACCCTTCCTGTTGGGAGCTCCCGGCGGCAAGGGCTGCTGGGAGCTGTAGTTTATTTTCAGTTTCTTCACGTAGTATGAGCAATACATGATCCATCTCACCCTAAGGGGTAAATTTACTAAGATGGGAGTTCTATTTAAAATGGGAAATTGCCCATAGCAACCAATCAGATTCTACTTCTCATTTATCTAGCACCTTTTAGAAGATAATATCTGGAATCTGATTGGTTGCTATGGGCAACATCCCATCTTAAATAGAACTCCCATCTTAGTAAATTTACCCCACAGCGTCCTTGCATCGTCCACCAGGGATTAATTTGTGAATCACAAACCTCACTCCCCAGTAACGACTTGCAGGAACACAGGTAAAGGGAATAAGCCAATTGACACATTTAGGGGGAGATGGGGCCCATAGCAACCAATCAGAGTTTAGCTATCATTTTATAGAATGTACTAGATAAATGATATAATCTAGTTGGTTGCTATTGGTGACACCTTCACTTGTCCTCTTCAGAAGGTTTGATAGAGCTCCCTTATTGGTTTATAGACCTGGAAACCTATGGCCTGACACCTGTCAACAGTGGGTCATGCATGTATATGGTTTCCTCCATAAACCGCAATGGGTAGAGGTTTAGAAAGGCAGGGCCATAACTAGGTGTGTGCAGGGTAGGGGGTGCTGTTGCGGCACTTGTCAATTATCTGTTTTAATTACTTTTATTTGCAGCTTTCCTCCCTTTTTGAAGCCCAGCATCTCCTGGCCGCCCCTGTCTCCTACCCTGACCCCTTCTGTCGCTAATATCTATACAACATTCATAAACTCAACTCAACTCTCTCTCTAGCACAGGGCACCAAAAAGTCTAGTTACAGCTCTGCAGAGAGGAGTAATCATGAAGCTTAAAGGGTTAAGTGTGACAAACGTAAACACTTGAAGTAGAACAGACCCTGAATAACACAATACAAGAGCTACACAATAAAGCTGACTAGTGACAATGCAGTGGCAGTATGAAGCACTTGCAGCTATTCAAGAGGCAATGTGACAATACGCCGGTATTAACTCTTGGTAGGGAGTAGGAGCTTGTAGGGAGAAGACAAATGAGCAAGCTTACCGTCTGTAACAAAGCAGGAACCATTACTGAGCATGGCTGCTGCAGATGGTTTCATTGTGGGATAAACAGTGCAGTCCCAGGAAATAGCTCTGCATATGTGGACACGTGTGAGATGCAGGGGACAGTGATAATAGGGGTCGTAGTCCCTGTTTTAGTGAGATAGTAGTTAGCGCAGCATATAGGAGCTGATGCAGGGTGGGCAGTAAAAACCAGCAATCTACATTACTTAGAAGAAACCTGCATAGAAATTGTATCATTTATGACATATGGCATCTGGAAGTATCCAGCTCCACTTGTGTAGCATAGGCGTCTGGTTTGCTACAAGGTGTCATCTTCAAGGTGAACTTGCACATGCTCTATACAGAAGAATAGTTGCTTAGTGAAGATTTGAATAAGACGCCCTTCTGGAGAACAGGCCTTTATTATCCTCCTCCACCTCTCTGTAATTACAGGTCAAGAATGACTCTTTCTGAGCATGTGCAATGCAAATTCATGTATTATAGGCCTAATTCAGACCTGATCCCAGCAGCAAAATCCTTCTCTAATGGGCAAAACCAAGTGCACTGCGGGGGGTGGGGGGGAGATGTAACATGTGCAGAGAGAGAGAGAGAGAGAGTTATATTTGGGTGGGTTATATTGTTTCTGTGCAGGATAAATACTGGCTGCTTTATTCTTATACTGCAAATTAGATTTCAGTTTGAAGTTTGAACACACCCCACCCAAATCTAACTCTCTCTGCACATGTTATATCCATACTTGCCTACTCTCCCGGAATGGGCGGGAGGCTCCCGAAAATCGGGTGACCCTCCCGCCCCCCCGGAAGAGCAGGCAAGTCTCCCGATTTTTTAGGGGCCCCCCTGCCCGGCCGCCCACTTAGTGAGTAAAGTGGGCGGTCCGAGCAGTCGATGACGCGATTCTTGCTGAATCGCGTCATCGTAGCAACGCCCCCTGCTGTATAATCATAATGCCTGTAATCGCAGCATTACATAGCAGGGGGCGTGGCTTAAATGAAGTGCCACGATAACCCCTCCCCTGTTCTGCCTCCGCCCGCCCCTGTTTTGCCTCCGCCCCGCCCCCTATCCGTGTCATAACCCCGCCCCGCCCCCCTGCTGAGCCGACCTGGCTGCTCTCTTCCGCAGAGAGAGCAGCCAGGATGTCGGCATGTATGGTTATATCTGCCCCACCTGCCCTGCACATGGTTTTGCCCATGAAAGAAAAAAATTGCTGCTGCAATCAGGTCTGAATTAGACCCTATATGCTGTGCAATGGGTATTGGTTCAACTCTGTATCAGCCTTATCGTTTGCTCGGAGTGTGGGGCAAGCAGAGTCTCAACCTATTTACACACATACTTAGGTACTAGAGAATGGGGTTCTAATAAATGCTTTGAATCCTATTGGAGGAAGAGCGCTATATAAATAAAATTGTTATTATTATTATTATTATTATTATGATCATTAATATGCATCACTTTGCTAGTGGCAATTATGGGGGGGGCAGAGAATGTTTTGGCTTGGGGGAGAAAAATTTCTATTTACGCCACTGTCTATGCTGGTACCGTATCTTGCTTTCTCTTTTCTTCTGAGCTGGTAACTGTTAGTGTCTCTCTCCTAGGCCCTCATTCCGAGTTGTTCGCTCGCAAGCTGCGTTTAGCAGCATTGCACACGCTAAGCCGCCGCCTACTGGGAGTGAATCTTAGCTTAGCAAAATTGCGAACGAAAGATTCTCAAAATTGCGATTAGAAATTTCTGTGCAGTTTCTGAGTAGCTCCAGACTTACTCTGCCACTGCGATCAGTTCAGTCAGTTTCGTTCCTGGTTTGACGTCACAAACACACCCAGCGTTCGCCCAGACACTCCCCTGTTTCTTCAGACACTCCCGCGTTTTTCCCAGAAACGGCAGCGTTTTTTCACACACTCCCATAAAACGACCAGTTTCCGCCCAGAAACACCCACTTCCTGTCAATCACACAACAATCACCAGAACGAAGAAAAAACCTCGTAATGCCGTGAGTAAAATACCAAACTTCTTAGCAAATTTACTTGGCGCAGTCGCAGTGCGAACATTGCGCATGCGCAGTTTGCGAAAAATCGCTGCGATGCGGAGAAAATTACAGAGCGAACAACTCGGAATGAGGGCCCTAGTACGGGACCTGGACTTTCTCTGCCTCTCTTTTAGTTGGTGCAGAACCACATGCAGACTACTGTCTGGTCCTGCACCAGCTGCCTCTTTCCTACTACAGAACAAGGACTTCCTCTACCTCTCTTGCCACTGGTACACAATCATTTGCAGGCTATTATCTGGTCCTGCACCAGCTGCCTCTCTCCTAGTACAGGACCTGGACTAACTCTGTCTCTCTTGTGTCACGCCTGAGGTCTGACTCTGACCAGTGCCGGATTAATGTCCACATGGGCCTGGAGCTGAAATTCATGGAGGGCCTATTGTGTGTCGCTGCAAAGCCTGATTAAGGAGGGGGGGGGGGGGCAGGAGATACGTTATTTATTCCCCCCCTCCCCCCATGCCTGCCATCAACCACCGGCCGATTACATGTATTTTTCTTTTTTTAATGGAGACATTCAGTGGCCTATGGGCAAGGCCCCCATGTGTTCAGTGGTTTCCTCCAACTCTGCCATCATGCACCTTGAAGCTGAGTACCCGGCGTGGTCAACTTGCATCAGTGGTGGGCACTGATTTACATTTGCACTTTGAGGAGACCATCACACAAAAGTAGCAGTGAAGGATGGGTGTGCTCTTCTGCTGCGTAAGTGAGTTATGCACCAGGAGAGCAAGCACAGCTGTCACATAACAGGAGACTCATTAAAGCCCCAGCAGTGACCACTGTATATTACAGAGAGCATCAGTGACCACCGTATATTACAGAGAGCATTGCAGTGACCATGTATATTACAGAGAGCACTGCAGTGACCATGTATATTACAGAGAGCACTGCAGTGACCACCGTATATTAGAGAGCATCAGTGACCACCATATTATAGAGAGCATCAGTGACCACCGTATTATACAGAGAGCATCAGTGACCACCGTATATTACAGAGAGCATCAGTGACCACAGTATATTACAGAGAGCATCAGTGACCACCGTATATTACAGAGAGCATCAGTGACCACCGTATTATACAGAGAGCATCAGTGATCACTGTATATTACAGAGAGCATCAGTGACCACCGTATATTACAGAGAGCATCAGTGACCACAGTATATTACAGAGAGCATCAGTGACCACCGTATATTACAGAGAGCATCAGTGACCACCGTATATTACAGAGAGCATCAGTGACCACCGTATATTACAGAGAGCATCAGTGACCACCGTATATTACAGAGAGCATTGCAGTGACCATGTATATTACAGAGAGCATTGCAGTGACCATGTATATTACAGAGGGCATCACAGTGACCACCGTATATTAGAGAGCATCAGTGACCACCATATTATACAGAGAGCATCAGTGACCACCGTATATTACAGAGAGCATCAGTGACCACCGTATTATACAGAGAGCATCAGTGACCACCGTATATTACAGAGAGCATCAGTGACCACCATATTATACAGAGAGCATCAGTGACCACCGTATATTACAGAGAGCATCAGTGACCACCGTATTATACAGAGAGCATCAGTGACCACCGTATATTACAGAGAGCATCAGTGACCACCGTATTATACAGAGAGCATCAGTGATCACCGTATATTACAGAGAGCATCAGTGACCACCGTATTATACAGAGATCATCAGTGACCACTATATATTACAGAGAGCATCACAGAAGGGGCCGCTGGAATGGGATAAATCAGACAGCAAGCTGTAGGCAGATCAATAGAGAGACAGACAGGGAGGTACAATGGAGCAGTGTTACCTGTAAACACAGAACCCTATCTTTATTACCTGTGTTAGGATAATTTATGAACCACCAAAACATTGCACTATTTACACAGAACTTTTTCTAGAAATGCCTATTATAGGAGCACACTCCATTGCATTCCATAGGTATGGTCCATTAAAAGCATATTTTACCTGTCCTTATGTTCTGCTATCCTCTAGAGTGCGTCCAGGGCAAATGATGGTGCCCAGGGCAAATAAAAAATCGGTGCCCGCGCCAACTATATAGTACCCAGAACATTACACTGGAATGCACACACTGGGCACAGGGCAATTGTCATTCCTGTTAAAAGCCCTGACATACAGAGCAAGTAACCTCCAGTCAGATGTGGAGCAGAGAGAAAGCGAGGGACATCAGGGGCAGAGAAAAAACGAGGGACACCTGGAGCAGAGAGCGAGAGACACCTGGAGCAGAGAGCGAGAAACACCTGGAGCAGAGAGGGAGAACAAGAGATATCTGAAGCAGAGAGAGACAGAGAGCGAGGGACACCTGGAGCAGAGAGAGACAGAGAGCGAGGGCAGGGCCGTCTTAACGGCAGTGTAGGCCCCTGGGCACAGCAATGCATTGGGCCCCCTACCCATCCTCCAGCGGTAGGGGTGGGGGGTGCTATCAGTGGCAGCTTTGATGTCCCGTGGGAGGTAGGGGGTGTTCTATCTTCCGCTCAGCATGTAGGACCTGGAGCAGTAATTTTTGCTAATTGCGCCTTTACTGCACAGATGGGGCGGGAGGGAGAACACTAAACTGTAGAAGGGGGCATTGGGCTGAATGAAGGGGCCCCGGTACATGACTTCCAGGGTGGTAGGGGGTGTTTAATACACAGGGGAGGGATGGATAGTGGAGTGGGCTTAATATTCATCATTTTCTGGTGGGAGGGCAGCTTGCTTGACTGCAGATATCTCAAGTTCCTGAAAATATATTTCTTTGTTTTAAATGGGATAAAAAACTAGAGATTCCCACCTTTCAGAAGGTTTTGGGTACTTGG
This sequence comes from Pseudophryne corroboree, assembly GCF_028390025.1. Classification (NCBI taxonomy): domain Eukaryota; kingdom Metazoa; phylum Chordata; class Amphibia; order Anura; family Myobatrachidae; genus Pseudophryne; species Pseudophryne corroboree. The sequence goes on along the minus strand of NC_086451.1, from coordinate 421,092,248 downwards.
GGATCAGATTTCAGGAGCCAGAGCAATCCTCCAATGAATATATAAAACTGTATACCAGGCGCGTGGAGCTGGAGCAGGGACCAGCTGCTGGAAGGCTGATATCTCTGGTTCTGGGCACAGTAGAGACAAGCTGCCAGCGTCCAGCAAAATGGGAGAGTCCCAGCTTTTGGATTATACCCTCAGAAAAACTCTATAGTTAGACAGAACCTGAGATATCTGGCTGGGAAGAGCAATTAACAGGCTCGGATGGGGACCACTGCTTTCACGTTGGATATCTCCGGTTCCCCAAGGCCGATTTTAAAAAATCTGGTACCCCTGGAAAGAGGGGACCCTCAGCCATCAGTCTAGGGCCCTTATACTCCTGGGGCCCTTGGGCAAGAGCCCATTGAGCCCATACGGAAAGACGGCCCTGAGCGAGGGACACCTGGAGCAGAGAGCGAGAAACACCTGGAGCAGAGAGGGAGAACAAGAGACATCTGAAGCAGAGAGAGATGTGGAGCAGGGAGAGTGAGAAAGAGAGATGTTGATCAGAGAGAGAGAGAGAGAGAGAGAGAGAGAGAGCAAGAGACGTGGAGCAGAGAGAGAAACCTGGAGCAGAGAGAGAGAGAGAGCAAGAAACATCTGGAGCAGAGAGAGAGGAAGAGACACCTGCAGCAGAGAGAGAGCGAGAGACACCTGGAACAGATAGAGAGGAAGAGACACCTGGAGCAGAGAGAGAGAGAGAGAGAGAGAGACCTGGAGCAGAGAGAGAGACGTGGAACAGAGAGATAGAGACACCTGGGCCAGAGAGAGAGAGAAGGAGACACCTGGAGCAGCGAGAGAGAGAGAGAGAGAGCAAGAGACATCTGGAGCAGAGAGAGAGAGACACCTGGAGCAGAGAGAGACAGAGAGCGAGAGACACCTGGAGCAGAGAGAGAGAGAGACACCTTGAGCAGAGAGAGACAGAGAGCGAGAGACACCTGGTGCAGAGAGAGAGACATGGAGCAGAGAGAGAGAGAAAGAGACGTATAGCAACGAGAGACAGACACGTGGAGCAGAGAGAAAGAAACACTCGGAGCAGGGAGAGACACCTGGAGCCGAGAGAGAGACGTGGAACAGAGAGCTAGAGACACCTGGGCCAGATAGAGAGAGAGAGAGAAGGAGACACCTGGAGCAGAGAGAGAGACATGGAGCAGAGAGCTAGAGACGCCTGGAGCAGAGAGAGAGAGAGCGAGAGACACCTGGAGCAGAGAGAGAGAGACACCTGGAGCAGAGAGTGAGAGAGAGACACCTGGAGCAGAGAGTGAGAGAGAGACACCTGGAGCAGAGAGAGAGAGAGAGAGAGAGAGACACCTGGAGCAGAGAGAGAGAGAGAGAGACACCTGGAGCAGAGAGAAGCGAATGACAGAGACACCTGGTACAGAGAGAGAGACATGGAGCAGAGAGAGAGAGAAAGAAATGTAGAGCAGCGAGAGAGAGACACGTGGAGCAGAGAGAAAGAAACACTCTGAGCAGGGAGAGACACCTGGAGCAGAGAGAGAGACCAGGAACAGACAGAGAAAGAGAGACCTGGGGCAGTTAGAGAGAGAAAGAGAGTGACAGTGAATGAGGAAATTATTCTTAGGAGTGTAGGTGAGGCAGTAAATGAGGGATGAGATAATGAGAAGTGGCACGGCAGGCAGAGTGGTACTGATGATGGGAGTGTGACAGGCTGGATGGAGTACACAACGCCGGAGGTGGGTGATGGCTGTATGGTGGCCCGATAAATACAGACGCTGGCCCCTTGTACTCAAACACCTTCTCTGCTTACCTCACACCTGGTTGTAGCAACTTCCGCTCTCTTCCTTAAAAGCCTTCTGCGGTTCCACCGTGCCAACGGAGGGGGTGTGTCTGAGGAGTCAGAACACTAGCACAGTCAGCGGCTCCCCTTCCTCCAGGTCCCGCCACATTTCTTACGTTATTTCAGCAGCTCCCTTCCGACCGCTGCTCTGACCTATGACTGTCCCTTCCTTTTAGAGCTCACAGGTCTGCGGGCGTTGCATACCCCAGCTTGCTACTTTGCGCTGGCCCTGGGCTCCAGCACCCAACATGCCCTGCTCGCTCTGCCATCGTTACACCACTGCTGCCATAATGTTGCGCTTGGTTCTGTAACGGAGTGGGAGAAGGGACCTTCTGACGTACCTAGGGGAGGAGACACGTCACCAGGGGGAGGAGCTACGGCCGAACAGGGTACCCAAAAAGTACCTTTGCGGGCTCGCTTCGCTGGCCACACTTCAGGCTCGGTGGCTCGCTCCGCTTCGCTCCGCTTCGCTCGCCACCTGATTACTAAAGGTAATAGTTGGTGGTGTGGATAGTAGAGGAACTATCCGGCTGACCTAGCTCCTCCCCCTTGTGTCGTGGCTCCTCCCCCTGACGGAAAAGGTCCCTTAGCCCACTTGAATCTAGCATCAACCATAATGTTGCCACCAGATATCCCTCTAGATGTGGAGCGTAAATGACAACAGCAGCTGAAGATGCCAATCAGCAGCTGCAGAACACCCCACACCACTGTTTGGCGGCATTTTTTTTTTTAAGTACAGGACTGGCAGCAGAAGCAGTAGGACTTCAGATGAAGCAGGGAGAGGGAGACAATGCTGTGCGCTGTCCAGTGGGCAAAGCTTCGGGTGATGGCTGGTGGGGTGCTCATAAGCGGGAGGACCAGGGGGCGGAGCTTAGTATTGTCCGGGGATTGTGCTTCAAGTGAAGTGGAACTCAGGAGCGGATGGACCAGGGGGAGGGGCTTAGCATGGCTCTGGGGTGGAGCTTCAGGTGATGGGAACTCAGGAGCGGAAGAACTAGGGGATGGAGCTTATAATGGTCCGTGGGGACAGCTTTGGATGCTGTGGGCGAGGAATTAGTGAGAGGAACAGGTATAGCTGCAGATGGACTAAGGGGGCGGAGCTTATCATTGAGGGAACTGGTGTGTGAGGAACAGGTACAGCTGAAGACGGACTAAGGGGGCGGAGCTTATCGCTGACCTGGTCCAGGTGGTTGGTTGTATAGGGCTGCTAGCGGCTGGGGAGGGGATAGGCAAACCTTTGCCTGCTTGTGACTGGACGCAAACGGGAGAATGCTTGTGATGACAGGAGAAAAGTTTTTGTTCCCCTGTCAACACTATCTGCGCTTCATGGATTCCTGTGGGCCTATTTTCAGTGGGGGGCCTGGAGCTGCAGCTCCATCTGCCCCATTGTTAATCCGGCCCTGATCAGTGGAGTTCTCAGGCATAGGGCACGCAAGATGGTACAGATAGCAGCAGATGGTATTAGACTCAATAATTGGTATCACAGATAATACAGTAACATTGGCACAGGAACAAGGGTAATGCTGTAGCAGATGAAACATCGATGACAAGATGTAATATGAGATGCAGTGTGAACCACTGAATCACTGATAATAGCAGACAGATTTGCAGTGTAAACCACTGACGAACTCCAATATAAGGGAATACACAATGCTACTGACCACTGGAGAAAGGATACCGATGGTACTGGATATTGATGGCAGAGCACCAATGTAGCTAGAGATCGATGGCGGAACACCGATGGAGCAGGAGATCGATGGCGGAACACCGATGGAGCAGGAGATTGATGGCGGAACACTGATGGAGCAGGAGATCGATGGCGGAACACCAATGGAGCAGGAGATTGACAGCAGAACACCAATGGAGCAGGAGATTGATGGCGAAACACCAATGGAGCTTGAGATCGATGGCAGAACACCAATGAGCCAGGCAGAGCTGCAAGCAGGATAGAACTCAGGGGGTGTGCTCTCTCTACAATGGCGCTGGTCTCTCTTACGGTCACCTATGTATGTGGATAATACCCAGGTGTGAAAGTGTATGTTGAAACACACTGGTATGGTAAATAAAATGGAATTTAATACAATACTAACATGCAATGTCTAAAAACAAGCAATACATAAAAAAACAAGTGGACTGGGAACAGGCCATGGGGGGAATGTGATCCTACCGATGCAGGTGGAGGAGCCGCAGGTGTCAAATAAAGGCAGGGTACCCCTGGGAAATACCCTGCTGGTGGCTCCTCTGATCGAATTCCCTTCCAGGCAATCAGGAAAACAGTCTGCCAAATGTCCAGGGGGTGGGCAGCGCCACAAGATACCTTGTGGCGCTGCCCACCCCCTGGACGTTTGGCACACTGTTTTCCTGATTGCCTGGAAGAGAATTCGATCAGAGGAGCCACCAGCAGGGTATTTCCCAGGGGTACCCTGCCTTTATTTGACACCTGCGGCTCCTCCACCTGCATCGGTAGGATCACATTCCCCCCATGGCCTGTTCCCAGTCCACTTGTTTTTTTATGTATTGCTTGTTTTTAGACATTGCATGTTAGTATTGTATTAAATTCCATTTTATTTACCATACCAGTGTGTTTCAACATACACTTTCACACCTGGGTATTATCCACATACATAGGTGACCGTAAGAGAGACCAGCGCCATTGTAGAGAGAACACACCCCCCTTTTCATTTTGCACTTTTGTACTGAGCTCTTAGGGAGCTCTAGCACTCTCCACACGGCCAGCTCTCTCAGTCCTATACAGCGCAGAATTGCTACCCCCGCCCTCCAGTTTGCACAGGATAGAACTCAGGTCTAAGGGCAGAATGGAATCTTCTGGAGCAAGGTAACCTGGAAGCAGCTGAGAGCAAACATACATACAGGGTATGACAATCATAGCACTGGCGATCAGGCAGTCCTTGCCCAGCATTCTTATCGGAGCTAGTGTACAGGGATTGGCTGGGACGATCAGGTGGTGCAGAAAAGCTCAAACAGTCACATAATTGGCTGTGCTGCAGTCAGGTGATCAGGACTTGTCACAGCAGTACTCCAGGCTTAGGCTCTGATGTGGATTGAGGCCTAGTAGGCACAAACACTAGGAAGCAGACATTATGGTGAGAGAGCTATGCAGGAACAGCATGTAAAGACTTTACTGCAAGCTGGGTGTGATGAACAGAGAGCCTGGTTGCTGAACACGGGGTCTTGGCAATTACACACACAATGGAATTCCTGCTCAAGTGCTAACCAGCAAGTAATCAAGACTGCAGTTTGTATGTGAAGCGGATGCCTGTTTGCAGAATAAGCAGAGGTAAACCACAGAACATGAGAAATACCGTCAGGATCGTGACAGTACCCCCCTCTTCATGGGTGGACTCTGAACACCCATCTTGAAATTTAGGATATTTATGGAACAGAATTTACATCCGGAAATTGAAGAAATTAAATCTAAACAAAGTCAGAGACATCTTAAACTGGATTCCTAGAAGTCTTCCCAATCTTCTTCTTCAGAAGCCAGACTTTTGTCTTCCGAACAAGTGGACTATTGACCATCACTGTAAATAGAATTATCTTCCTGGGAGAAGACCGGTGTGGTATGGAAGGTAGATAGTAACTAGGTCGACTAGGTCGACAGTGTCTAGGTCAACCACTATTGGTCGACAGTAACTAAGTCGACAGGGTTTATATGTCGACAGGGTCTAGGTCGACAGGACCAAAGGTCGACATGAGTTTTTAATGTTTTTTGGTGTCGTTTTCTTCATAGAGTGACCGGGAACCCCAATTAGTGCACCATGTCCCCTCGCATGGCTCGCTTCACTCACCATGCTCCGGTCAAGGTGCCTCGCTCCGCTACTGCTTCGCTCGGTACAGATTACCGTTCCAATCGTAGTCCACGTGAATCGTTAAGTATGAAAAGGTTACAAAAAATAAAAAAAAATTGTGAAAAACTCATCTTTGACCCGTCAACCTAGGATATGTCAACCTAGAGACCCTGTCGACCTAGTTACTGTCGACCAATAGTGGTCGACCTAGATAGTGACGACCTAGTTACTGTCGACCTAGAGACCGGATCCCGGAGAAGACATGGCTAGGAATAGTTCCACCCATAATGTAGCTTGAGTCATCAATAAAGTCACTTTCAGAATCTGAGTCCAAGTCCAGAGTGAGCATGGGAACGTTTACATTAATGGAGAGAAATGCTATGCCAGACTGCACTTCACAGAAATTTGAACTACATGAGGAACCAGAATCAAAGGAAACGTAACCAAGTCTTAAATCAGCAGATCGTTGTTCTTGAACTGGTTTTGCTGTATTTCTTTCCTTGGCAACTTGGAAATCTATGATACCTTGATCTTGCACAGGTAATAATGCTGCGGATGAGTTCACAATGGACGGATGCGGACAGTCAGTCTTTGGGTCAAATTCCCATTGAACGGCTTTAATGAAAGCAGAGAGATCAGTTAGTATCGGATCGTTGTAGTCAATGGCGGTCATTCTGACCCGATCGCATGCTGCAGTTTATCGCAGCGGTGCGATTGCGTCAGAACTGCATATGTGCTGGTGCCGCAGTGACAGGCAGAGGCGGTCGCTGAATGGGGAGGGGGCGGAACGGCAGCGTTTGGCCGTCATTTCATCGGCACAGTCCAGCCAACGCAGGCGTGGCTGGACCGTGCGGGGGGCGGGCCGCAGCGGCTGCGTGACGTCACATGCGGGGAGCACAAGTAGCTCCTGGCTAGCATGCTAAAGCTGTGCTGGCCGGGAGCTACTCCTAAAGCGCAACATCGCCGCTGTGCAGAGGCGGATTGGCCATAGGGTTCACAGGGAAGATTCCCGGTGGGCTGACGCACCTGCGGGGCCTGATTTGTTTGAGGACATGTGGTCCTTTTTATAGACAATGAATAAGGTGCAAAATAATTTGCATATATGAAAATTACTTTGACACTTAGCCTGTGATTGCATATGATCTAGTGTATGCTCTGTCTGCCTGCTTGGCTGACATATAAGATTGAGTGAATAGTGATTGGGATACGGTTGGTGTAATAAGCAAGAAAATATATCTTTCTAAAGAATTATATAGTTTCCTAAATTCTGAAGGTGTATCATATAATGTGCTCATAATATTTAATTTTATTTCCTTTTAACTTCCCCCTTGAAGCTAGACATGCCCACTATCTGGAAAGTCTTGGGGGGAGGGTGCTGCTGCCATGGCCCATGGCTAGACCTTGCACTTCTGGTGCTGCCCATGTGGGCAACTAGTACAAAGTTTTCCAGGGCCGCTTTTTGTTCCCAATCCACCCCTGCCGCTGTGCGATGCTTTTGCACTTCTGCAGGGTGGGCCGTCACTGACATGTGGGGCGGAATAGCCCTGTGCTGGGTGTCCCCCCACATGTCTATGGTCATGATTATAGCCCTGCAAAATTTTGCAGGGCTACGATCAACTCGGAATCACCCCCATTAAGAGGAGTAGCCCACTTCAAAGCTTTGCCCCTGAAAGCTTGAAGGAAATACTTGATTGTATTAGATGGAGTGATGCCATCAGTTGATTTTGACTCAAATCAGGTTGAGTATCCCATATCCAAATATCCGAAATACGGAATATTCCGAAATACGGACTTTTTTGAGTGAGAGTGAGATAGTGAAACTTTTGTTTTTTGGTGGCTCAATGTACACAAACCTTGTTTAATACACAAAGTTATAAAAAATATTGTATTAAATGACCTTCAGGCTGTGTGTATAAGGTGTATAAGAAACATAAATGAATTGTGTGAATGTACACACACTTTGTTTAATGCACAAAGTTATAAAAATATTGGCTAAAATAACATTCAGGCTGTGTGTATAAGGTGTATATGAAACATAAATACATTCTGTGCTTAGACTTGGGTCCCATCATCATGATCTCTCATTATGGTATGCAATTATTCCAAAATATGGAAAAATCCCATATCCAAAATACCTCTGGTCCCAAGCATTTTGGATAAGGGATACTCAACCTGTATCAGAAAGGCACTGACGTGCGTGAGCATGAAATTGGATTAAATCTCCCTTCATGAAAACAGATGGAGGAACTTCAGACGAACACTTGGCAGACTGATCAGTAGACAAACACTTAGCCTCTTGAATTAGATTGGTAGCTGGAGACCCTGGACTTGTTGATGAGAGAATAAACACAGAGAGAGACGAAAGTCTTTTCTTGAGACTGGAAGATGGAAGTCCTTTATTGGGACAGGAGAGGAGAGTGACATAAGTCAGGAAACTTTGGACCTACGGATGGAACCAGACTGGGTCCAGAGATATTTGAATTGGCTTGAACAGAAGGAGTCTTTGGACCTACGAATGGAACCGGATTTGGTCCAGAGATATTGGAATCGCCTGGAACTGAAGGAGTCTTTGAACCTACGGATGGAACCGGATTGGGTCCAGAGAAATTGGAATTGGCTGGAACCGAAGGAGTCTTTGGACCTACGAATGGAACCGGATTGGGTCCAGAGATATTGGAATCAGCTGGAACCGAAGGAGTCTTTGGACCTGCGGTTGGAACCGGATTGGGTCCAGAGATATTGGAATCGACTGGAACAGAAGTAGTCTTTGGACCTACGGATGGAACCGGATTGGGTCCAGAGATATTGGAATCGGCTGGAACCGAAGGAATCTTCAGACAGACTGAACCGGATTGAGTCTGGAGATGGTTGAATCAGCTGGAACTGAAGGAATCAGAATTCGATTAGAACCGGAATGAGTGGAACCCGAGTGTTCAGTTAGTCCATCCTGGACCTGGACCATGCTGGCTGTAAACATAAAAACCCTCTTGGAAGGCAGTAAACAGGAGTCCATGTCTGTATCTGTGGCCCTTAAGCTCCACCTGGTATCTTGGTCCTGGATACTTCCCTTGAAGCTGAAAGTCTGGAGACCCCACCTGGGGTTGACGAAACAGACACTTCTCTTAGGGTTGATAATTCCAGCATCCCTTCTGGGGTTAACAGATCAGAAATTCCTCTTTGGGTAGAAGACTGATATGCCACTTCTAGAGCCTGAACATCGGATACCCATCCTGGAGTCAGCAAAGCAAAGGCCTCCTCTGAGGCTGCAGAGTCTAACGCCCTTTCTGGCACTGAAAGTTCAGATGCCCCTCCTTAGGCTTCAGAAACAGACGACCCTCCATGGGCTGCAGAAACAGATGCCCTGCTATGGGCTATAGAAGCAGACGCCCCTCCATGGGCTGCAGAAGCAGATGGCCCTCCATAGGCTGCAGAAGCAGACGCCCCTCTGATGAAGAAAGTCTTATTTCATCTCTTATGTTTCCCAGAATTGGAAATGGGGCTCCTAGTCACAGGTCCCCAATCGTAGACTTGGGTTTTTCTTTTTTTTGTATAATCTGTTTTTATTGAAAAGAATACAGACTTGAACCAGCATGTAAATACATATAAACATCAGTCAACGGCATAATAAAGAGTCGCACATAAACCTAAGCAAAATAGAAGCCGTGTGTTCAATTTATCCAAAGTCTGCACTATCATTTTTAAAATAACAAACATCAAAGAACACTAATACAGAACAAGAAAGAGAAGATAACAGAGAGGAAAGGTGACCGAGCCGAGAATATAGAGAAGAGGAGGGAAGAATATGTGAAATGAATCGATAGATTCAGATAAGGTAGTCCAGGACATCCACTAAATAACCAACAATAGATTGATTCCCCTCTCCCATCTCACCTCATAGAAGAAATATAAGTTTTGTACAACTCAGAGGTCTTATATTCTATCCATGGCAACCACATAGCTATAAACTCAGACCGTCTATCCCCAGCACTCAATAATATATCTTCCATATTCATGTAATAGTCTAGTCTGGCGAACCAGATATACCGTGTTGGAGGACTAGAGGATCTCCACAGAGTGGAGATCCAGTGGAGTGCGGCGTTGCCAAGGTGTCGTAGTAGAGATGTCTTAAAGGTAGAAAGTGGGGTAGTGGAATGGTTTAATAACCAAAAGGCCGGGTCAGACGGGATAGGAGCAAGTAAAATATCACCGGAAATGGAAATCACATCATCCCAGAAAGTTTTAATAAGGGGACAGGTCCACCAGATGTGCAACAGCGAGCCTAGGTCTGTATGGCATCTCCAGCAGGCAGGGGAGATAGACGGGGAAATGGCATGGAGGAGGGTAGGGTGTCTGTACCATCTCATCAGAATCTTATATTGTGTTTCTCTAACCTGTATGCATATGGAACTCTTATGGGCTTTCATAAAAATAGAGTCCCAATCCCTGTCTGAGAGTGAGATGTTCAGATCTCTTTCCCATTTCTGGGTGAAAGGAGGAGGGGTCAAGGAGTCAGACGCACACAGAAGCCTATACAGGGTGGACACAGTATGCACAGGGTTTAGGGGTGCAACGCACATTTTTTCAAATGCGGTCAGCTCTCGGGACGCCCGACGGTACATATTATCCGTGTATAGGAAGTGTCGAACCTGCAAGAACTTCCAGAAGTCCGCCTGCGGGATCTCCCATTTCGCTCGAATCTCCGAAAATTGTTTAATCCCAGACGGGTAAACTAGCTGACCTACCCTAAAAAGTCCCTCCAGTGCCCAGTTTTGATAATACCCCAGAGAAAGGCCAGGTGGAAAAGTCGGGTTGCTCAAAAAGGAGGTAAGTGGGCCAAGGACAGAGGAGATATATGATCGTCATCTTATCCCTTTCCAAAAGGATAGCGTAGGGGAAACAGTCGGGTGTGGGTGCCGAAGTTTAGGAAAGGTCGAGAGCCAAGGGAAAATTTCAGGGTACAGCTGAACACATAGGCCCTCCAAGACCACCCATTGTTTAACCTCCCGGCTCCTGGTCCAGTCCAAGACCCTGTTTAAGAGGATTGCATGGTAGTAGGTTTTAATATCTGGGACTTGAAACCCACCTTTTTTAGGCGGGCGAATCAAAACGGATCTACTAATTCTGGGCCTCTTACGGCGCCAAATAAATTGTTGGATCAGGGATCTCACCGTCCGGAACCAGGAGTCCGGGATTCGAATTGGTAAGGTCTGGAGGAGATAGAGCAATTTGGGTAAAGTGTTCATCTTTACAACATTGATTCTGACTAGCCACGAGAGATTATGGTATTGCCACCTGCAATAATCATTTCTAATGGCTTGGAGAATAGGGTGGAAATTCAGGGACAACAGACGTGATAGATCACTGGACAGTTGAACTCCCAGGTATGTAATGTGGGAGTCTCTCCATATAAATGGGAAAGTGGATTTCAAGTTAGTTATGGCCGGTTGAGGGGTTGAGATATGAAGGGCATAGGATTTAGATGTGTTGACTTTAAAACCTGAGAGTGAACTGAAAGTGTCCAGTTCACCCATCAGGTAAGGAAGTGAGTGGGCTGGTTGTGTGACAGTCGTCAGCAGGTCATCTGCAAATAGAGCAAGTTTATATTCTACCTTACCTACTTGAAGCCCCTTGATATCATCATTCGCTCTAATAGCCCTGGCCAAGGCTTCAATACAAAGAACGAAAATCAAGGGGGACAAGGGGCAGCCCTGTCTCGTTCCGTTGCTTATAAAGAAATTGTCAGAGAGGGTCCCATTAACCCGCACCTTAGCCGATGGCTGTGAATAAAGTGATAGTATTCTATGGAGGGCCCGTGGACCCAACCCAATGTGCTCCAACACCGCCCTCATGAAGTCCCAATTTACTCTGTCGAAGGCCTTTTCGGTGTCTGTAGACAGCAACACAGTAGGTGTCCTGCCGCTAGAGGCCAGGTGTATAAGGTTGATGAGTTTTGTCGTATTGTCTTTTGCTTCACGACCAGGGACAAAGCCCACCTGGTCGTTGTGAATGAGTGATGGGAGAAATTAATTCAACCTAAGAGCCATCAATTTCGCAAAGAGTTTGAGATCCAAATTAAGCAAAGAGATAGGTCTGTAGCTGGAGCACACTGAAGGGTCCTTTCCCTGTTTAGGGATCACAGTAATGTGGGCCTCTAGGGATTGTCGGGAGAAGTGGGTTTCGGCGGAGATGGAGTTAAAGGCCTGTAATAATCTGGGGGCGAGGGTCTCCTTAAATGTCTTATAATAGGTGGCGGTAAAACCGTCCGGGCCCGGACTCTTCCGCAGGGGTGTGGTGGAAATGACGTGTTCCACCTCTGTCAAGGTGAAAGGTGCTTCCAGGGAGTCACGATCGGAGATCGACAACTGAGGGAGTGCCACTTTAGCCAAATATTTCCTGGATCTCAACATATTAGAAAGGGAATCATGGGCCGGAGAAGGGTCACCTAGATTGTATAAAGTATTATAGTAATTTTTAAAGCATGCTGCAATTTCCGGAGTCTTAAAGCATATGGAGCCCGCGCTATTTTTCATTGAGGGAATGAAAGAGGCCATTCTCTGGGATCTAAGTGCCTGTGCCAGCAGGCGTCCCGGCTTATTTCACCACTTATAGTATTTGCTATTACATTTACGCAAAGAGGCTTGGGTTTTATTGTTGAGGGTTATCCGGAGGTGCGTCCGAGCTTCGGACAGCTCCACCAAATCAGAGGGAGACAGGGAAGATTTGTGGCGGGCCTCTAAGGAATGAATTTTATGCAGTAGTGTGGTGATTAGGGCCAGTCTATTTTTCTTCACAAAGGAGCCTAATTGAATCAATTTACCCCGTATAACACATTTGTGGGCCTCCCAGATCGTGATTTTGGATAAATCCTCTGTGTCGTTAATGGCAAAATAATCAGATAACGCCTTATCTAGTTCTGATTTGCAATACTCATCGTATAGGAGGGATTCATTAAGGCGCCAAGTCCAAGGACCAGGGGTTCGGGAGGAGGCTGAGAGAGACAGAGATATCGGGGCATGATCTGACCAAGTAATGGAACCAATAGAGGCATCCACTATTAAGGGGAGGTGTTTATGACTCAAAAATAAATAGTCTAGGCGTGAGTAAACCTGATGTGGGTGCGAGAAGAATGAGAAGTCTCTGTCAGTGGGATGTGTGACCCGCCAAGAGTCAGCTAGTTGATATTCGTGGAAAACCTTCCTAACTTGTCTATGTTTCTGTTCAGAGAACTTAGGGGCTGGCGGGGAAGTATCAATGGATGGGTCCATAGACCAGTTTAAGTCACCTCCCAAAACTACAATACCCGTCATGAGGGCTTCAAGTCGGGGAAGCTCGGACCGAAAAAAGGACAGTTGGCCCTGGTTTGGAGCGTAGAGGGCTATGAGAGTGTACGCCTGAGAAAATATAGTGCATCGGACCACCAGCAATCTCCCAGGGACTAATTTATGGACAGAGACATCAGTAACTTGGAGGGCCTTAGAGAAAAGTATAGCGACCCCTTTAGATTTACTTTCAGGGTTGTTGGAGTAGAAAGCAAGGGGGAATCTATGATTTACCAAAGAGGGCCTGCGAGCGGAGATCTTAAAATGTGTCTCCTGAATTAGAGCCACATCCACTCCGTCTGATCGCAGCGTCCTAAATAATTGGGACCGTTTCTCAGGGACGTTAAGACCTTTGGCATTAATCGAGGTGAATTTAATTATACCTGGGGAAGACATCAAATCGTATCATAACACACGCTAGCAGAGCATTCGGACAGGTCACCAAAGAAAATAAAAATAAAAAACAGTGCAGAAGAGAAAAATAGAGAAGAAAACAAGGCACAGAAAATAAGAACATCATGAACAAAAAAAACACCCGCAATGGGAGAGCAGGTAAGTATATATACCAGCATCCCCATTGGGCACATCGGCCGTGTGCGGGACCGGGGCAAGGGAGTCACCCCTATAGGCACTACATCTGCTGTGAACATTATAAGGAAAAGATAAGGTACTAAGAGAAAAATCATAGCAAACATTAGTATTAACCGGTAGCTACAACTAACTATCTCCCAGTAAAGTCTTGATACTAATCTCCATGTTTGTAGATAAAACCGGGAGAGACACAGTGAAACAAAGCAATAGTGACGTAAGGCCACATAGGATGTGTCTCCACCGGCATGTCATAGTTGGAGTGTTCATCCCACCTGAAGAAGACCAAGAGGATCAATTGGCAAAGCAGTGATGAGCAATATCTTCAGGTAGGGGAGGAATCCTGGCATGTGGGAGGGAGTTTTGAAGATTTCTTCTGAGAGCCACCTACAACTTGCCATGGCGCTCCACTCCCCGCAGGTTGGGGCGGATGCAGATCCGGGAAGATGAAGTCCCAGTCCGAGATCTTCAGGGGTGGGAGACCGAGACCAGAGCAGAAAGTGGGGAGATCAGATGTGGTATGGAGGGTGTGTAACTTTCCCGAAGCTGATACTTGTATGCTGAAAGGGAAACCCCATCGGTACTTTAGTTGTCGATTGCGGAGTTCCTCCGTGAGGGGGCGAAGAATCTTTTTTTGTTGTAGCGTATGCCAGGAGAGATCCTGAAAGATGGAAATTGGTTCGCCATCAAAGACCAAGTCATCCAGGTGACGCACTTTATTCATAATTTCCTCCTTTTGAGAGTAATAATGCAGCCGACATATGACGTCTCGGGGTCGGTCGGAGGGGAGCCCTCTTGGTTTGAGGGCGCGATGTGCTCTGTCGAAGGTTATGGCGTTAGCCGGATCCTTGCCCAGAATTGTGTTGAATATTTTCGTCAAGGCATCTACTAGGCCTGTCTGGGGGACTTCCTCAGGGATACCTCTCACCCGGACATTGTTCCTCCTACCTCTGTTGTCCAAATCCAACACACGGGTCCGCAGCGATCGGATTTCATCCGACTGAGCTTTAATGACATCTGTTAAGGATCCCATAAAGGCATCTGCAGAGTCACGGTGGTCTTCCAGGGTGGTCACCCTATCGGAAAGCTGCGAAATATCTTGTTTGATAGATGCCAGCTCTCTTCGCATGGTGTCTTGGAGGTCCTGCTTAGTTGGGAGCGTTTTCATAAATTGCAGGATGTCTTGAAGAGCGGTATCGCCGCGGGCGTGTGAGGCAGGTTGCTCCATCGCTGATGGGGAGGCAGAGGAGGCGGAGTCACAGGAAGAAGGGCTTGAGGGGGAGAGGTCTCCAGAAAGCCTTGCGTGAGTAGGTTGTAGGAACGATCTCATTCCCGGTTGGGTTGCGGTCTCCTTGGAATGTGTAGTATTAAATTTCTTTTTCCCGGATCTGACCATGTTTAGAGGAGGATAGGTTGATAAATGATAGCGAAAGATTGCGTGCACATAAGCCCGGTGCTGCTCAGTACGCTGTGAAGTGCCTACAGCATGGTGACTCCCAGTGGAATGGCGCTAGAATGCCATTAATCAATTTCCGTCATTGAGATATCGAGCACACAGTGGGCATCAGATACCGCCCCTCCAGGGGTGTGGGGGCAGGTGCTGGACCTCCGTATCACCAACTCCCAAAAGGTGGCGCAAGGCACTTTGCAAATTCTGTCAGTCAGATATAAGGGCACTAGAGTTACAGATATGGGATCTTGTATATGGGTGAGCCACTAGGGGGAGCTCCAGCCCAAGATATATACTTCATAAGGCATGTCCACTGTAAAATGAGAGATGGGCCAACAGTGAATAATAAATGTATAGAACCAAAGCCAAAGTCTATAATGTAGAGTATTAGAGAGGTAAATAGCCCTCCAAGAACCTCTCCTCAGGCTGTGGGGCACAATGGGGAGGGGGCATTAAGAGCACCGGGGTCTGTAGAAAGGGCTCACCCTATTAATGGCAGGCTCCAGACCGCAGCAGGGTCCTCCACAGGCAGCAGGAAGATGGCCGTCCGGAGTGAGCTCTGGGGAAGGCGACTGCAGCCGGCCGAGTCCCCACACACCGCAGGTAGGTCTCGGGAGTGGTTGGGGAAGGCCCCAAGAACGATCGCCCCAGGTCTGTGCTGGACGCTGCGACGGCGTCCCGCGCCGTGTCCGGGGATTAGGGCCGGGACCGCCGCTGGCGGGTGAGGCCGCAGTTGTTGTGCGAGCCGCAGGAGCTGGATGTGGGGATGATGGGCGGCAGCATGGGCTGTATGCGGCAACCCCCCAGCGGCCGTAGAAGCGGTGAGCCGCGGCCGGGGGTCCGAGGTGAAAGAGGCGTCCGGATCCTCCACCGGCACCGCCAGCGGGTGGTTAGGGAAATCAAGTCCCCAGCCTCCAGATGGAGAACAGGCCGCAACCCGCAGAGGGGTAGAAGACCCCTCCCGGCTCCGCGAACCTGGCTCCCGGGGCAGGGGGAGTATATAGGCTCCAAGTGGGGCAGATATGGGAGCAATATGTGGGGTTTGGGCCACTTTAAAGGGGTCTGTTCGCTGTGGTTTGTAGGAGCTCACCCAGATCCTGTGTGCTCCCTTTGGCAGCCAAGCCACGCCCCCCCCGACTTGGGTTTTTCTTTGATCGACCTTCTTATTGTTCTTGACCGGATCAGAAGGAGCTGAAAATTCCACATAGGAAGGTTTGTAATTATGAATGATGTGATGTGGAGATCTAACACACTTCCTTGGCTTATGGAGAGAACAGTTTTTAATAAAGTGATCAGAACCCCCACAGTAGAAACAGTTGAAACTTCATGCGACGCCTGCATTCCTCTTCAGAAAGTATAGACCGCTGATTACTTCCGGAACTTATCTTTACTTGGTGCAAGGGGAAAGGACTTAGTCCTAGGGAGATTGGGCAGATGTCGCATCTTTGTTCTTAGCAGACTGTGGGAAGGCTTTCATGGAGATGGGAGCAGAGATATTAGGAGTATCACTGAGACACTTTGAAATAATCAGAACAATGCTAGAGAGAAGGTCTTGTAACTGTTCCAACAGTTGATTCAGAGCCCTTAAATATTCAAATTTATGAGCCACAGGGAACCTTGAGGACCGGGAATGATGGACAGAGTAGATCATCCCCTCAACAGGAATGTCTTTCACAAAAATGTCAGAGAGTTCTCTTGAATCAGATACCTGAAGACAAGTATCAGGAATAATTTGTGGATTGCTCTAAACTTCTGGCAAGGCAGCCAGAACAATACACAAAGTGGAAAGCTGCTCAATCAGATTGTAATGTCACTCAGGTGCTAAAAGGGGAGGGGTAATTCTGTGTAGGAAAAAAACTGTGTTCCCTAATGCACACCGAGTGAATAATATTTCTACATAATAATAGTCAGATAATACGGAGATCTTAGTTGCGTATATCTGCAGATATAGGGTTAAGCCCCCAGGCCGATCGACAAGGCTTCTCCGTCACTGGGGGTCCCTAATACTGCTTCAGGTCGGCACACCCTAACTTTATTAACACTTATTATTTTTCCTATCACTTTATATACATTATTTTAATCACACCACTTACATAGCACTTCTGTGCTTCTTATTAACCCTTATTAATTCTCACCTGTGTGCTGACCTGGGGTGGCCGACCTATGCCGACATCGTGGGGTCCTGCACCCCCGGCCCATACCTAGTATTAGGGACCCCCAGTGACGGAGAAGCCTTGTCGATCGGCCTGGGGGCTTAACCCTATATCTGCAGATATACGCAACTAAGATCTCCGTATTACCTGACTATTATTATGTAGAAATATTATTCACTCGGTGTGCATTAGGGAACACAGTTTTTTTCCTACACAGAATTACCCCTCCCCTTTTAGCACCTGAGTGACATTACAATCTGATTGAGCAGCTTTCCACTTTGTGTATTGTATATAGAGAGGCATAAATGGGTCAGCATTAGGAGGGATTGCTGATTCCAGAAGTGCCATAGGGGAAGCCATGGGTATCCCCAGGTAAGCTGGCTCTCAGATGCTGTAGGTGCCATTACCATGTGGCCTTACACTGGGAATTTAACCCAGATATATTTGTAATTATTTATGGGGTGGGTGTGGGGTGCGGTGGCCCCTGTGTCGGTATGGCTGGGCTGCTTCAGGTCGGCACACCCTAACTTTATTAACACTTATTATTTTTCCTATCACTTTGTATACATTATTTTAATCACACCACTTACATAGCACTTCTGTGCTTCTTATTAACCCTTATTAATTCTCACCTGTGTGCTGACCTGGGGTGGCCGACCTGTGCCGACATCGTGGGGTCCAGCACCCCCGGCCCTTACCTAGTATTAGGGACCCCCAGTGACGGAGAAGCCTTGTCGATCGGCCTGGGGGCTTAACCCTATATCTGCAGATATACGCAACTAAGATCTCCGTATTATCTGACTATTATTATATAGTAATATTATTCACTCGGTGTGCATTAGGGAACACAGTTTTTTTCCTACACAGAATTACCCCTCCCCTTTTAGCACCTGAGTGACATTACAAAGCTTTCCACTTTGTGTATTGTATATAGAGAGGCATAAATGGGTCAGCATTAGGAGGGATTGCTGACTCCAGAAGTGCCATAGGGGAAGCCAGGGGTATCCCCAGGTAAGCTGGCTCTCAGATGCTGTAGGTGCCATTACCATGTGGCCTTACACTGGGAATTTAACCCAGATATATTTGTAATTATTTATGGGGTGGGTGTGGGGTGCGGTGGCCCCTGTCGGTATGGCTGGGCTGCTTCAGGTCGGCACACCCTAACTTTATTAACACTTATTATTTTTCCTATCACTTTGTATACATTATTTTAATCACACCACTTACATAGCACTTCTGTGCTTCTTATTAACCCTTATTAATTCTCACCTGTGTGCTGACCTGGGGTGGCCGACCTGTGCCGACATCGTGGGGTCCTGCACCCCCGGCCCATACCTAGTATTAGGGACCCCCAGTGACGGAGAAGCCTTGTCGATCGGCCTGGGGGCTTAACCCTATATCTGCAGATATACGCAACTAAGATCTCCGTATTACCTGACTATTATTATGTAGAAATATTATTCACTCGGTGTGCATTAGGGAACACAGTTTTTTTCCTACACAGAATTACCCCTCCCCTTTTAGCACCTGAGTGACATTACAATCTGATTGAGCAGCTTTCCACTTTGTGTATTGTATATAGAGGGGCATAAATGGGTCAGCATTAGGAGGGATTGCTGATTCCAGAAGTGCCATAGGGGAAGCCAGGGGTATCCCCAGGTAAGCTGGCTCTCAGATGCTGTAGGTGCCATTACCATGTGGCCTTACACTGGGAATTTAACCCAGATATATTTGTAATTATTTATGGGGTGGGTGTGGGGTGCGGTGGCCCCTGTGTCGGTATGGCTGGGCTGCTTCAGGTCGGCACACCCTAACTTTATTAACACTTATTATTTTTCTTATCACTTTGTATACATTATTTTAATCACACCACTTACATAGCACTTCTGTGCTTCTTATTAACCCTTATTAATTCTCACCTGTGTGCTGACCTGGGGTGGCCGACCTGTGCCGACATCGTGGGGTCCTGCACCCCCGGCCCATACCTAGTATTAGGGACCCCCAGTGATGGAGAAGCCTTGTTGATCGGCCTGGGGGCTTAACCCTATATCTGCAGATATACGCAACTAAGATCTCCGTATTATCTGACTATTATTATGTAGAAATATTATTCACTCGGTGTGCATTAGGGAACACAGTTTTTTTCCTAAGGCAGCCAGAACATCCTGATGCCAATGAGTAAGAACGATAGAACTATTCCCAGGAGAATGAGATAGAGCCTCTTTTAGAGTAAATGGATGGTGCTTGGATGAAGGTAAGGAACTAGAGATCTTCTTAGGAGAAGTTGAATTCAACATTTTTGAAGTAAATTACTTAATTACAGCGTTACTGAAGGTCAACAAGTCCTGAAGTATAGGATCCTTTGACTTAATAAGTGAATTAGCCCATTCCAGAGCCTCTGCCCTAAAGGACAGGAAAATGTATTTTACAATATTGGCAGGAGTAATATCAGATGACAAATTAGACTCCATGATGGCAAGGTATTGATTAACCAATGCGTGATATTGTTCCAGATCTCTATCGAAGTAGACAGGTGATGGAGCATTGGATGAGTTCTGTGAATTTGAAGCTTGGAAATCACTCGTAGGAACCGATATGGAGTTAACCAGATACATTTTTGACTGGTGAGGAGATGCATTATCTGGAACTGGAGGGCTAAAGCATTCAATAGGTACTGATGGAGCAGCAGCTGGGAATGACGCTAAAGGAAACGGTGTTGACGTACTGGAAACTTCAGAGCCATGGAATGATGATCGAATATTATCCAGCTGACAAGAATGTTCTTGCAGAGACTGGGTAACCCGAACCAGTTCAACCTCCTGATGTTCAAGGTGTGCTGTTAGGTATTGGACCGGTCCTGAAGGAGAAGCCTGATGCTTGACTGGATACATTTGGCCAGTGCTAACTGTTACTTCTGAGGTCTGACTCTGACCAGTGGAGTTCTCAGGCGTAGGGGCCGACTGGAATGTGAATCTGGTAGCTTTGATAAAGTTCTTATACATTAACTGGGATATGGTAAACTTGAGCGTAGGCCCAAAGGCGTGACCAGAATGGAGGAGAATATAAAATAAAAGAAGTCTTTTATTCAGCATGCAAGATGGTACAGATAGCGGAAGATGGTATTAGACTCAATAATTGGTATCTCAGATAATGCAGTAACATTGGCACAGGAACAAGGGTAATGCTGTAGCAGATGTAACATCGATGGCAAGATGTATTATGAGATGCAGTGTGAACCACTGATGAAGTCCCAATATAATGAGCACACAATAGCAGACTCAGTTGCAGTGTAAATCACTGACGAAGTCCAATATAAAGGAATACACAATGTAACTGACCACTGGAGAAAGGATACCGATGGCACTGTATATTGATGGCAGAGCACCAATGTAGCTAGAGATCGATGGCGGAACACCGATGGAGCAGGAGATCGATAGTGGAACACCGATGAAGCTAGAGATCGATGGCGGAGCACCGATGGTGATAAGTATCGATGGCGGAACACCGATGGAACAGGAGATTGATGACGCAACACTGATTGCGCTTGAGATTGATGACGGAACACCGATGGAGCTTGAGATCGATGGCGGAACACCGATGATAATGAGTATCGATGGCAGAACACCGATGGAGCAGGAGAACGATGGTGGAACACCGATGGAGCAGGAGATCGATGGCGGAACACCGATGGAGCAGGAGATCGATGGCGGAACACCGATGAGCCAGGCAGAGCTGCAAGCAGGATGGAACTCAGTCTCAGGGCAGAATGGAATCTTCTGGAGCAAGGTAACCTGGAAGAAGCTGAGAGCAAACATACATACAGGGTATGACAATCATAGCACTGGCGATCAGGCAGTCCTTACCCAGCATTCCTATAGGAGCCAGTGTGCAGGGATTGGCTGGGACGATCAGGTGGTGCAGAAAAGCTCAGACAGTCACATAATTGGCTGTGCTGCAGTCAGGTGATCAGGACTTGTCACAGCAGTACTCCAGGCTTAGGCTCTGATGTGGATTGAGGCCTAGTAGGCCCAAACACAAGGAAGCAGACATTATGGTGAGAGAGCTATGCAGGAACAGCATGTGAAGACTTTACTGCAAGCTGGATGTGATGAACAGAGAGCCTGGTTGCTGAACACGGGGTCTTGGCAATTACACACACAATGGAATTCCTGCTCAGGTGCTAACCAGCAAGTAATCAAGACTGCAGTTTGTATGTGAAGCAGATGCCTGTTTGCAGAATAAGCAGAGTTAAGCCACAGAGCATGAAAAATACCGTCAGGATCGTAACATCTTGTGGTTGGCCCAGAACCACTTGCAGACTATTATCTGGTCCTGCACCTGCTGCCTCTCTCCTAGTACAGGACCTGGACTTCCTGTGCCTCTCTTGTATTTGGTGCAGAACCACAACAGACTATTATCTAGTCATGCACCAGCTGCCTCTCTCCTAGTACAGGACCTGGACTTCCTCTGCATCTCTTGTAGTTGGTACAGATCCACATGCAGACTATAAGATGGTCCTGCACCAGCTGTCTCTCTCCTAGTACAGGACCTGGACTTCCTCTGCCTCTCTGTAGTTGGCGCAGAAGCACATGCAGACTATTATCTGGTCCTGCACCAACTGCCTCTCTCCTAGTACAGGACCTGAACATCCTGTGTCTCTCTTGTAGTTGGTCCAGAACCACTTGCAGACTATTATCTGGTCGTGCACCAGCTGCCTCCTAGTACAGAACCTGGACTAACTCTGTCTCTCTTGTAGTTGGTGCAGAACCACGTGCAGACTGTTATCTGGTCTTGCATCAGCTGTCTCTCTCCTAGTACAGGATCTGAACATCCTGTGTCTCTCTTGTAGTTGGTACAGAACCACATACAAACTATTATCTGGTTCTGCATCAGCTGCCTCTCTTCTAGTACAGGACCTGGACTTCCTGTGCCTCTCTTGTAGTTGATGCAGAACCACAACAGACTATTATCTAGTCCTGCACCAGCTGCCTCTCTCCTAGTACAGGACCTCGATTTCCTGTGCCTCTCTTGTAGTTGGTGCAGAACCACATGCAGACTATTATCTGGTCCTGCACAAGCTGCCTTTCTCCTAGTACAGGACCTGGACTTCCTCTGCCTCTCTTGCAGTTGGTGCAGAGCCACATGCAGATTGTAATCTGGCCCTGCATCAGCTGCCTCTCTTCTAGTACAGAACAAGAACTTCCTCTGCCTCTCTTGCCACTGGTACGCAATAATTTGCTGGCTATTATCTGGTCCTGCACCAGCTGCCTCTTTCCTAGTACAGGACCTGAACATCCTGTGTCTCTCTTGTAGTTGGTGCAGAACCACATGCAGACTATTATCTGGTCCTGCTCCAGCTGTCTCTCTCCTAGTACAGGACCTGGACTTCCTGTGCCTCTCTTGTAGTTGGTCCAGAACCACTTGCAGACTATTATCTGGTCCTACACCAGCTGCCTCTCTCCTAGTACAGGACCTGGACTAACTCTGTCTCTCTTGTAGTTGATCCAGAACCACAACAGACTATTATCTAGTCCTGCACCAGCTGCCTCACCTAGTGCAGGTCCTGGACTTCCTGTGCCTCTTGTAGTTGATGGAGAACCACTTGCAGACTATTATCTGGTCCTGCACCAGCTGCCTCTCTCCTAGTACAGGACTTGGATTTCCTCTGCAGTTGGTTCAAAACCACTTGCAAGCTATTCTATGGTTATTGCAGATTCTCCAATGGATTGTTATTCCCCTCTAATAGTCTTTAAGATAGCTCTGGTAACTTTGTAGCCATACCTGGCAGATTTGAGATATTTTTTCACCAAATTAGCAACCTTGTCCAGTGACCACATACTGTGTGTAGGCTCTCTGCTCCAACTTCAGGGCTCCCAAACATGGATGGAGGTGGCTCCTCTGGCAATGGCTCTGGACCTGATTTTGGCCGCAGATACCTTTTAATTTTCAATCCTCCTGTGCATCTCCTGCTCTTTCTGCAGATCTGGGTCCAAATTGCAGATTTCTGGTAAACTCTGTTTTGTTGTCCCCAATTGATGGGAACTTCGCCCACCATTTCAATCTACTCCTGGAATCCTTACTTACCCCTCTTACTCTTATAAACACAGAGTCTGTGGGTTATATTTACCTTGTATTATCGGTAGGTATATCTCATGTAAATCAGAGCCCTCCTAAGTGGATGGACACTTATCTTCACGCCTTCCCATATTCTAATATGGGGCCCTGTGAACATGACAATCAGTAGCGGATCTTGCCACGGGCAAGCAGGACTTTTGCCCGGGGCGCCGCCTTTCGGAGGGCGCCGGCGCCATCCGGAGGGCGCCGCACCATGGCAAGATCCACTGCTGCCGCTGCCCGCTGTGAAGGGAAACTAGACGCGTAGCGTCTAGTTTCCCTTCGTGGAGAGGACCTTTACTGTAATGATGTGCGGTGCGCGTTGACGTCATTGCGCACCGCACAGCAAATGTCCTCTCCACGAAGGAAACTAGACGCTTAGCGTCTAGTTTTCCTTCGTGGAGAGGACCTTTGCTGTGCGGTGCGCGATGACGTCATCGCGCACCGCACATCCTACTACAGTACAGGGGGCGTAACTGACCACGCCCCCTGTATGAAGCCACGCCCCCTAATGCCGCCCGGGGCGCAAGAAGCCCCGGAACCGGCCCTGATGACAATAAGAAAGATGGCTGGAGTGAGAAAGCCAGAGAAAGAGTACTAAGCCTTGGGGATGATAAATTGAAGAGAGATAAAGTACCAACCAATCCGCTCCTAACTGTTATGTACAGACTGTGTTTGTAAAATGACAGGTATGAGCTGATTGGTTTGTAGTTTATCTCTCTCCACTTTATCACTCTCCAATGCTTAGTACATCTGTCCCAGAGAGAGAGTTCCCTGGGCTGAGGGAGTAAGAGGTGTATGAAAGAAAGAGCAGTCTAGTGTGAGGGGGAGGAGTCTGTGCTGAGAGAGAATGAGAGGTGGTTGGGCTGAGCAAAGGCGGGATGTACTAAGCATTGCTTCCGCGATGCGGTACATCCCGCCACTTACCGCATCTATACTAATTGCATATGTTTCGGTCCCGGGGTCCCTCTGATGTAGTGACTGTGGTGGGTGCTCAGAGGGATCAGATTGTGGAAAGAAGCCCCTAGGCTTCTTTAGGGTGCACTGCATCGAAGCCTGAGATTGAAGGGCTTAGTACATATGGAAAATGTGTCCAAATTAAAAAAAAATTGTAGTTTTTAGGTTTTTTTGCCGCATTTTCCATTTAGTACATCACGCCCAAACAGACTAAGAGATCTGGGCTGAGAGAGGAGTCAGGCTGAGAGAAATGGGACGGGATGTACTAAGCATCTTATCCCTGATGCGGTACATCTCTCTACGTATTGGGTTTAGAAATGTAATTAGTATCACAGAGGACAGCTCTCCTGATAAGAGCTGTTCTTTGCGTTCATTAGACTTCCAGGTTTACGACCCGGGAGCCCTTTTGCGCATGTGCAGAGTGACACAATGGCTGCGAGGTGCTGGGAGGGATCTGATTGGATCCCTCTCAGGGGGAATTACAAAGACAACCCGGAAGGGTTCTATTGAGTAACGCCAACCACAGACGGTGTTACCCACTGGGTCCACGCTCCGGAATGTATTGCATTCCAGGGCTTAGTACATTTGGAAATGCATTAAAAACTCAGAAAATTTTCTGAGGTGTATGGGGAGAGAGAGAGAGAGAGAGAGAGAGAGAGAGAGAGAGAGAGCGAGAGAGAGAAAACACAAGTGTGTGAGAGAGGTGTCTGGGCAGAGAGAGAGAGGGAGAGAGCAAACAAGTGTGTGTGTGTGTGTGTGTGTGTGTGTGTGTGTCTGTGAGAGAGAGAGAGAGAGGTGTCTGGGCTAAGAGAGAGAGAGAGTTGCTAACCTGAGAGAGAGTGAGATGACTGGGTTGACAGAGAGAGACGGCTGAGGTAAGAGTTAGGCAGGCTTGACATTGCCAGAAAATAAAGCAGGCGGGGAAGGGGGGGGGGGTGGAGGAGAACTTTAAAGGCCACTCATCCAGCTGGCTCGCTTTGTGAATAGTGACAGTTGCTCAGGGCCGGCCGGTGACTGACACACGAGCAAGCTAACACAGGCACTGGCCCCTTCCGTGATTTTATTTTTATTGAATAAAGGAAAAGGTCAGCTGAGCTGGGGAGATATTTATACTTTTCTGTGTGGACTTTAACACTGCTTCTCTTACACTGTGGAACTATTCGCCTTCTGGGGCCGACAAGAAAACTGCATCACCCCCAAATCCACGGAGAGAGTCACACCTGATGTTGCTTTTTCTCCTTTCCAACAAAGTGTTTGTAAGTAGGACAGATGTCTCAGAAGATCAGTCTGACCAGAGCCCATTAACTAACTTACAGGCTGACATTTCACTAGCAGCAGACTGGCAGCACACCCCCCCCCCCCCCCCCCCACCCCTCCCAGACAAAAACCAGGAAATCTTCTAAATGTCACCAACACACATCAGAAAATCCAAGTGCTAAAGTCCTGGGAATGAATGATGGGGCTGGGGTATGGCTGTTGGGGTCTGAAGGAGAACTTACATTTATAAAACCGACAACTGTGAAATAATCAAGTGTATATCTTTTGCCTTTGCCAGGATCCATTTGGGCTTTGACCTAATCTCCTAATTAGGATATAAGGTTCTAGAACCCCGACCTTGCATTGTCCCAGCTGTTGCAGAGCTACATCCGTACCTCATGCTATTTTTTTATTTTACATTATCCAAGAGAATCCATATAAAGCTCCTTGTGTCCTCTCTGTCTGTCTTTTCCTTTTTATTGCCCTTTATTAGATGAGAGAACCCCTAAAGTGTTAAAATGCCAGGAAGTATTTATCAGACTGCTGCTCATCAACTCACTAAGGGGGTAATTCCGAGTGGATCGCTCGCTAGCAGTTTTTAGCAGCCGTGCAAACGCATAGTCGCCGCCCACGGGGGAGTGTATTTTCACTTTGCAGAAGTGCGAACGCCTGTGCAGCAGAGCGCCTGCAAACACATTTTGTGCAAAACAAGACCAGCCCTGTAGTTACTTATCCTGTGCGATGATTGCTGCGACGAGTGACACGGTAATGATGTCAGATACCCGCCCGGCAAACCAGTGGCGGATCTTGCCACGGGCAAGCAGGACTTTTGCCCGGGGCGCCGCCTTCCGGAGGGCGCCGGCGCCATCCGGAGGGCGCCGCACCATGGCAAGATCCTCCACTGTCAGTGTGCGCCCCAGCAGTGTCCCCCCGCTGTGCCCCCCCTCCCGCTGTGAGAAGGGAACCAGACGCTATGCGTCTGGTTTCCCTTCGTGGCGCTGGTCCTCCCCCGCTCTGAAGGGAATCAGACGCTAAGCGTCTAGTTTCCCTTCATGGAGAGGACCTTTGGTGTGCGGTGCGCGATGACGTCATCGCGCACCGCACAGCATTGTGGCATAGACGCTAGGGGTCATAATTGACCTCTAGCGCTTATGCTGTGCTATGGGAGAGACGTCATGACTGACGTCTCTCCCATAGATCCGAGGAGAAGAGCGGCGCCGGGGGGAGGTCTGCAGGGTCTGGAAACAGGAGCGGGGTACAGTAAGTATACTTTTTTTTTTTTTCTTTTTTTTTTCAGCGGCGCTACAAATGGGGGGCGTGACTGACCACGCCCCCATGTTAAGCCACGCCCCTAACTTTTGCCCGGGGCGCCGCAAGGGCAAGAACCGGCCCTGCAGCAAACGCCCGGCCACGCCTGCGTTTTCCCAATCACTCCCAGAAAATGGTCATTTGACACACATAAACGCCTTCTTTCTGTCAATCTCCTTGCGTTCGGCTGTGCGATTGGAATCGTCGCTTGAACCAGTGCAAAACCACAATGGACTTCATACCCGTATGACGCGCGTGCGCATTGCGGTGCATACGCATGCGCAGATTAGCCGTTTTTTTCACTGATCGCTACGCAGCGAACAACGGCAGCTAGCGATCAATTCGGAATGACCCCCTAAGAACCACAATCGCATTTTCCGACTTATTGCCAAGGACAAACCCTACTTTAAACATTTTTTGTCACGCTAGAAATATCCCTATATTTTTAAAAATAGACCAATTTATAGTAAAATGTTCCTTTTTTTCACCTTAGATGTGATACTTAGCATCTGTTATTGTGCTCTAGGAATTGTATGGTTATAGTTATTCAAAAGGAGCTAAAGACTGTTATAATAATTGTTGGCAGATTGCGGTGTTTGATAGTGATATTAATCCACATAATTGATAGTTAACCAGAATGCTGGTTTATTAACATACAACGACAACACTTGTTAATGCGAAAGATGTTCTGCAGCAGCAGTAACTCACTCATATATATATATATATATATATATATATATATAACAGGCTAGTACAGTGAAAGCGCAGTACTTGTCATGCGGCTGTGGTAAGGTAGTGACTCTGACAGTATGGGATGGAAGGCTGCACATCCGCGCAGACTGACTCCCATTGGAAGGAACACATATCGCCCACTGCTCTCTGTCCCGCTCAGGCAGTGTGACACACGCTACAGAGGAACCATCTCTCTCTCTACACTGCAGGAGAAACTGTGGCCCTCATTCCGAGTTGTTCGCTCGGTATTTTTCATCGCATCGCAGTGAAAATCCGCCTAGTACGCATGCGCAATGTTCGCACTGCGACTGCGCCAAGTAACTTTACTATGAAGAAAGTATTTTTACTCACGGCTTTTTCTTCGCTCCGGCGATCGTAATGTGATTGACAGGAAATGGGTGTTACTGGGCGGAAACACGGCGTTTCAGGGGCGTGTGGCTGAAAACGCTACCGTTTCCGGGAAAAACGCAGGAGTGGCCGGAGAAACGGTGGGAGTGCCTGGGCGAACGCTGGGTGTGTTTGTGACGTCAACCAGGAACGACAAGCACTGAAATGATCGCACAGGCAGAGTAAGTCTGGAGCTACTCTGAAACTGCTAAGTAGTTAGTAATCGCAATATTGCGAATACATCGGTCGCAATTTTAAGAAGCTAAGATTCACTCCCAGTAGGCGGCGGCTTAGCGTGTGTAACTCTGCTAAATTCGCCTTGCGACCGATCAACTCGGAATGAGGGCCAGTGTCTCTCTCTCTACACTGCAGGGGGAACTATCTCTCTCTCTCTCTCCACTGCAGGAGGAACTGTCTCTCTCTCCACTGCAGGCAGAACCGTCTCTCTCTCTCTACACTGCAGGAGGAACTATTTCTCTCTCTCCACTGCAGGAGGAACTATTTCTCTCTCTCTCCACTGCAGGCGGAACCGTCTTTCTCTCTACACTGCAGGAGGAACTATTTCTCTCTCTCTCCACTGCAGGAGGAACTATTTCTCTCTCTCTCCACTGCAGGAGGAACTATCTCTCTCTTCACTGCAGGCGGAACCGTCTCTCTCTCTACACTGCAGGAGGAACTATTTCTCTCTCTCTCCACTGCAGGAGGAACTATTTCTCTCTCTCTCCACTGCAGGCGGAACCGTCTCTCTCTCTACACTGCAGGAGGAACTATTTCTCTCTCTCTCCACTGCAGGAGGAACTGTCTCTCTCTCTCTCCACTGCAGGAGGAACTGCCTCTCTCTACACTGCAGGAGGAACTATTTCTCTCTCTCTCCACTGCAGGAGGAACCGTCTCTCTCTCTCCACTGCAGGCGGAACCGTCTCTCTCTCTCTACACTGCAGGAGGAACTATTTCTCTCTCTCTCCACTGCAGGCGGAACCGTCTCTCTCTCTACACTGCAGGAGGAACTATTTCTCTCTCTCTCTCCACTGCAGGCGGAACCGTCTCTCTCTCTACACTGCAGGAGGAACTATTTCTCTCTCTCTCCACTGCAGGCGGAACCATCTCTCTCTTTACACTGCAGGAGGAACTATTTCTCTCTCTCCACTGCAGGAGGAACTGTCTCTCTCTCTTTACACTGCAGGAGGAACTGTCTCTCTCTCTCCACTGCAGGAGGAACTGTCTCTCTCTCTACACTGCAGGAGGAACTATTTCTCTCTCTACTGCAGGAGGAACCGTCTCTCTCTCTACACTGCAGGAGGAACTATTTCTCTCTCTCTCCACTGCAGGAGGAACTATTTCTCTCTCTCTCTCCACTGCAGGCAGAACCGTCTCTCTCTCTCCACTGCAGGAGGAACTATTTCTCTCTCTCTCCACTGCAGGAGGAACTAGTTCTCTCTCTCTCCACTGCAGGTGGAACCGTCTCTCTCTCTACACTGCAGGAGGAACTGTCTCTCTACACTGCAGGAGGAATTATTTCTCTATCCCTCCACTGCAGGCGGAACCGTCTCTCTCTCTACACTGCAGGAGGAACTATTTCTCTCTCTCTCCACTGCAGGAGGAACTATTTCTCTCTCCCTCCACTGCAGGCGGAACCGTCTCTCTCTCTCCACTGCAGGAGGAACAGTGTCAACAGCACTAGAGGGTAAACACTAGAGGATGCGCACCCAGTGTAATGTATACACAGAAGACAAGGTTCTGAGGGGCAGATGTATTAACCTGGAGAAATCATAAGGAAGTAATAAACCAGTGATAAGTGCAAAGTGATAAACGCACCAGCCAATCAGCTCCAATATGTAAATTGGCAGTTAGGAGCTGACTGGCTGGTGCATTTATCACCTTGCACTTATCACTGGTTTATCACTTCCTTTTGCCGTCTCCAGGTTAATACATCTGCCTCTGAGTGCACTATACTCCAACAATAATGAAATCCCATACACACGACATCATGGGTGTTGTAGTGGATCAAGGTCCGTCTAGATAATATTATGAGTGACGTGTTTATATTCACCGGACCAGCAGCGAGATGAACCTGCAAAGGATTTTACAATGTTGGCAAGTGTGCGCCATATGCCCTGTGCTATAATCACACAATGCCCTGTGCTATAATTATTATTATTATCCTTTATTTATATGGCGCCACAAGGGTTCCGCAGCGCCCAATTACAGAGTACATGAATAATCAAACAGGAAAACAGCAACTTACAGTTGATGACAGTATAGGACAAGTACAGGGTAAATACACATAGTTACATCAGCAGATGACACTGGAATAAGTATCAGGTGGCAGAAGACTGCTGGATGTGGTACAGTTGAAGATTATTAAAGTAAGAAAGGATAAGCACATGAGGGAAGAGGGCCCTGCTCGTGAGAGCTTACATTCTAAAGGGGAGGGGTAGATAGACAGGGGTGACACAGATGGAGTACATGGAGAGTGTAGAACAGAGGGTTAGGATGAGATTTGGCTGGGTTTGGTGAAGAAGTGGGTCTTGAGAGCCCGTTTGAAGTTTGTAGAGAGGTGGAGAGTCTGAGGGGGAGAGGTAGGGAATTCCAGAGAAGTGGTGCAGCACGTGAAAAATCTTGGAGGTAGGAGTGGGAGGAGGTGATCCGTATAATCACACTGGTATCTGATACACATACACACCATACTTACCTAGGGAGGGAGCAGCCAGGTCACACAAGAGGGGGCGTGGAGGAGACGGTACGGAGGCGTGGTGATGTGTTTGCATCATCGTAGCCACGCCTCTGCTCTGTAATGCCCACATTATTGGCATTGCAGAGCGGGGGGCAGGGTTACGATGACGCAAATGAGTGCAATTGCGTCATCGTCCCGCCCCTTTTTTCTATTTAACAGGCTGAAAGTGGTGGGCGGCGTGGGGTGCAGCGGGAGGAGTGCGGGGTGCGGCGGGGGGGAACGCCCGTGCGAATGCATTCTTCACACAAAGCCATCGCTAAGCGGCGATGTGCTTTGTACCCATGTGACGCACCTGCGCATTGCGGTGCATATGCGTGCGCAGTTTAGACCTGATCGCAGGCTGTATAAAAACACAGCCTAGCGATCAGGTCTGAATTACCCCCCCCATACGATTTGTATTATTATTATTTATGGGGACCAGGGTTGGGTTGAGCAGTCCAGCTGTACTCTTCTCTGCTGACCTTTTCATGTCTGTGTTTATATCTACATACATCCCATACCTGCACCTGGGCTCACCACTCACAAGTTCCGCCACTGCTGTAAGTAACCATAATTGAATCACTTTATTCATCATTTTATCCAAAAACCAAGCAGAGACCACTACAGAAGAGTGTGTAGCAAGAAAACTATTATCACTCATTATTTGACTATGCACCCTCCAAATCTGATGCCTGAGGCGGCAATATACCTCATTATAGGCAAATTCCTGCAGGGGACTGCCAGGCAGAGTACCACGATGATCTGTGTCAGTGGCTGCTACTATGCCGTATGTACTGAAAGAGAGAAGATTCTGATGTGAGGGAATAGCTAGATGTTATTTAAGAATACTACAATGTTGAAATATATATCTATATATCTATATCTATATATATATCTATATATATATATCTATATATATATAAATGCAGCACAGACTGGCACTCCACATTCCACAGTATTATTATCTGGATGCCCTCCCGGTGATCAAAAGCAAGTACCTGTCCCTGCCAGCATCTATCTATCTATCTATCTATCTATCTATCTATCTATCTATCTATCTATCTATCTATCTATCTATCTGTGTGTATATATATATATATATATATATATGTAGGCACAGTTATCATGATCCGCATCCCAAATGCAGATGGGATGTGATAAAA
The DNA here is from genome assembly GCF_028390025.1 of Pseudophryne corroboree. Classification (NCBI taxonomy): domain Eukaryota; kingdom Metazoa; phylum Chordata; class Amphibia; order Anura; family Myobatrachidae; genus Pseudophryne; species Pseudophryne corroboree. The sequence goes on along the minus strand of NC_086451.1, from coordinate 421,060,479 downwards.
TCTCCCCAATGCGCATCGCGATAATTAAATACAGTATATCGCAGGGATTTATCAATTATTGCATGCGAGAAAGCTCTGGCGCTGTAAATGCTCTCTGCAGCCTTCTCTGGGTATTTTTCTCAAAAAAATACCCCAAGTATGTGCTGTGCATGCAGTGCCGCCATGAATCCCCCCACTTGCACTGACTCGGTGTCCCAGTGCGCTCCTGCGGCTCTGGTCATCTGATCGCCGGCTTCCAGCGCAGTGATCCAATCATCTAATGTCTGCTGTAAACTGCTGTAAATGAATGCATACCTCCAAACTGTCCCGTTTTTTGCAGGTCAGTCTCGTTTCTTTAGGACTGTCCCACCTGCGGGCCTCAGTGTCCCGCGGTGGGGGTGGGGGCAGTTGGGAGGCATGCACACAGCGTCTATTCACTGGAGACAGAGGGAGAGGGGGCATGCCAGTAGCTCACAGTTCGCTGGGCATGCCCCCTTAGTGACAAAAAACGGAAAAGGGGTGTGGCTTTGCGGGGGTGCTGCAATCGTGAGCCATGCCCCTTTTCCGCAGGTAACGCCTCTTTTGAAAATCCGGAGCAAATGTCCCTCTACCAGGGGACGTAGGAATATTATACTATACATCTGACCACTTCCTAGATGGTACTATTTGAGATTAAATTATTAACAATGTACTTTTTATGGATTTTGTACTTCTTTCATTTGGAGCAAAGATCTTATTGACACCAATGCACTGGCACTATGGACATTCACCACAGTACAGGATTGTACTTGACAGATATGCCCAGGAATTTCTTGTTTCTTATATTTATTTTTACCATTGTGTGTATGGAATAAATTAGTGTTTTAATCATAATGTAACTACACTATGGTGGTCATTCCGAGTTGTTCGCTCGTTGCCATTTTTCGCAACGCAGTGATTAGGTGGAAAATGCGCATGCGCATGGTACGCAGAACCTATTACTGAGCATGGAGCACCCTGCGTTGTGTAATACCTCCACCCCACTCAGGACCACAAAGACTACTGTCCACCAGAGGGCGCTTGTCTCACAGATCAGCAACACTGGCCCTCATTCAGAGTTGTTCGCTCGCAAGCTGCTTTCAGCAGCTTTGCACACGCTAAGCCGCCGCCTACTGGGAGTGAATCTTAGCATAGTAAAATTGCGAACGAAAGATTAGCAGAATTGCGAGTAGACACTTCTTAGCAGTTTCTGAGTAGCTCCACACTTACTCGGCATCTGCGATCAGTTCAGTCAGTTTCGTTCCTAGTATGACGTCACAAACACTCCCAGCGTTCGCCCAGGCACTCCCCCGTTTCTTCAGACACTCCCGCGTTTTTCCCAGAAACGGTAGCATTTTTTCACACACACCCATAAAACGGCCAGTTTCCGCCCAGAGACACCCACTTCCTGTCAATCACATTACGATCACCAGAACGAAGAAAAAACCTTGTAATGCTGTGAGTAAAATTCCTAACTGCATAGCAAATTTACTTGGCGCAGTCGCAGTGCGAACATTGCGCATGCGCAATTAGCGGAAAATCGCTGCGATGCGAAGAAAATTACCGAGCGAACAACTCGGAATGACCACCCCTTTGTGGATTTCTGGTACACAATTAAGCTTGCGTCTGCACAGACCCCACAAAATTGGGTTCACGTACAAATGTGAATTAGGCCCAGAGTCTGCATACTCTCCTCTCTTAAACCTTCCCTGCCTCCTGGCCTATTCCCTCTCAATCAGCACTTCTCATTTATCCTTAGCGCCAACATTAAATAGCGTGCCCCACCACATTAAATGACCCATTAGCTCCCTCCACCCTCCCCCGCCTCAGTACTCTGAAACCCCTGCAGTATACCATTTACCTCTTCTCTGCTTCTTCTCCCTGCTGGCTGCTCTCCAGTCACTGCTGTGACATCACTTGTCTTCAGTTGTAGCAGCTCTGCCTGGGAGCAGCCCAGCCTGTGCCACGCAATGCATGTATGCTAGAGATGTGCACCGGAAATTTTTCGGGTTTTGTGTTTTGGATTCGGTTCCGCGGCCGTGTTTTGGATTCGGACGCGCTTTGCCAAAACCTCCCTGAAAATTTTTTGTCGGATTCGGGTGTGTTTTGGATTCGGGTGTTTTTTTACAAAAAACCCTCAAAAACAGCTAAAATCATAGAATTTGGGGGTAATTTTGATCCCATAGTATTATTAACCTCAATAACCATAATTTACACTCATTTTCAGCCTATTCTGAGCACCTTACACCTCACAATATTATTTTTAGTCCTAAAATTTGCACCGAGGTCGCTGGATGGCTAAGCTAAGCGACACAAGTGGCCGACACAAACACCTGGCCCATCTAGGAGTGGCACTGCAGTGTCAGACAGGATGGCACTTCAAAAAAATAGTCCCCAAACAGCACATGATGCAGAGAAAAAAAGAGGCGCAATGAGGCAGCTGTGTGACTAAGCTAAGCGACCCAAGTGGCCGACACAAACACCTGGCCCATCTAGGAGTGGCACTGCAGTTTTCTAGCGAGAGGATGAGTGCTTCCATCCTCATGTGAAGCTGAACCACTAGCCATGAACATAGGCCAGGGCCTCAGCCGTTCCTTGCCACTCCGTGTCGTAAATGGCATATTGGCAAGTTTACGCTTCTCATCAGACGCTTTCAATTTTGATTTTTGGGTCATTTTACTGAACTTTTGTTTTTTGGATTTTACATGCTCTCTACTATGACATTGGGCATCGGCCTTGGCAGACGACGTTGATGGCATTTCATTGTCTCGGCCATGACTAGTGGCAGCAGCTTCAGCACGAGGTGGAAGTGGATCTTGATCTTTCCCTATTTTAACCTCCACATTTTTGTTCTCCATTTTTTAATGTGTGGAATTATATGCCAGTATCAATAGCAATGGCCTACTACTATATATACTGCGCACAACTGAAATGCACCACAGGTATGGATGGATAGTATACTTGACGACACAGAGGTAGGTAGAGCAGTGGCCTTCCGTACCGTACTGCTATATATACTGGTGGTCACTGTCAGCAAACTGCAAAACTAAAATGCACCACAGGTATAGAATCTAGATGGATAGTATACTTGACGACACAGAGGTAGGTAGAGCAGTGGCCTTCCGTACCGTACTGCTATATACTGGTGGTCACTGTCAGCAAACTGCAAAACTAAAATGCACCACAGGTATAGAATCTAGATGGATAGTATACTTGACGACACAGAGGTAGGTAGAGCAGTGGCCTTCCGTACCGTACTGCTATATATACTGGTGGTCACTGTCAGCAAACTGCAAAACTAAAATGCACCACAGGTATAGAATCTAGATGGATAGTATACTTGACGACACAGAGGTAGGTAGAGCAGTGGCCTTCCGTACCGTACTGCTATATATACTGGTGGTCACTGTCAGCAAACTGCAAAACTAAAATGCACCACAGGTATAGAATCTAGATGGATAGTATACTTGACGACACAGAGGTAGGTAGAGCAGTGCCTTCCGTACCGTACTGCTATATATACTGGTGGTCACTGTCAGCAAACTGCAAAACTAAAATGCACCACAGGTATAGAATCTAGATGGATAGTATACTTGACGACACAGAGGTAGGTAGAGCAGTGGCCTTCCGTACCGTACTGCTATATATACTGGTGGTCACTGTCAGCAAACTGCAAAACTAAAATGCACCACAGGTATAGACTCTAGATGGATAGTATACTTGACGACACAGAGGTAGGTAGAGCAGTGGCCTTCCGTACCGTACTGCTATATATACTGGTGGTCACTGTCAGCAAACTGCAAAACTAAAATGCACCACAGGTATAGAATCTAGATGGATAGTATACTTGACGACACAGAGGTAGGTAGAGCAGTGGCCTTCCGTACCGTACTGCTATATATACTGGTGGTCACTGTCAGCAAACTGCAAAACTAAAATGCACCACAGGTATAGAATCTAGAAGAATAGTATACTTGACGACACAGAGGTAGGTAGAGCAGTGGCCTTCCGTACCGTACTGCTATATATACTAGAGATGAGCGGGTTCGGTTCCTCGGAATCCGAACCCGCCCGAACTTCATGTTTTTTTTCACGGGTCCGAGCGACTCGGATCTTCCCGCCTTGCTCGGTTAACCCGAGCGCGCCCGAACGTCATCATGACGCTGTCGGATTCTCGCGAGACTCGGATTCTATATAAGGAGCCGCGCGTCGCCGCCATTTTCACACGTGCATTGAGATTGATAGGGAGAGGACGTGGCTGGCGTCCTCTCCATTTAGATTAGAAGAGAGAGAGTGAGATTGATTTGAGACAGAGACACTTGATTTACTGGAGCTTAGGAGTACTGTAGAGAGTGCAGAGTTTAGTAGTGACTGACCACAGTGACCACCAGACAGTGCAGTTTTATTTAATATAATCCGTTCTCTGCCTGAAAAAAACGATACACAGTGACTCAGTCACATACCATATCTGTGTGCACTGCTCAGCCCAGTGTGCTGCATCATCTATGTATATATCTGACTGTGCTCACACAGCTTATAATTGTGGGGGAGACTGGGGAGCAGTGCCAGTTATAGGTTATAGCAGGAGCCAGGAGTACATATTATTAAAATTAAACAGTGCACACTTTTGCTGCAGGAGTGCCACTGCCAGTGTGACTGACCAGTGACCTGACCACACTGACCACCAGTATAGTTAGTAGTATACTATATTGTGATTGCCTGAAAAAGTTAAACACTCGTCGTGTGACTTGTGTGGTGTTTTTTTTTTTATTCTATAAAAAACTCATTCTGCTGACAGACAGTGTCCAGCAGGTCCGTCATTATATAATATATACCTGTCCGGCTGCAGTAGTGATATATATATATTTTTTATATCATTATTTATCATCCAGTCGCAGCAGACACAGTACGGTAGTTCACGGCTGTAGCTACCTCTGTGTCGGCACTCGGCAGTCCATCCATAATTGTATACCACCTACCCGTGGTTTTTTTTTCTTTCTTCTTTATACATACATACTACATCTCTTTATCAACCAGTCTATATTAGCAGCAGACACAGTACAGTAGTCCACGGCTGTAGCTACCTCTGTGTCGGCACTCGGCAGTCCATCCATAATTGTATACCACCTACCCGTGTTTTTTTTTCTTTCTTCTTTATACATACATACTACATCTCTTTATCAACCAGTCTATATTAGCAGCAGACACAGTACAGTACGGTAGTCCATGGCTGTAGCTACCTCTGTGTCGGCACTCGGCAGTCCGTCCATAATTGTATACCACCTACCCGTGGTTTTTTTTTCTTTCTTCTTTATACATACATACTACATCTCTTTATCAACCAGTCTATATTAGCAGCAGACACAGTACAGTAGTCCACGGCTGTAGCTACCTCTGTGTCGGCACTCGGCAGTCCATCCATAATTGTATACCACCTACCCGTGGTTTTTTTTCTTTCTTCTTTATACATACATACTACATCTCTTTATCAACCAGTCTATATTAGCAGCAGACACAGTACAGTATGGTAGTCCACGGCTGTAGCTACCTCTGTGTCGGCACTCGGCAGTCCGTCCATAATTGTATACCACCTACCCGTGGTTTTTTTTTCTTTCTTCTTTATACATACATACTACATCTCTTTATCAACCAGTCTATATTAGCAGCAGACACAGTACAGTAGTCCACGGCTGTAGCTACCTCTGTGTCGGCACTCGGCAGTCCATCCATAATTGTATACCACCTACCCGTGGTTTTTTTTTTTCTTTCTTCTTTATACATACTACATCTCATTATCAACCAGTCTATATTAGCAGCAGACACAGTACGGTAGTCCACGGCTGTAGCTACCTCTGTGTCGGCACTCGGCAGTCCGTCCATAATTGTATACCACCTACCCGTGGTTTTTTTTTCTTTCTTCTTTATACATACTATCATTATCAACCAGTCTATATTAGCAGCAGACACAGTATGGTAGTCCACGGCTGTAGCTACCTCTGTGTCGGCACTCGGCAGTCCATCCATAATTGTATACCACCTACCCGTGGTTTTTTTTTTCTTTCTTCTTTATACATACTACATCTCATTATCATCCAGTCTATATTAGCAGCAGACACAGTACAGTACGGTAGTCCACGGCTGTAGCTACCTCTGTGTCGGCACTCGGCAGTCCGTCCATAATTGTATACCACCTACCCGTGGTTTTTTTTTTCTTTCTTCTTTATACATACTACATCTCATTATCAACCAGTCTATATTAGCAGCAGACACAGTACGGTAGTCCACGGCTGTAGCTACCTCTGTGTCGGCACTCGGCAGTCCATCCATAATTGTATACCACCTACCCGTGGTTTTTTTTTCTTTCTTCTTTATACATACATACTACATCTCTTTATCAACCAGTCTATATTAGCAGCAGACACAGTACAGTAGTCCACGGCTGTAGCTACCTCTGTGTCGGCACTCGGCAGTCCATCCATAATTGTATACTAGTATCCATCCATCTCCATTGTTTACCTGAGGTGCCTTTTAGTTGTGCCTATTAAAATATGGAGAACAAAAATGTTGAGGTTCCAAAATTAGGGAAAGATCAAGATCCACTTCCACCTCGTGCTGAAGCTGCTGCCACTAGTCATGGCCGAGACGATGAAATGCCAGCAACGTCGTCTGCCAAGGCCGATGCCCAATGTCATAGTACAGAGCATGTCAAATCCAAAACACCAAATATCAGTAAAAAAAGGACTCCAAAACCTAAAATAAAATTGTCGGAGGAGAAGCGTAAACTTGCCAATATGCCATTTACCACACGGAGTGGCAAGGAACGGCTGAGGCCCTGGCCTATGTTCATGGCTAGTGGTTCAGCTTCACATGAGGATGGAAGCACTCAGCCTCTCGCTAGAAAACTGAAAAGACTCAAGCTGGCAAAAGCACCGCAAAGAACTGTGCGTTCTTCGAAATCCCAAATCCACAAGGAGAGTCCAATTGTGTCGGTTGCGATGCCTGACCTTCCCAACACTGGACGTGAAGAGCATGCGCCTTCCACCATTTGCACGCCCCCTGCAAGTGCTGGAAGGAGCACCCGCAGTCCAGTTCCTGATAGTCAGATTGAAGATGTCAGTGTTGAAGTACACCAGGATGAGGAGGATATGGGTGTTGCTGGCGCTGGGGAGGAAATTGACCAGGAGGATTCTGATGGTGAGGTGGTTTGTTTAAGTCAGGCACCCGGGGAGACACCTGTTGTCCGTGGGAGGAATATGGCCGTTGACATGCCTGGTGAAAATACCAAAAAAATCAGCTCTTCGGTGTGGAAGTATTTCACCAGAAATGCGGACAACATTTGTCAAGCCGTGTGTTCCCTTTGTCAAGCTGTAATAAGTAGGGGTAAGGACGTTAACCACCTCGGAACATCCTCCCTTATACGTCACCTGCAGCGCATTCATAATAAGTCAGTGACAAGTTCAAAAACTTTGGGCGACAGCGGAAGCAGTCCACTGACCAGTAAATCCCTTCCTCTTGTAACCAAGCTCACGCAAACCACCCCACCAACTCCCTCAGTGTCAATTTCCTCCTTCCCCAGGAATGCCAATAGTCCTGCAGGCCATGTCACTGGCAATTCTGACGAGTCCTCTCCTGCCTGGGATTCCTCCGATGCATCCTTGCGTGTAACGCCTACTGCTGCTGGCGCTGCTGTTGTTGCTGCTGGGAGTCGATGGTCATCCCAGAGGGGAAGTCGGAAGACCACTTGTACTACTTCCAGTAAGCAATTGACTGTCCAACAGTCCTTTGCGAGGAAGATGAAATATCACAGCAGTCATCCTGCTGCAAAGCGGATAACTGAGGCCTTGACAACTATGTTGGTGTTAGACGTGCGTCCGGTATCCGCCGTTAGTTCACAGGGAACTAGACAATTTATTGAGGCAGTGTGCCCCCGTTACCAAATACCATCTAGGTTCCACTTCTGTAGGCAGGCGATACCGAGAATGTACACGGACGTCAGAAAAAGACTCACCAGTGTCCTAAAAAATGCAGTTGTACCCAATGTCCACTTAACCACGGACATGTGGACAAGTGGAGCAGGGCACGGTCAGGACTATATGACTGTGACAGCCCACTGGGTAGATGTATGGACTCCCGCCGCAAGAACAGCAGCGGCGGCACCAGTAGCAGCATCTCGCAAACGCCAACTCTTTCCTAGGCAGGCTACGCTTTGTATCACCGCTTTCCAGAATACGCACACAGCTAAAAACCTCTTACGGCAACTGAGGAAGATCATCGCAGAATGGCTTACCCCAATTGGACTCTCCTGTGGATTTGTGGCATCGGACAACGCCAGCAATATTGTGTGTGCATTAAATATGGGCAAATTCCAGCACGTCCCATGTTTTGCACATACCTTGAATTTGGTGGTGCAGAATTTTTAAAAAAACGACAGGGGCGTGCAAGAGATGCTGTCGGTGGCCAGAAGAATTGCGGGACACTTTCGGCGTACAGGCACCACGTACAGAAGACTGGAGCACCACCAAAAACTACTGAACCTGCCCTGCCATCATCTGAAGCAAGAAGTGGTAACGAGGTGGAATTCAACCCTCTATATGCTTCAGAGGTTGGAGGAGCAGCAAAAGGCCATTCAAGCCTATACAATTGAGCACGATATAGGAGGTGGAATGCACCTGTCTCAAGTGCAGTGGAGAATGATTTCAACGTTGTGCAAGGTTCTGATGCCCTTTGAACTTGCCACACGTGAAGTCAGTTCAGACACTGCCAGCCTGAGTCAGGTCATTCCCCTCATCAGGCTTTTGCAGAAGAAGCTGGAGACATTGAAGGAGGAGCTAACACGGAGCGATTCCGCTAGGCATGTGGGACTTGTGGATGGAGCCCTTAATTCGCTTAACAAGGATTCACGGGTGGTCAATCTGTTGAAATCAGAGCACTACATTTTGGCCACCGTGCTCGATCCTAGATTTAAAACCTACCTTGGATCTCTCTTTCCGGCAGACACAAGTCTGCTGGGGTTGAAAGACCTGCTGGTGAGAAAATTGTCAAGTCAAGCGGAACGCGACCTGTCAACATCTCCTCCTTCACATTCTCCCGCAACTGGGGGTGCGAGGAAAAGGCTCAGAATTCCGAGCCCACCCGCTGGCGGTGATGCAGGGCAGTCTGGAGCGACTGCTGATGCTGACATCTGGTCCGGACTGAAGGACCTGACAACGATTACGGACATGTCGTCTACTGTCACTGCATATGATTCTCTCAACATTGAAAGAATGGTGGAGGATTATATGAGTGACCGCATCCAAGTAGGCACGTCACACAGTCCGTACTTATACTGGCAGGAAAAAGAGGCAATTTGGAGGCCCTTGCACAAACTGGCTTTATTCTACCTAAGTTGCCCTCCCACAAGTGTGTACTCCGAAAGAGTGTTTAGTGCCGCCGCTCACCTTGTCAGCAATCGGCGTACGAGGTTACATCCAGAAAATGTGGAGAAGATGATGTTCATTAAAATGAATTATAATCAATTCCTCCGCGGAGACATTGACCAGCAGCAATTGCCTCCACAAAGTACACAGGGAGCTGAGATGGTGGATTCCAGTGGGGACGAATTGATAATCTGTGAGGAGGGGGATGTACACGGTGATATATCGGAGGATGATGATGAGGTGGACTGGACATCTTGCCTCTGTAGAGCCAGTTTGTGCAAGGAGAGATTAATTGCTTCTTTTTTGGGGGGGGGTCCAAACCAACCCGTCATATCAGTCACAGTCGTGTGGCAGACCCTGTCACTGAAATGATGGGTTGGTTAAAGTGTGCATGTCCTGTTTATACAACATAAGGGTGGGTGGGAGGGCCCAAGGACAATTCCATCTTGCACCTCTTTTTTCTTTTCTTTTTCTTTGCGTCATGTGCTGTTTGGGGAGGGTTTTTTGGAAGGGCCATCCTGCGTGACACTGCAGTGCCACTCCTAGATGGGCCCGGTGTTTGTGTCGGCCACTAGGGTCGCTTATCTTACTCACACAGTCAGCTACCTCATTGCGCCTCTTTTTTTCTTTGCGTCATGTGCTGTTTGGGGAGGGTTTTTTGGAAGGGCCATCCTGCGTGACACTGCAGTGCCACTCCTAGATGGGCCCGGTGTTTGTGTCGGCCACTAGGGTCGCTTATCTTACTCACACAGTCAGCTACCTCATTGCGCCTCTTTTTTTCTTTGCGTCATGTGCTGTTTGGGGAGGGTTTTTTGGAAGGGCCATCCTGCGTGACACTGCAGTGCCACTCCTAGATGGGCCCGGTGTTTGTGTCGGCCACTAGGGTCGCTTATCTTACTCACACAGTCAGCTACCTCATTGCGCCTCTTTTTTTCTTTGCGTCATGTGCTGTTTGGGGAGGGTTTTTTGGAAGGGCCATCCTGCGTGACACTGCAGTGCCACTCCTAGATGGGCCCGGTGTTTGTGTCGGCCACTAGGGTCGCTTATCTTACTCACACAGTCAGCTACCTCATTGCGCCTCTTTTTTTCTTTGCGTCATGTGCTGTTTGGGGAGGGTTTTTTGGAAGGGACATCCTGCGTGACACTGCAGTGCCACTCCTAGATGGGCCCGGTGTTTGTGTCGGCCACTAGGGTCGCTTATCTTACTCACACAGCTACCTCATTGCGCCTCTTTTTTTCTTTGCGTCATGTGCTGTTTGGGGAGGGTTTTTTGGAAGGGACATCCTGCGTGACACTGCAGTGCCACTCCTAGATGGGCCCGGTGTTTGTGTCGGCCACTAGGGTCGCTTATCTTACTCACACAGCGACCTCGGTGCAAATTTTAGGACTAAAAATAATATTGTGAGGTGTGAGGTATTCAGAATAGACTGAAAATGAGTGTAAATTATGGTTTTTGAGGTTAATAATACTTTGGGATCAAAATGACCCCCAAATTCTATGATTTAAGCTGTTTTTTAGGGTTTTTTGAAAAAAACACCCGAATCCAAAACACACCCGAATCCGACAAAAAAAATTCGGTGAGGTTTTGCCAAAACGCGGTCGAACCCAAAACACGGCCGCGGAACCGAACCCAAAACCAAAACACAAAACCCGAAAAATTTCCGGCGCTCATCTCTAATATATACTGGTGGTCACTCTCAGCAAACTGCAAAACTAAAATGCACCACAGGTATAGAATCTAGATGGATAGTATACTTGACGACACAGAGGTAGGTAGAGCAGTGGCCTTCCGTACCGTACTGCTATATATACTGGTGGTCACTGGTCAGCAAAACTCTGCACTGTACTCCTCCTATACAATATACTGGTGGTCCCCAGTACCCACAATAAAGCAGTGTGAGCACAGATATATGCAGCACACTGAGCACAGATATGGAGCGTTTTTCAGGCAGACAACGTATACTGGTGGTCACTGGTCAGCAAAACTCTGCACTGTACTCCTCCTATATAATACTGCTGGTCCCCAGTCCCCACAATAAAGCAGTGTGAGCACAGATATATTCAGCTCACTGAGCACAGATATGGAGCATTTTTCAGGCAGAGAACGGATAAAACTGGTGGTCACTGATCAGCAAAACTCTGCACTGTACTCCTCCTATATAATACAGCTGCTCCCCAGTCCCCACAATTAAGCAATAAGCACAAACGGAGAGGACGCCAGCCACGTCCTCTCCCTAACATTTCCAATGCACGAGTGAAAATGGCGGCGACGCACGGCTCCTTATATAGAATCCGAATCTCGTGAGAATCCGACAGCGGGATGATGACATTCGGGTGCGCTCGGATTAACCGAGCCATACGGGAGAATCCGAGTATGCCTCGGACCCGTGTAAAATGGGTGAAGTTCGGGGGAATTCGGTTTCCGAGGAACCGAACCCGCTCATCACTAATGTATGCTAGGCTATACCTCGTTCAAACAGCAGATGAACATTACACCCCATTGGACTTGAGTATTTGACACAACAATCTTCCAGCATCAGTGAAAGAGAAGCCTCACAGCACTCCTACTGTTGCAAATGTTTAGACCTCAGATTGGCTACCTGTTGGCATAGCTTCTGCCACTTGACTACACCTGGACATGCAATAGATAAAGAATTAGTACTATGGGAGCTTTGACCAGGGGCATTCAATCACTTCCAGTGGTGCAAGTAGAAATATTTTCTTAGTGGTACTGAGTGTCGAAAAATGGGCGAGGCCATGTGTTGTGATGGGGCGTAGCCACGTGCTGCTAGTGGGAGTGGCTACATGACACTAGCGGCGTGGCCATACGACAGCCCGACAGCCCCCCCCCTTTTTTTTTTATCTGGAGGCTAGGCTAAAAATATATAGTAATGCCTCCAGTATATTAGAAATATATAGTGATACCTCCAGTATAATAGAAATATATTGTAATGCCCCCAATTTAATAGCAATATATAGTAATGCCTCCATTATAACAGGAAAATACAGCCACTGTCGCACTCCCAGTAACCCTGACAAGGTGGGAGGAGCCGTCATGCTGCCAAGCACCATGGTCTTGTTGCTTTGTGGCACATTATAATTGTGGTAATGGCAAAGTGTGTGGTAGTGGGTACTGCGTACCCGCTGCTGAATTCTTAAGGGTACTCCGTACCCGAGCGTACCCGCATACTTGCACCACTGACTTTTAACCACCCTTGGTGGCAGTTGTGTACTTTCCAGACCCTTCCCAGCTCAATAATGCCTCCAGCTGCTCACTGCTGGAGCAAACCTGGTGAAAACATTGTGAGAGGTGTAACGGCAGGAGGGGTCACCCTGAGCTCTATCTGCAATCAGTTATGGCAGAGTGGTTTGTGTCTGGAATACTGTGGGAGGCGGCAAGATGCGTGATACGGGCTAAGAGGCAAGATGAGAACCTTGGCACAGCTTGGATGGTTCCGTCTGAAGCAGGGTACCCATCTCCCTTCATTGGAGGAATAGCCCTATTATTACTGATTGTAATCAAATAATCCTAAAAACATAAAACATAGCTTCTGATCCTTTCCCTAACCTCTTCCTTAGTTGTTGCTGCTTAAATAAGATTCCTGATGGATCAATAAAGGGTCTATATATCAATACCCTTTAATGCCAAAGACAGAGGTCATCACTACTTTGTCTTATTTAAAAGAGGTCTACTGCAGAGAAATCCCAGGTTTCTCCTGTGGCCTCTCTGATTTTGGATGTTATTGCAATAGCCTGCAATGGTTACTGTGCAGAGGCTTAATTTATCAAGCGACAAAAAATATATATTTTCGCTGCTAGGTAGCTCCTACTTGAGACAGTGTTACCCATACACTTCAAAGGATGACCTACGACTCCAGAGTGGCCAGTGAGAGGGGTGAAAACCTACGCTTATGAACAGGGTTCTAGCCAGAGCTCCAAGAGGAGGCTTGGATGCATAAACTGCAGGCAAACTGTATTCTGTATGGCGGCCCCTTGCTGAGATCTGGGCCGCACCAACGGAGCCACCACCGGGCTTGGACTGGCCCACAGGGGTACAGTGGAAACCACTGGTGGGCGGCCCTACTGCCTGGGGGCCCACTTTATGCTCTAAGGATCAGTTTCCAGACTGTGCACTTGAATTATACATATGTTACCTTATACTGGACTATGGTGTATTTTCTACAGTGCATTGCTGTTATTAATCTGTTATTAATCTGGTACATTATCTTGCATGCAGCAGTTGAATTTACTGTATATATTTATGAAGGGGCCCAGACATTGCACTCTCTAATGGTTAGTCAAACCAATGAGGTGGCAGGCCACACCCTCTGCAGACTGGCCACACCCCTAACACAGGCCCCTACTACTGCATTCCCCCGGTGGGCCCTACATGCCCCAGTCCGACACTAGCCACCACTAATAACTTATGAGCTGATTCTGAGTCGCGGGCAATTGGCACACAATAGCGATGTTCACACGGTATGCACAAAGACGCTGTTTCAACAGACGGTATCAGACAGAAAAGTCTTTGGCCGTACTGGGAGGTGGCTAGTTGTGCTCACAAAAATGGTCCGCTCAGTGGGTGTATTATGAGAATGTCATATGCCTGTCAATGGAAGCAGTTACATTCACAGATGCAAGAATAGGAGACCATTATCAGATGGAGAAACTGCTCCTGCTATAGTGTTGTTGCAAGTTTCGTTGATGTGACCTCAGGAATACACAGGAGGCGAGACGGGGGTGCCGCAATGGGACCTCCCCTTCCGCCAAGACATGGAAAATCTCCTCCACCCCTTACTCAGGGACACAGACATCTCACCTGTGCCGCGAAGGTGGACGTCCCATTGTAACACCCCAGTCTCAGCTCCTGCACATGCCTATAGCTGCAACTCATGGGGGTGCATAAAGCGCACCAATCAGTCTTACAGCACGCACCAATCAGTCTTACAGCACGCACCAATCAGTATTATAGCACGCATGGGTGTTTTAAGTGGGCGACTCAGTCCTTGCATATAAGGCCACATGGATGTACACAAGAGAAGGAGTTTGTAGGCCATTTGTATAATCTCTCAGGCAGGCGACCGCCAATACCTGCGGCTGAGTTTGCTCCGTAATCAGACCCTTACCGTGGAAAGCACATCTCTATTAATAGCAAAACCGTTTCCCATTCTTCTATACCATGTGGGGAGAAAGGCGGTACAAGTCACCTGGGTACGAAATCAAGTTATGTTGCAAAAATAAGAATTTACTTACCGATAATTCTATTTCTCGGAGTCCGTAGTGGATGCTGGGGTTCCTGAAAGGACCATGGGGAATAGCGGCTCCGCAGGAGACAGGGCACAAAAAGTAAAGCTTTAGGATCAGGTGGTGTGCACTGGCTCCTCCCCCTATGACCCTCCTCCAAGCCAGTTAGGTACTGTGCCCGGACGAGCGTACACAATAAGGGAGGAATTATGAATCCCGGGTAAGACTCATACCAGCCACACCAATCACACCGTACAACTTGTGATCTAAACCCAGTTAACAGTATGATAACAGCGGAGCCTCTGAAAAGATGGCTCACAACAATAATAACCCGATTTTTGTAACTATGTACAAGTATTGCAGATAATCCGCACTTGGGATGGGCGCCCAGCATCCACTACGGACTCCGAGAAATAGAATTATCGGTAAGTAAATTCTTATTTTCTCTATCGTCCTAGTGGATGCTGGGGTTCCTGAAAGGACCATGGGGATTATACCAAAGCTCCCAAACGGGCGGGAGAGTGCGGATGACTCTGCAGCACCGAATGAGAGAACTCCAGGTCCTCTTTTGCCAGGATATCAAATTTGTAGAATTTTACAAACGTGTTCTCCCCTGACCACGTAGCTGCTCGGCAGAGTTGTAATGCCGAGACCTCTCGGGCAGCCGCCCAAGATGAGCCCACCTTCCTTGTGGAATGGGCCTTAACCGATTTAGACTGTGGCAGGCCTGCCTCAGAATGTGCAAGTTGAATTGTGTTACAAATCCAACGAGCAATCGCCTGCTTAGAAGCAGGCGCACCCAACTTGTTGGGTGCATACAGTATAAACAGCGAGTCAGATTTTCTGACTCCAGCTGTCCTGGAACATATTTTCAGGGCCCTGACAACTCCTAGCAACTTGGAGTCCTCCAAGTCCCTAGTAGGTGCAAGGCACCACAATAAGCTGGTTCAGGTGAAACACTGACACCACCTTAGGGAGAGAACTGGGGACGAGTCCGCAGCTCTGCCCTGTCCGAATGGACAAACAGATATGGGCTTTTTTGAGAAAAAACCACCAATTTGACACTCGCCTGGTCCAGGCCAGGGCCAAGAGCATGGTCACTTTTTATGTGAGATGCTTCAAATCCACATATTTGACTGGTTTTAAACCAATGTGATTTGAGGAATCCCAGAACTACGTTGAGATCCCACAGTGCCACTGGAGGCACAAAAAAGGGGTTTGTATATGCAATACTCCCTTGACAAACTTCTGGACTTCAGGAACTGAAGCCAATTCTTTCTGGAAGAAAATTTACAGGGCCGAATTTGAACCTTAATGGACCCCAATTTGAGGCCCATAGACACTCCTGTTTGCAGGAAATGCAGGAAACGACCGAGTTGAAATTTCTTTGTGGGGCCTTCCTGGCCTCACACCACGCAACATATTTTCGCCACACGTGGTGATAATGTTGTGCGGTCACCTCCTTTCTGGCTTTGACCAGGGTAGGAATGACCTCTTCCGGAATGCCTTTTTTCCCTTAGGATCCGGCTTTCCATCGCCATGCCGACAAACGCAGCTGCGGTAAGTCTTGGAACAGACATGGTACTTGCTGAAGCAAGTCCCTTCTTAGCGGCAGAGGCCATAAGACCTCTGTAAGCATCTCTTGAAGTTCCGGGTACCAAGTCCTTCTTGGCCAATCCGGAGCCATGAGTATAGTTCTTACTCCTCTACATCTTATAATTCTCAGCACCTTAGGTATGAGAAGCAGAGGAGGGAACACATACACCGACTGGTACACCCACGGTGTTACCAGAACGTCCACATCTATTGCCTGAGGGTCTCTTGACCTGGCGCAATACCTGTCCCGTTTTTTGTTCAGACGGGACGCCATCATGTCCACCTTTGGTATTTCCCAACGGTTTACAATCATGTGGAAAAAACTTCTCAATGAAGTTTCCACTCTCCCGGGTGGAGGTCGTGCTGAGGAAGTCTGCTTCCCAGTTTCCATTCCCGGGATGAAAAACTGCTGACAGTGTTATCACATGATTTTCCGCCCAGCGAAAAGTCCTTGCAGTTTCTGCCATTGCCCTCCTGCTTCTTGTGTCGCCCTGTCTGTTTACGTGGGCGACTGCCGTGATGTTTTTCCCACTGGATCAATACCGGCTGACCTTGAAGCAGAGGTCTTGCTAAGCTTAGAGCATTATAAATTTACCCTTAGCTCCAGTATATTTATGTGGAGAAAAGTCTCCATACTTGATCACACTCCCTGGAAATTTTTTCCTTGTGTGACTGCTCCCCAGCCTCTCAGGCTGGGCTCCGTGGTTACCAGCATCCAATCCTGAATGCCGAATCTGCTGCCCTCTAGAAGATGAGCACTCTATAACCACCACAGGAGAGACACCCTTGTCCTTGGATATTGGGTTATCCGCTGATGCATCTGAAGATGCGATCCGGACCATTTGTCCAGCAGATCCCACTGAAAAGTTCTTACGTGAAATCTGCCGAATGGAATTGCTTCGTAGGAAGCCACCATTTTTACCAGGACCCTTGTGCAATGATGCACTGTTTTTAGGAGGTTCCTGACTTGCTCGGATAACTCCCTGGCTTTCTCTTCCGGGAGAAACACCTTTTTCTGGACTGTGTCCAGAATCATCCCTAGGCACAGCAGACGTGTCGTCGGGATCAGCTGCGATTTTGGAATATTTAGAATCCACCCGTGCTGATTGTAGCAGTATCCGAGATAGTGCTACTCCGACCTCCAACTGTTCCCTGGACTATGCCCCTATCAGGAGATCGTCCAAGTAAGGGATAATTAAGACGCCTTTTCTTCGAAGAAGAATCATCAATTCGGCCATTACCTTGGTAAAGACCCCAGGGTGCCGTGGACAATCCAAACGGCAGCGTCTGAAACTGATAGTGACAGTTCTGCACCACGAACCTGAGGTACCCTTAGTGAGAAGGGCAAATTTGGGACATAGAGGTAAGCATCCCTGATGTCCCGGGACACTATATAGTCCCCTTATTCCTGGTTCGTTATCACTGCTCTGAGTGACTTCATCTTAATTTGAACCTTTGTAAGTGTTCAAAAACAAATTTTTAGAATAAGTCTCACCTAGCCTTCTGGCTTCAGTACCACAATATAGTGTGGAATAATACCCCTTTTCTGTAGTAGGAGGGGTAATTTAATTATCACCTGCTGGGAATACAGCTTGTGAATTTTTTCCCATACTACCTCCTTGTCGGAGGGAGACTTGGTAAAGCAGACTTCAGGAGCCTGCGAAGGGGAAACGTCTCGACATTCCCATCTGTACCCCCGGGATACTACTTGTAGGATCCAGGGGTCCTGTACGGTCTCAGCGCCATGCTGAGAACTTGTCAGACGCGGTGGAACGCTTCTGTTCCTGGGAATGGGCTGCCTGCTGCAGTCTTCTTCCCTTTCCTCTATCCCTGGGCAGATATGATCTTATAGGGACGAGAGGACTGAGGCTGAAAAGACGGTGTCTTTTTCTGCAGAGATGTGACTTAGGGTAAAAAACGGTGGATTTTCCAGCAGTTGCCGTGACCACCAGGTCCGATGGACCGACCCCAAACAAGTCCTCTTCCTGTATACGGCCATACTGTGCCGTTTGGAATCTGCATCACCTGACCACTGTCGTGTCCATAACATCTTCTGGCAGTTATGGACATCGCGTTTATTCATGATGCCAGAGTGCAAATATCCCTCTGTGCATCTCGCATATATAGAAATGCTCTATAGTCAATAAAATACTGTCCCTGTCAAGGGTATCAATATTTTTAGTCAGGGAATCCGACCAAGCCACCCTAGCTCTGCACATCCAGGCTGAGGCGATCGCTGGCCGCAGTATAACACCAGTATGTGTGTATATACTTTTTATTATATTTTCCAGCCTTGTCAGCTGGTCCTTGAGGACGGCCCTATCTATAGACGGTACCGCCACTTGTTTTGATAAGCGTGTGAGCGCCTTATCCACCTTAAAGGGTGTTTCCCAACGCGCCCTAACTTCTGGCGGGAAAGGGTATACCGCCCATAATTTTCTATCGGGGGGAACCCACGCATCATCACACACTTTATTTAATTTATCTGATTCAGGAAAAACTATGGTAGTTTTTTCACATCCCACATAATACCCTCTTTTGTGGTACTTGTAGTATCAGAAATACGTAACACCTCCTTCATTGCCTTTAACGTGTGGCCCTAATAAGGAATACGTTTGTTTATTCACCGTCGACACTGGATTCAGTGTCCCTGTCTGTGTCTGTGTCGACCGACTAAAGTAAACGGGCGTTTTAAAACCCTTGACGGTGTTTTTGAGACGTCTGGACCGTACTAATTGTTTGTCGGCCGTCTCATGTCGTCAACCGACCTTGCAGCGTGTTGACATTATCACGTAATTTCCTAAATAAGCCATCCATTCCGGTGTCGACTCCCTAGAGAGTGACATCACCATTACAGGCAATTGCTCCGCCTCCTCACCAACATCGTCCTCCTACCTGTCGACACACACGTACCGACACACAGCACACACACAGGGAATGCTCTGATAGAGGACAGGACCCACTAGCCCTTTGGAGAGACAGAGGGAGAGTTTGCCAGCACACACCAAAAACGCTATAATTATATAGGGACAACCTTATATAAGTGTTTTCCCTTATAGCATCTTAATATATATATATAAGCATATCGCCAAATTAGTGCCCCCCCTCTCTGTTTTAACCCTGTTTCTGTAGTGCAGTGCAGGGGAGAGCCTGGGAGCCTTCCCTCCAGCCTTTCTGTGAGGGAAAATGGCGCTGTGTGCTGAGGAGATAGGCCCCGCCCCTTTTTCGGCGGCCTCGTCTCCCGCTCTTAACGGATTCTGGCAGGGGTTAAATATCTCCATATAGCCTCCGGAGGCTATATGTGAGGTATTTTTAGCCAAAATAGGTATTCATTTGCCTCCCAGGGCGCCCCCCTCCCAGCGCCCTGCACCCTCAGTGACTGCCGTGTGAAGTGTGCTGAGAGGAAAATGGCGCACAGCTGCAGTGCTGTGCGCTACCTTTAGAAGACTGAGGAGTCTTCTGCCGCCGATTCTGGACCTCTTCTTACTTCAGCATCTGCAAGGGGGCCGGCGGCAAGGCTCCGGTGACCATCCAGGCTGTACCTGTGATCGTCCCTCTGGAGCTGATGTCCAGTAGCCAAGAAGCCAATCCATCCTGCACGCAGGTGAGTTCACTTCTTCTCCCCTCTGTCCCTCGTTGCAGTGATCCTGTTGCCAGCAGGACTCACTGTAAAATAAAAAACCTAAGCTAAACTTTCCTAAGCAGCTCTTTAGGAGAGCCACCTAGATTGCACCCTTCTCGGCCGGGCACAAAAATCTAACTGGCTTGGAGGAGGGTCATAGGGGGAGGAGCCAGTGCACACCACCTGATCCTAAAGCTTTACTTTTTGTGCCCTGTCTCCTGCGGAGCCGCTATTCCCCATGGTCCTTTCAGGAACCCCAGCATCCACTAGGACGATAGAGAAATATACTGACGGATATTAATTAAAGGCATGCAATCCCGTCCCCCCTGAGCACGGAATGGGAGGTAATGTTTATTGTGCCGGATTCCAATCCTTTCCTGGTGCAATACTATATAATATGCATGAGATACGCAGCTCACTCACCCCTTGAGGAACTGCATTAGTAATTATCTCTTACTCAAGGATAAACAGACACGTTACATCTTCGGGAAGTGTTGTTGGGATTACTGCAGTTATTAACCAGGGACTATTCCTTAAGGGAAGAGTGTGGAGTGTTCATAATCATTTATTAGGGGCAAGCATGATCCTCTTCACACTTGGGGAAAGCGGGATGGAAGAAAATAATTATTTGTTAATCAGGGATAAGGAGGCTCCAGAAACCATGGAGATAATAATTATTGACGTGGGATAGGGAAACATCTCACGGCTGCAAATATTCATTATTATTAATTAGGGACAGACTGTCCTGTCCAGGAGGCAAGACAAGAGAAATCCGATCATTATTTAGGATAAGCCAGGCATTGCACCTTCCTTGGTTATTTGTGTATTCCATGTGAATATAGTGTGTCAGTGGAACACGATGCAAAGCTGCGGATCTCTCCTGTGATATAAGAGGACTGAGTTGTCCCAATGATGTATGAACCTGTATTTCCATAGCTTGTCATGGCAGCACAGAGGTCCCTAACAATGATTAATGGCAGGAGGAGTGCTGTGTCGGCAGCACGGGAAGAGCTGATTTATCTGCTTCATTTTTTTTTTTTTTTACATTTTGCCAAGTGGAGGATGACAGGGATTCAATAACGTACAGGTATTTCTCTTTTACTGTGTGCAGCGCTGCTGCCTGACCCAATACACTCACTGGCTGCAAAATGCAGGGTGCAAGGAGAGGAATGCCACACTGGGCCTAATGGGGCACGTAAAACCGAATGGGCCAGAGCACAGTTCACGTAATAAACTATTTCCAGGAACAGAGCTCCCTTAAGAATTACAGCTGGCAGAGAAATAAAGGGGCAAAATGAAATACAGTTGTGGCGGTAACGTAATATAATATCTAAGGGTGATATTAACTGTACCCTTCATCGGTAAGTCTGCCTGTCTCGCCAACGACAACGGGTCACGTCTCCACTTTGGGATCCGGTCTGAAGATCGACAATGTCTAGGTCGACAATGTTTAGGTCGACTACTATAGGTTGACAGTCACTAGGTCAATAGGGTTGGAAGGTCGACAGGGTTTCTAGGTCGATATGTGCTAGGTCGACAGGTCAAAAGGTCGACATGAGTTTTTCACATTTAAAAAAAAAACTTTTTCATACTTAACGATCCACATGGACTACGATTGGAACGGTAATCTGTGCCGAGCGAAGCGAGCCATGCGAGGGGACACGGTGCACTTATTGGGGTTCCCGGTCACTCTACGAAGAAAACAACACAAAAAACCCCCTTTCTCTGACGTCCTAGTGGATGCTGGGGACTCCGTAAGGACCATGGGGATATAGCGGCTCCGCAGGAGACAGGGCACAATAATAAAAGCTTTAGGATCAGGTGGTGTGCACTGGCTCCTCCCCCTATGACCCTCCTCCAAGCCTCAGTTAGATTTTTGTGCCCGGCCGAGAAGGGTGCAATCTAGGTGGCTCTCCTGAGCTGCTTAGAATAAAAGTTTAAGTTAGGTTTTTTTCTTTCAGTGAGACCTGCTGGCAACAGGCTCACTGCTACGAGGGACTTAGGGGAGAGAAGTAAACTCACCTGCGTGCAGGATGGATTTGCTTCTTAGGCTACTGGACACCATTAGCTCCAGAGGGAGTCGGAACACAGGTCTCACCCTGGGGTTCGTCCCGGAGCCGTGCCGCCGACCCCCCTTGCAGATGCCGAAGTTGAAAGAGGGATATTTGCATTCTGGCATCAAGAGTAAATGTGATGTCCATATCTGCCAGACGAAGACACGACAGTGGTCAGGTGATGCAGATTCCAGACGGCACATGGAAGTATTGCCGTATAAAGGGGCGGTCCATCGGACCTGGTGGCCATGGCAACAGCTGAAAAATCCACCTTTTGTTACCCCAAGTCACATCTCAGCAGAAAAGGACACAGTCTTTTCAGTCTCAGTCCTTTCGTCCCCATAAGGGCAGGCGGGCAAAAGGGCCAGTCATATCTGCCCAGGGGTAGAGGAAAGGGAAGAAGACTGCAGCAGGCAGCCCATTCCCAGGAACAGAAGCCCTCCACAGCTTCTGCCAAGTCCGCAGCATGACGCTGGGGCAGTACAAGCGGACTCAGGTGCGGTAGGGGGTCATCTCAAGAGTTTCAGCACGCAGGGGGCTCACTCACAAGTGGACTCCTGGATCCTACACGTAGTATCCCAGGTGTACATTGGAAATTCGAGACGTCTCCCCCTCACAAGTTCCTGAAGTCTGCTTTACCAACGTCTCCCTCCGACAGGGAGGCAGTATTGGGAACAATTCACAGGCTGTATTCCCAGCAGGTGATAATCAAAGTACCCCTTCTACAACAAGGGAAGGGGTATTATTCCACACTATATTGTGGTACTGAAGCCAGACGGCTCGGTGAGATCTGAAATATTTGAACACTTACATACAAGCGTTCAAATCAAGATGGAGTCACTCAGAGTAGTGATAGCGAACCAGGAAGAAGGGGACGATATGGTGTCACTGGATATCAGGGACGCTTACCTACATGTCCAAATTTGCCTTCTCACCAAGGGTACCTCAGGTTCGTGGTACAGAACTGTCACTATCAGTTCAGACGCTGCCGTTTGGATTGTCCACGGCACCCCGGGTCTTTACCAAGGTAATGGCCGAAATGATGATTCTTCTTAAAAGAAATATGGACGCTTTCCTGATAAAGGCAAGGTCCAGAGAACAGTTGGAGGTCGGAGTAGCACTATCTTAAGTAGTTCTACGACAGCACGAGTGGATTCTAAATATTCCAAAATCGCAGTTTTTTCCGACGACACGTCTACTGTTCCTAGGGATGATTCTGGACACAGTCCAGAAAAGGATGTTTTCTCCCGGAGAAGAAAGCCAGGGAGTTATCCGAGCTAGTCAGGAACCTCCTAAAACCAGGAAAAGTATCAGTGCATCATTGCACAAGGATCCTGTGAAAAATGGTGGTTTCTTACAAAGCGATCCCATTCGGTAGATTTCACGCAAGAACCTTTCCGTGGGATCTGCTGGAAAAATGGTCCGGATCGCATCTTCAGATGCATCAGCGGATAACCCTGTCTCCAAGGACAAGGGTGTTTCTTCTGCGGTGGCTGCAGAGTGCTCATCTATGAAAGGGCCGCAGATTCGGCATTCAGGACTGGGTCCTGGTGACCACGGATGCCAGCCTGAGTGGCTGGGGAGCAGTCACACAAGGAAAAAATTTCCAGAGAGTGTGATCAAGTCTGGAGACTTCTCTCCACATAAATATACTGGAGCTAAGGGCAATTTACAATGCTCTAAGCTTAGCAAGACCTCTGCTTCAAGGTCAGCCGGTATTGATCCAGTGGGACAACATCACGGCAGTCGCCCACGTAAACAGGGCGGCACAAGAAGCAGGAGGGAAATGGCAGAAACTACAAGGATTCTTCGCTGGGCGAAAAATCATGTGATAACACTCTCAGCAGTGTTCATTCCGGGAGTGGAAAACTGGGAAGCAGACTTCCTCAGCAGGCATGACCTCTACCCGGGAGAGTGGGGACTTCATCGGGAAGTCTTCCACATGATTGTAAACCGTTGGGAAAAACCAAAGGTGGACATGATGGCGTCCCGCCTGAACAAAAAACTAGACAGATATTGCGCCAGGTCAAGGGACCCTCAGGCAATAGCGGTGGACGCTCTGGTAACACTGTGGGTGTACCAGTCAGAGTATGTGTTCCCTCCTATGCCTCTCATACCAAAAGTACTGAGAATCATAAGAGGGAGATGAGTAAGAACGATACTCGTGGTTCCGGATTGGCCAAGAAGGACTTGGTACCCGAAACTTCAAGAGATGTTCACGGAAGACCCGTGGCCTCTACCTTTAAGAAAGGACCTGCTCCAGCAGGGGCCTTGTCTGTTCCAAGACTTACCGCGGCCGCGTTTGACGGCATGGCGGTTGAACGCCGGATCCTGAAAGGGCATTCCAGATGAAGTCATCCCTACCCTGGTCAAAGACAGGAAGGATGTAACCGCAAAACATTTTCACCGCATTTGGTGAAGATATGTTGCGTGGTGTGAGGCCAAGAAGGCCCCTACAGAGGAATTCCAACTGGGTCGTTTCCTACATTTCCTGAAAACAGGACTGTCTATGGGCCTAAAATTAGGGTCCATTAAGGTTCAAATTTCGGCCCTGTCGAATTTCTTCCAGAAAGAACTGGCTTTAGTGCCTGACGTTCAGATGTTTGTAAAAGGGGTACTGCATATACAGCCTCATTTTGTGCCCCAGTGGCACCTTGGGATCTCAATGTTGTTTTGAGTTTCCTAAAGTCACATTGGTTTGAACCACTCACCACTGTGGACTTAAAATATCTCACATGGAAGGTGACGATGCTATTAGCCCTGGCTTCAGCCAGGCGTGTGTCAGAATTGGCGGCTTTATCATATATAAAGCCCTTACTTAATTTTTCATTCTGACAGGGCAGAATTGAGGACTCGTCCTCAATTTCTCCTTAAGGTGTTTTCTGTTTTTCACATGAACCAACCTATTGTGGTACCTGCGGGTACTAGGGACTTGGAGGACTCCAAGTTACTTGACGTTGTCAGGGCCCTGAAAAATATGTTTCCAGGACGGCTGGAGTCAGAAAATCTGACTCGCTGTTTAGCCTGTATGCACCCAACAAGATGGGTGCTCCCATCTTGTTGCCACAGCCAAAATCTGTAAAAGCCCATTCCAAAAGGAAGGGGGCTCATCTTGGGCGACTGCCCGAGGGGTCTCGGCTTTACAACTTTGCCGAGCAGTTACTTGGTCAGGGGCAAACACGTTTGCTAAATTCTACAAATTTGATACCCTGGCTGAGGAGGACATGGAGTCTCTCATTCGGTGCTGCAGGGTCATCCGCACTCTCCCGCCCGTTTGGGAGCTTTGGTATAATCCCCATGGTCCTTACGGAGTCCCCAGCATCCACTAGGACGTCAGAGAAAATAAGATTTTACTTACCGATAAATCTATTTCTCGTAGTCCGTAGTGGATGCTGGGCGCCCATCCCAAGTGCGGATTGTCTGCAATACTTGTACATAGTTATTGTTACAAAAATCGGGTTATTCTTGTTGTGAGCCATCTTGTCAGAGGCTCCTTCCTTGTTATCATACTGTTAACTGGGTTCAGATCACAGGTTGTACGGTGTAATTGGTGTGGCTGGTATGAGTCTTACCCGGGATTCAATATCCTTCCTTATTATGCACGCTCGTCCGGGCACAGTATCCTAACTGAGGCTTGGAGGAGGGTCATAGGGGGAGGAGCCAGTGCACACCACCTGATCCTAAAGCTTTTATTATTGTGCCCTGTCTCCTGCGGAGCCGCTATATCCCCATGGTCCTTACGGAGTCCCCAGCATCCACTACGGACTACGAGAAATAGATTTATCGGTAAGTAAAATCTTATTAAAAACCTCATGTCGACCTTTTGACCTGTCGACCTAGCACATGTCGACCTATAAACCATGTCGGCCTTCCAACCCTGTCGACCTAGTGACTGTCGACCTATAGTGGTCGACCTAGACATTGTTGACCTAGACACTGTCGATCTAATGATCCACACCCCTCCACTTTATCTCTCTCAAAGGCTTAATATGTCTGCCCCCCACCTCCACCCATCCCCCTCAGGGAAGGTCAGTGGGGCAGTTGGATGACCCAGTCTGCTACCTGGTCCAACTGTTATCTTGGTCAGTTAGGTGTTGATGCGGTTGTGCCGACATGTAAAAAATTAGGGGCCTATTTATAAATGACTGCAAAATGTACCCATTAATTAATATCTATTACTGTATTAATGCTATTTCTCATCAGGATCCTGATTTCATTGGTTCTGCAAGTAATGTTACATTACTGTAACCCTACCCTCAATACCTTGAACGAGAGCTGTCTATGTATTCTATTAAGGGATGGTTACCTAATAGCTGTGCCTCCACTCAAGCTATGTGTAGTATTTAACTACCGTTAAGGCTTGCTTGAGTAAGCCTGATCTCTATCCTTAGGGGATGATTCCCTTATATCATAGATATATTATCTAATATACCTGTCTCTTTCTTCCAGGATCTTCAGATCAACTTCCAGACGGACCAGACACACATGGCAAGTATAACATTTTAATGACCAGTACCAAATGGATTAAGTATACATTAACATTTCATCAATTACACATTCCCCTTTAAGTCATTAATCCATGCTAACCCCCGGTCAATTAGGCCTATACACAGTACCTGCATGCAATACAACAAATCCTTTTTCTTTTCAACACACCCTTAGGTGTTAGAGTGACCCGGGTACTCTTAATATGATAGTGCACTATAAGGGCCCATAAACTTCCTAAAAATAACAGCAGTTAATACAGAATGTCTGACACTATGTTTTAGTATCAACTATCAGTTCTCCCTCCAGTTAAAGAGAAAGATGTTTGGCTCAGTCTACTTATGGTAGCGATTACTTTCTCCTATAAGGTTACTTATAGTTCCTCCTTGGCAGATAACAGAAAGTATCTATTTAGCTCATAGATAGTAACATCAACAGTTGATTACCAAGGAATCTGTATCCTTTCCTCAGTAAAAATGTTACTGTAGTTGTCCAGTATTAAACTAAACTCCTAAGAAGCTGGTATGATAAACCTTTGTTATGCTGCATCCTTGTGTCCATTTGAAGTAGCTGATGCTTTCTATAGTTCAGAGCATATATAGCTTTTCGATTCCTGTATGCCTCAAATTATTGTTGTCTCTTAGGATGAGTCTATATTAAATATATCTGCAAGAGATGGTTTCTCTTATCATAGTCACAGCGAGCTCAAATCCTTTAACTTTAAAACTAATAGTCTCTTACGTGTCAGTCCTTCTTACGGGTTCACGAATATACATATAACACAGTTGTATTAAAGTGCCACAAGCTAGTCCTTGAATCGGGATGATAGTCTAATCCTTTGTGGCTAAGAGGCTTTAACATTCATCCAATGTCACTGTAGTATGGCTACCTTTAATGTCCTTGACTCTAATTCTGCTAATTCAGGGGCATAAATACACACATTAGGTGGCAGCTTTAGGGTGTTACTTTCTATTTAGCGCTGCGGAACAATGTCTCTGGCTCTCCTTTGACTGATGTGATGCTGATATATGGGGGAGTTTTAAAACTATTTATGAAGCGTTAAACAGTTCAAGTTTCACTCCACTCCTCCTGTTACATATATATACCCAGTGCTTTCTACCTTCTCCTTAGCACTATGATTAAGCCATACATGGAACTGTAATTATAGGTCACTCTGACTACTGTGACCCATTACTATCCTCCTGCTTAATAGCCATTATTGCGGCCTAGCCCTGGAGTCCTTAGTCCCAATATGAAATTGACTATGTACAATAGTCACCTATGGCTTGCTGTGCTTAGTGTAGGGGTAATATAAATGGCTGGATTATGCACTCACACTTCTACCATCTAGTGATGCTGCTGCAGGATGCTCCCCCCGACTCCTCCCTTACACTTACAGCCACACAGAATGGAGCCTCTGCTGCTGGTCCTGGCTTCTTTGTTGTGGCTGTCAGAGTCTGTGCCGGTAATAGGTAGGAAGGAACCCTCTCTGCCTCCCTGTCACAGGTGCGCCTTTCCAATACTGCTGGGTGAGTTGACTAGCGCTGATCTTGGGTTCTATGAACAGTTCTGAGTCTCAATGCTGCTGTCACCACCTTTACAGTAAGGAAGCCCTGTTCTGGCTACACACACTAAGCCCCCTCCGGCCGCCGCAATGTATACTGCTCAGCTCTAATGCGGGCGACGGCCGGAGCAGCAAAAAACTATGTCCTCTCACCAAGGGATATGCAGTCTCTCCCTCAGCTACACTCACAGCACCTCTCCACCCCTCTCTAGTAGTCACATGACCCACTCTGAGGTGATGCCCCGCCCACTGGCAATCACCCCACTAGGTGATTGACAGTTAGGAGCACAAGGACATTAACCCTTTAGATACACTGTGAAACCATAAAATAAGCCTTCATTGTATTCACCACTACATTTACATCAATGTACATACAATTACATATATGTGAACTGTATTATTTACCTCAAAACATGCATACAGTATTACAACATCCATTAACTTTTATATGAATAATATATATGCTTATACTCCATTTTAGTCACCATATTATAACTACCTCAGTATAAGTGTCGTTTAAACCCTAAATCAGGGTTACATTACACTTTTTTCAGTTACATAATTTCCCATTCATTGTGAAGTGATGTCACCTCAGCTCATTGTGATGTCAGCCCTCCTATACTGTATAACCTCCCCACCTGCCAGCTGTCAGCCACACCTTAGCTATAATGAAAGGTGATAGGATCAGTCTTCGGATGGACCCAAAGCTACTTAAAGTACCCTCCTGTGCCCGCGTGGCACTACTCCCAGGACGGCCAAGACCCCTCATGGGGTGCATGGAGTCCTCTTTGATGCGTGTGGAACCCCCTGTAAAGCGCGTGGAGCCACCTGCGAGGCCTATAGAGCCCTTTCATCAATTCATGGAGCGCTTCTACAGGCATATACGACGGGATGCTGTCCCAATTCCACCTCGCACCCGTATTCAGCTCCGCAATGTCTCTGTAGGGCCTACTCCACCTCTTCCATCTCTGCCCCCCTTGAGGCACGTGGAGCCCCCTGTGAAGCCGGTGGAGTCATCTTTGAGGCCTGTGAAGCCCCCTGTAAGGCGCGTTATGTGCCCTGCGAGGCCTGCAAAATTATCAGTGACGCCTGTGGAGCACCCTGTGAGACGCATGAAGCCCCCTGTGAGGCCTCTGGAGGCATTATATCACTTCAACGAGCGCGCCCATGGCTGTATACCACAAGATGCTGTGCCACTTCCACCTCGTACCCGTGTACAGCTCCCCAAGATTCCTCCGCTGCCCTCTCCACCCCTCCACCTACCCCCCCTAAGACTTCCGGATATTCTCTGTGTCCTCCGCTCCAAGTGATGCCATCACTCCCCACCACCCCTCCTATATACAGTCACCTCCTGTCAGTCACATCCCCCCATGTGATAATGGACTAATAACACCCAGTCTAATATGAAACATCACAGGACGTGATCTAACCATCTTGTACAAGACATCTGTAACACCCTGTGGTGTCCTGGTCACCGGAAAAAGGAACCCAGAAAGGACAGTCCGTAAGTAGAGAGTGGCGCATTTGTGTCCAAACATTAGTTAGTTAATGTGGAACTTAATATGATTAATATATTAATTATGCTGCATTTAATTGCTAAACACCGCAGATATAGAATATATGGCTAAATGTACTGAGTGGTGCTGCTCAAAGTTGACAAGTCTTCGGCCTCTGTATTTAAAGGTAAAATAATATATAAGTTACAAAACACTCCTGGTTTTGCATTTATTATTTTTATTATTATTATTATTATCATTATTATTATTATTATTATTATCATTATTATTATTATTATTATTATCATTATTATTAATGCCCCTTTAAATCCAGCGGTTGAAGGTGTGGTGGCTGTGAAAAGCGCCGCTCAGCACAGTAATGCGGCAGTGTCAGAGGTTAGGAGAGGTGATGCTTTCTCATATACACTAGTGAGGATACCAGGGGCCAGATGTAATACAGTGCGGTGCAGCCAGAGCTCTCGGATTCCGTCCGAACTCGTACTTTTTGTAACCAAGTTGGTTTTGCCTTGTAAATAATTGCTGCTTTAAAGAAAGTTGGTTCTGCCTTGTAAACGATTGCCGCTTTAAAAAACGTACTCGTTCAGACGGAATCTCAGAGCTCCGGCTGTCTCACACTGGACCCATATCTAGAGATCTCATGTATATAGAGTCAGTAATGTGTCTCCCAGAGAAATACCCTGGGATATCATCACATCTTATTTATTCTTCTCTTTCTCCATCTCTCTGTAGCCATAGGAGACGGCACTTATTGGAGGCCCTCAGAGGACCTGCTCAGGGGAAGTCTGACCATGGAATACAGATGTGACATACAGATGTGGGCAGAGCGCGGCAGTGACATGAGGATTAGAGGAGACAGGCCGAACACATGAATGAGTACATCACAGAAGTGTCGCCTCCTTACTTCCAGAAACAACTCTTTATTTGAATAAACGTTTTCTGGTTTTCAACTGAACTATCGCTGGGTTTAGTATCATTTATGGTGTAAGTAAGGTAGCGTGAGAGAGAGAAAGTATCTGGTGGGGTGTGTGTGTGTGTGTGTGTGTGGGGGGGGGGGTAATGAAGGGGTAAGATGGCTGTCTGACTGGTGCTTGGGGGTTGTAGCAGCTGCTACCGTCAGCCAGACACTTACAGGTGTCTGGCAGCTTGTCTCTGAACCAAGGGGTAATCCTTCTTACTGGGTCTGTGCTGCAATAGAAGATGTGGGGCAAGTAAAAGGAGGTGCGATTTCGGGAGCTTGTCGTGTTATAGCCTCTATGGTAATTTGTCACATGGGACCCTATTCAGGAAGGATTGCAAATTCTGCTTCATGGCCCGACCCCATTTTCATCATTCCGGTGTGGTGGTGGTTGGGAAGGGGGGGGGGGGGGGGGGTTTCCCAGCATTTATGGAGATGCTAGGCTGCCCCTGGAGACTTGTCTGGCTACATTGCTGGCTCCTACACTGTGAAAGGAGCTGGGTGCTGCATGTAATGTCCCAGTGCAGCACCCAGCTCCTGTCAATGTGGAGGAGTCGACATGTTGCACAGCTGAATGCAGCTGTATTTTAGCGTTGGATGGCTATCGCTTCCACACAATTTGATGGCTGCTACCACTGGAAATCCACCATCAATCGGAGACAACGCTACCATAAAAAGAAAAACACTGAAGGCGCTAAACTTTTGCCATCGATGGGAGAGAACCAGATGGTTTGCCGCCATCGATGGTGCGGAAGAGCTTGATGGTGGTTCTTCTTTTTTTTACTATAAGGTGCCTGGACACGGAGCATAACTTTGCCCCCTAACTCCCATGTGGTCCCCGCCCCCAGGTTCTGACTGGTCCATGGACCAGTCAGTGAAAGAACAGTGATGACCATTGGTTGGTGAAACCATTGATGGTCACCCATCTATGGTTACTTGCCAAGTCACTATTGATGGTAACCGTTGATGGCAAACACACCGATGGCCATCTCTAAGTCTAGGAGAAGTTGTTTACATTCCTAGTTATCAGTGGCAAAACTATAAATAGTACAGGATGTGTGATACACACAGGCCCCTGAGTAAAGGGGGTCCATTCCATCAATCATACACCCAGGATAAGGTCTGACTAGGCTACCATTGATGCTATATATTCAGTGATTTCTTCTCCCCCCCCTTAAGTTATGGATAAATATATACTAGATTGGCCCAACTACCTTGAACAATTGTATTCTATGGCTGTATGAAGAGACTTCAAAGACAGAGGTGTAACTAAGGAGGGTGGGGAGGGGGTCGAGCAGGGCATGTGCCCTGGGCGTCATGGCAGGCCCAGCAGAAGGGGGCGCCGGGGGCCAGGATATCGTAGCTGCTCTGCCCGTCCACCTCTGTCATTGTGCCGCCTCCCACCCATTACCACTGTGCCGCCGAGCTAGACCTGCGCTCTACGGCGTTCGAGCAGCAGCAGCACCCACTCTCCTGCTGCAGGGAGGGAGTGTGACCGCGGTGCCAGCCAGAACCGGATTAAGGGAGATACTCTGGGGGTCAGTACCCCGGGGCCCCCTGCCACCCACCGCAGATTGGATCTTTATTACCGATCTGCGGTGTGGCAATGTGCTACCCACTGACAGTGACAGCCGAAACAGCCGCTGGTGCTGCTTTGCTACCCCTGCCCAATATGAACCCGTGATTTGTGAAGATGCCATGCTGTGCACGCTTTCCTCTTGTACTGCATCTTGCCGTCTCCTCTCCTGTTTCAGCCTTTTTCTCATGTGGCTCTCTTCTGTACTCGCCGTGCGCTCTCCCCTCCTGTTCCAACTCTCCTCACCATGGCCCTCATTCCGAGTTGATCGCTAGCTTCCGTTGGTCGCTGCGTAGCGATCATCTAAAAAAACGGCAAAACTGCGCATGCGTATGCACCGCAATGCGCACGCGCTGCGTACGGGTACAACAAGCATCATGGTTTTGCACAGGTTCTAGTGACGCTTTCAGACGCACTGGCGGACGCAGGGAGATTGACAGGAAATTGGAGTTTCTGGGTGGCAACTGACCGTTTTCTGGGAGTGTTTGGAAAAACGCAGGCATGGGCGGGCATTTGCTGGGCGGGTATCTTACGTCTTTACCGTGTCATTCGTCGCAGCAATCATTGCACAGAATAAGTAACTACAGGGCTGGTCTTGTTTTGCACAAAATGTGTTTGCAGCCGCTCTGCTGCACAGGCGTTCGCACTCCTGCAAAGCGAAAATACACTCCCGCGTGGGCGGCGACAATGCGTTTGCACGACTGCTAAAACTAGCTAGTGAGCGATCAGCTCAGAATGAGGGCCCATGTGCGCTCTCTCCTGTACCCGCCTCCTGTCAGTCCTAGGACGCCAGCAAGGTAACTGCTATATGTGGTGCGACTGGGGGGGAATTGTTAGAACTATTTTGACTATTTTATTGAAGAAAGTTTGATTTTAAGCTAGTATGTAACTTATGTGTATATATACGTCCAAACATATTTTAAGTGTTATGTATGTTCCTGTATCTCCCACTCAGCACCCTTAACCTCCCTGTAACTCCCCCTCAGTACCCCATCCCTCAGCTTCCCTATAACTCCCCTTCAGAGTCCCTGCCCTCACCATCCCTTTAACTCACCCTCAGCATCCCTGTATCTCCCCCTCAGCGTCCCTGCCCTCACCCTCCCTTTAATGCCTCCTCAGCACCCTTACCCTCATCCTCCCTGTAACTCCCCCTCAGCATCCCTGCCCTCACCCTCCCTGTAACTCCCCTCCCCCCCTCAGCATCCCTGCCCTCACCCTCCCTGTATCTCCCCCTCAGGGTCACTGCCCTCACCCTCCCTGTAACTGCTCCCTCAGTGTCCCTGTCCTCACCCTCCCTGTATCTCCCCCTCAGGGTCCCTGTCCTCACCCTCCCTGTATCTCCCCCTCAGGGTCCCTGCCCTCACCCTCCCTGTATCTCCCCCTCAGGGTCCCTGCCCTCACCCTCCCTGTAACTGCTCCCTCAGTGTCCCTGTCCTCACCCTCCCTGTATCTCCCCCTCAGGGTCCCTGCCCTCACCCTCCCTGTAACTGCTCCCTCAGTGTCCCTGTCCTCACCCTCCCTGTATCTCCCCCTCAGGGTCCCTGTCCTCACCCTCCCTGTATCTCCCCCTCAGGGTCCCTGCCCTCACCCTCCCTGTATCTCCCCCTCAGGGTCCCTGCCCTCACCCTCCCTGTAACTGCTCCCTCAGTGTCCCTGTCCTCACCCTCCTTGTATCTCCCCCCTCAGTGTCCCTGCCCTCACCCTCCCTGTAACTTCTCCCTCAGCACCCCTGCCCTCACCCTCCCTGTATCTCCCCCTCAGGGTCCCTGCCCTCACCCTCCCTGTATCTCCCCCTCAGGGTCCCTGCCCTCACCCTCCCTGTAACTGCTCCCTCAGTGTCCCTGTCCTCACCCTCCTTGTATCTCCCCCCTCAGTATCCCTGCCCTCACCCTCCCTGTAACTTCTCCCTCAGCACCCCTGCCCTCACCCTCCCTGTATCTCCCCCTCAGGGTCCCTGCCCTCACCCTCCCTGTAACTGCTCCCTCAGTGTCACTGTCCTCACCCTCCCTGTATCTCCCCCTCAGGGTCCCTGCCCTCACCCTCCCTGTAACTGCTCCCTCAGTGTCCCTGTCCTCACCCTCCCTGTATCTCCCCCTCAGGGTCCCTGTCCTCACCCTCCCTGTATCTCCCCCTCAGGGTCCCTGCCCTCACCCTCCCTGTATCTCCCCCTCAGGGTCCCTGCCCTCACCCTCCCTGTAACTGCTCCCTCAGTGTCCCTGTCCTCACCCTCCTTGTATCTCCCCCCTCAGTGTCCCTGCCCTCACCCTCCCTGTAACTTCTCCCTCAGCACCCCTGCCCTCACCCTCCCTGTATCTCCCCCTCAGGGTCCCTGCCCTCACCCTCCCTGTAACTGCTCCCTCAGTGTCCCTGTCCTCACCCTCCCTGTATCTCCCCCTCAGGGTCCCTGCCCTCACCCTCCCTGTAACTGCTCCCTCAGTGTCCCTGTCCTCACCCTCCCTGTATCTCCCCCTCAGGGTCCCTGTCCTCACCCTCCCTGTATCTCCCCCTCAGGGTCCCTGCCCTCACCGTCCCTGTATCTCCCCCTCAGGGTCCCTGCCCTCACCCTCCCTGTAACTGCTCCCTCAGTGTCCCTGTCCTCACCCTCCTTGTATCTCCCCCCTCAGTGTCCCTGCCCTCACCCCCCTGTAACTTCTCCCTCAGCACCCCTGCGCTCACCCTCCCTGTATCTCCCCCTCAGGGTCCCTGCCCTCACCCTCCCTGTATCTCCCCCTCAGGGTCCCTGCCCTCACCCTCCCTGTAACTGCTCCCTCAGTGTCCCTGTCCTCACCCTCCTTGTATCTCCCCCCTCAGTGTCCCTGCCCTCACCCTCCCTGTAACTTCTCCCTCAGCATCCCTGCCCTCACCCTCCCTGTATCTCCCCCTCAGGGTCCCTGCCCTCACCCTCCCTGTATCTCCCCCTCAGGGTCCCTGCCCTCACCCTCCCTGTAACTGCTCCCTCAGTGTCCCTGCCCTCACCCTCCCTGTAACTTCTCCCTCAGTGTCCCTGCCCTCACCCTCCTTGTATCTCCCCCCTCAGCACCCCTGCCCTCACCCTCCCTGTAACTGCTCCCTCAGCACCCCTGCCCTCACCCTCCCTGTATCTCCCCCTCAGCGTCCCTGCCCTCACCCTCCCTGTATCTCCCCCTCAGCATCCCTGCCCTCACCCTCCCTGTAACTGCTCCCTCAGTGTCCCTGCCGTCACCCTCCCTGTATCTCCCCCTCAGGGTCCCTGCCCTCACCCTCCCTGTATCTCCCCCTCAGGGTCCCTGCCCTCACCCTTCCTGTATCTCCCCCTCAGGGTCCCTGCCCTCACCCTTCCAGTATCTCCCCCTCAGGGTCCCTGCCCTCACCCTCCCTGTAACTGCTCCCTCAGTGTCCCTGTCCTCACCCTCCCTGTATCTCCCCCTCAGGGTCCCTGCCCTCACCCTCCCTGTAACTGCTCCCTCAGTGTCCCTGTCCTCACCCTCCCTGTATCTCCATCCTCAGCATCCTTGCTCTCACCCTCCCTGTAACTTCTCCCTCAGCGTCCCTGCCCTCACCCTCCCTGTATCTCCCCCTCAGTGTCCCTGCCGTCACCCTCCCTGTATCTCCCCCTCAGGGTCCCTGTCCTCACCCTCCCTGTATCTCCCCCTCAGGGTCCCTGCCCTCACCCTCCCTGTATCTCCCCCTCAGGGTCCCTGCCCTCACCCTTCCTGTATCTCCCCCTCAGGGTCCCTGCCCTCACCCTCCCTGTAACTGCTCCCTCAGTGTCCCTGTCCTCACCCTCCTTGTATCTCCCCCTCAGGGTCCCTGCCCTCACCCTCCCAGTAACTTCTCCCTCAGCACCCCTGCCCTCACCCTCCCTGTATCTCCCCCTCAGGGTCCCTGCCCTCACCCTCCCTGTAACTTCTCCCTCAGTGTCCCTGCCCTCACCCTCCCTGTATCTCCCCCTCAGCACCCCTGCCCTCACCCTCCCTGTAACTTCTCCCTCAGTATCCCTGCCCTCACCCTCCCTGTATCTCCCCCTCAGCGTCCCTGCCCTCACCCTCCCTGTATCTCCCCCTCAGCATCCCTGCCCTCACCCTCCCTGTATCTCCCCCTCAGGGTCCCTGCCCTCACCCTCCCTGTATCTCCCCCTCAGGGTCCCTGCCCTCACCCTTCCTGTATCTCCCCCTCAGGGTCCCTGCCCTCACCCTTCCTGTATCTCCCCCTCAGGGTCCCTGCCCTCACCCTCCCTGTATCTCCCCCTCAGGGTCCCTGCCCTCACCCTCCCTGTAACTGCTCCCTCAGTGTCCCTGTCCTCACCCTCCCTGTAACTGCTCCCTCAGTGTCCCTGTCCTCACCCTCCCTGTATCTCCCCCTCAGGGTCCCTGTCCTCACCCTCCCTGTATCTCCCCCTCAGGGTCCCTGCCCTCACCCTCCCTGTATCTCCCCCTCAGGGTCCCTGCCCTCACCCTCCCTGTAACTGCTCCCTCAGTGTCCCTGTCCTCACCCTCCCTGTAACTGCTCCCTCAGTGTCCCTGTCCTCACCCTCCCTGTATCTCCCCCTCAGGGTCCCTGTCCTCACCCTCCCTGTATCTCCCCCTCAGGGTCCCTGCCCTCACCCTCCCTGTATCTCCCCCTCAGGGTCCCTGCCCTCACCCTCCCTGTAACTGCTCCCTCAGTGTCCCTGTCCTCACCCTCCTTGTATCTCCCCCCTCAGTGTCCCTGCCCTCACCCTCCCTGTAACTTCTCCCTCAGCACCCCTGCCCTCACCCTCCCTGTATCTCCCCCTCAGGGTCCCTGCCCTCACCCTCCCTGTAACTGCTCCCTCAGTGTCCCTGTCCTCACCCTCCCTGTAACTGCTCCCTCAGTGTCCCTGCCGTCACCCTCCCTGTAACTGCTCCCTCAGTGTCCCTGCCGTCACCCTCCCTGTAACTGCTCCCTCAGTGTCCCTGCCCTCACCCTCCCTGTATCTCCATCCTCAGCATCCTTGCTCTCACCCTCCCTGTAACTTCTCCCTCAGCGTCCCTGTCCTCACCCTCCCCGTATCTCCATCCTCAGCATCCTTGCTCTCACCCTCCCTGTAACTTCTCCCTCAGTGTCCCTGCCGTCACCCTCCTTGTATCTCCCCCCACAGCGTCTTTGCTCTCACCATCCCTGTACCTGCTCCCTCAGTGTCTCTGCCCTCAGCCTCCACAATTGCGGTGCCTCCGATCCGTCCGGCCGCCAGCTCTCCACCATGTCTGCTTGCTACTGGGAGCATGCTCCCTTTCTAATGAACCAGGTGTGGACGGATTGCTGTTCCGGGGCTGCAGTCCAGGTCCTGGGTGTCTGGGAGGCACAGTGCGCTCAGGGGCAGTGCAATCTGCCTGAGAGCAGCAGCATGGGCTCCCAGCGCATGGGACACACACAGAGACACAGAGTGCGATGGCGTGTGCTG
Source organism: Pseudophryne corroboree (assembly GCF_028390025.1). NCBI lineage: Eukaryota > Metazoa > Chordata > Amphibia > Anura > Myobatrachidae > Pseudophryne > Pseudophryne corroboree. The sequence goes on along the minus strand of NC_086451.1, from coordinate 421,023,052 downwards.
AATTTATGATGCAGGGGGAGGTGAGGCTGTGCTGAGTGATGTCACAGGGGGAGATAATGGCGCGCTGAGTGATGACGCAGGGGGAGGTGATGGTGTGGCTAAGAGATGATGCAGGGGGTGGTGATGGTGTGACTGAGAGATGACACGAGAGGGAGATGATGGTGTGGCTGAGAGACCCAGGGAGCAGGATGTGAGTCTTGCTGAACCGCTGTTGTATGATGCTGACCTTGTTAATATTCCTACACAAACAGGCATCTTCTGGATGATGGGATCTCGTACATGAATAGTGAATACCGACTGAAGATGCCGTCTGCCTTGGAGGATACATTTCTTCAGAGGTTCCACATTGTGAGAAACCATCATACAGGTTAGGTTGCATGTTGAATTGAAAAGAATGTTCCTAGTGTGACGTGAAACAGGTGGCGTGTCATGTTGGCACGCCCCCTTTTTCAGTGACCACTCCCCTTCTGGTATGTGATCACACCCCTTTTTTTTCAATGCACACAGCTTGTTTATGGCCTTTTTTGTGGTTTTTTTTTTTTTTTGTATGGGGGGCGCTATTCATAATCTTGCCCTGGGCTCCAAAAACCCTAGTTATGCCTCTGTTCAAGGAGTTTGTGGTTGAAATAATGCCAGAGCAGGGCCCACTGCTGGCTTGTGCCGGCCCCACTCCCAAACACGTGGTGTGATGCGAGGGGGTGGAGCCACCAACATTAGAAAGTTGAGCGCAGCTGAGATTCTACGGACCAGGGCCATCTTAACAGCAGTGTAGGCCCCTGGGCAAAGCAATTCACTGGGGCCCCTACCCATTCTCCAGTGGTAGGGGTGGGGGTGGGGGGGGTTCTATTAGTGGCAGCTTTGATGTCTCGGGGGTGGTAGGGGGTGTTTATCTTCCGCTCACCGTGTAGGACCTCGAGCAGTAATTTCTGCTAATTACTATTTTATTGCTCAGATGGTGGGAGATGGGGTGGGAGAGAGAACACTAAACTGTAGAAGGGAACATTGGACTGCATGAAAGGACTCCAGTACATGACTTCCAGGGTGGTAAGTGGTGTTTAACACGCAGGGGAGGGGTGAATAGTAAAGTGGGCTTAATAGTCATCATTTTCTGGTGGGACGGCAGCTTACTTGGCTGATGATATCCCCAGTTCCTGGAAATAGGGGTCCTAATTCAGACCCGATTGTAGCAGCAAATTTGTTAACAGTTGGGCAAAACCATGGGGGTCATTCCGAGTTGATCGTAGCCCTGCAAAATTTTGCAGGGCTACGATCATATCCATAGACATGCGGGGGGACGCCCAGCACAGGGCTATACCACCCCGCATGTCAGTGCCGCCCCCCCCCCCCCCCCGCAGAAGTGCAAAAGCATCACACAGCGGTGAAGCTTCTGCACTTCAGGAGTAGCTCCCGGCCAGCGCAGCTTTAGCGTGCTGGCCGGGAGCTACTTGTCGCGTATGACGTCAGCCGCTATGGCCCGCCCCCCGCATGGTCTGGCCGCGCCTGCGTTGGCCGGACCGCGCCCACGAAACGGCGGCCAAACGCCGCCGTTCTGCCCCTCCGCCCAGCGACCACCTCTGCCTGTCAATCAGGCAGAGGCGATCGTAGCGCCGTCCTTCGGCCGTCGGGCATGTGCCCGGCGCACTGCAGCGCCGGCGCATGCGCAGTTCTGACCCGATCGCGCCGCTGCAGCATGCGATCGGGTCAGAATGAGCCCCTATGTGCACTGCAGGGTGTGTGTGTGTGTGTGTGTGGCAGATTCCCTGTATCATAATCTATCCATGTTCATCACATTGAAAAATGCTAGCGAGAGATAACAGTCCTTATCATAGTCCCCCTGGATGTGTTGTCATAGGAGGTAGACACTCTCCTATACAGGCTTCCTGTCCAAGCAGCTGTGCCCCAGCTTTCTTACCATAATGCACACCTACCTCTCCTTCCTACAAGGAGCTGTGGCAGAACGAGGTCTCCTGCATGAGGAATTGGTCTGGCTTAGTGTTGATCAGGTAAGTCATGATCAGCCCCTCTATACTAAAGCTTAACTAACGGTTAGACACCAGTCTGGTTAGGCAAGTATGAGGTTAGTTCTTCCTCCTGAGTAGAGGTCGCTTCCACCGGTATCCGTTTGGCAGGTCAACCCTACTTAGGTCGACAGTCACTAGGTCGACCACTATTGGTCGACATTGACATGGTCGACATGAATAAATGGTCGACACATGAAAATGATCGACACATGGCAGGCCGACACATGAGATGGTCGACATGGCTTTTTAAAAAAAAATGTAGATTTGTAACGTTTTCATACTTTACTATCAACGTGCACTACGATTTGGAATAGTAACCTGTGCCAAGCGCAGCGGTAGCGGAGCGAGGCACCTTGCCCGCAGCCGCAAACCATGCAAGTGGACGCAGTACACTATTTGGGGTTCCTGGTCATGTTACGGAAAAAATTACACCAAAAACTGTTCAAAAATCCATGTCGACCTTTTCATGCATCGACCTGTCCCGTGTCGGCCATTTTCACGTCCGCGTCAACCATGTCAATGTCGACCAATAATGGTCGACCTAATGACTGTCGACCTTAACATGGTCGACCATTCATACCAGAACCGCTTCCCCTAAGTACCAAAATTATTTTTGCAATTATATATTACACAGGCGTCACCTCAATTACTTTTATATCCATTTAGCAAATGCTTTTCATGGTGCCACCTTACCAGGGCAGTTGCAGGCTGCCTATTGGCAGAAACTGGCTGAGAGAGTTAAGGACCCATCCACTAGGGAGTTTTATCTCAGCAATAAGTTGGATCCATTTTTCCTGCAATCTAGCTGGGAGCTTCCCGGGAGCCCTGCAATTGCAATTTGCTACTTGAGTGTATCTTGTACTAGAGATGTGCACTTGAAATTTTTCGGGTTTTGTGTTTTGGTTTTGGGTTCGGTTCCGCGGCCGTGTTTTGGGTTCGACCGCGTTTTGGCAAAACCTCACCGAATTTTTTTTGTCGGATTCGGGTGTGTTTTGGATTCGGGTGTTTTTTTCAAAAAACCCTAAAAAACAGCTTAAATCATAGAATTTGGGGGTCATTTTGATCCCAAAGTATTATTAACCTCAAAAACCATAATTTCCACTCATTTTCAGTCTATTCTGAATACCTCACACCTCACAATATTATTTTTAGTACTAAAATTTGCACCGAGGTAGCTGTGTGAGTAAGATAAGCGACCCTAGTGGCCGACACAAACACCGGGCCCATCTAGGAGTGGCACTGCAGTGTCACGCAGGATGGCCCTTCCAAAAAACACTCCCCAAACAGCACATGACGCAAAGAAAAAAAGAGGCGCAATGAGGTAGCTGTGTGAGTAAGATAAGTGACCCTAGTGGCCGACACAAACACCTGGCCCATCTAGGAGTGGCACTGCAGTGTCACGCAGGATGGCCCTTCCAAAAAACCCTCCCCAAACAGCACATGACGCAAAGAAAAAAAGAGGCGCAATGAGGTAGCTGTGTGAGTAAGATAAGCGACCCTAGTGGCCGACACAAACACCTGGCCCATCTAGGAGTGGCACTGCAGTGTCACGCAGGATGGCCCTTCCAAAAAACACTCCCCAAACAGCACATGACGCAAAGAAAAAAAGAGGCGCAATGAGGTAGCTGTGTGAGTAAGATAAGCGACCCTAGTGGCAGACACAAACACCGGGCCCATCTAGGAGTGGCACTGCAGTGTCACGCAGGATGGCCCTTCCAAAAAACACTCCCCAAACAGCACATGACGCAAAGAAAAAAAGAGGCGCAATGAGGTAGCTGTGTGAGTAAGATAAGCGACCCTAGTGGCCGACACAAACACCGGGCCCATCTAGGAGTGGCACTGCAGTGTCACGCAGGATGGCCCTTCCAAAAAACACTCCCCAAACAGCACATGACGCAAAGAAAAAAAGAGGCGCAATGAGGTAGCTGTGTGAGTAAGATAAGCGACCCTAGTGGCCGACACAAACACCGGGCCCATCTAGAAGTGGCACTGCAGTGTCACGCAGGATGGCCCTTACAAAAAACACTCCCCAAACAGCACATGACGCAAAGAAAAAAAGAGGTGCAATGAGGTAGCTGTGTGAGTAAGATAAGCGACCCTAGTGGCCGACACAAACACCGGGCCCATCTAGGAGTGGCACTGCAGTGTCACGCAGGATGGCCCTTCCAAAAAACACTCCCCAAACAGCACATGACGCAAAGAAAAAAAGAGGCGCAATGAGGTAGCTGTGTGAGTAAGATAAGCGACCCTAGTGGCCGACACAAACACCTGGCCCATCTAGAAGTGGCACTGCAGTGTCACGCAGGATGGCCCTTCCAAAAAACACTCCCCAAACAGCACATGACGCAAAGAAAAATTAAAGAAAAAAGAGGTGCAAGATGGAATTGTCCTTGGGCCCTCCCACCCACCCTTATGTTGTATAAACAGGACATGCACACTTTAACCAACCCATCATTTCAGTGACAGGGTCTGCCACACGACTGTGACTGAAATGACGGGTTGGTTTGGACCCCCACCGAAAAAGAAGCAATTAATCTCTCCTTGCACAAACTGGCTCTACAGAGGCAAGATGTCCACCTCATCATCATCCTCCAATATATCACCGTGTACATCCCCCTCCTCACAGATTATCAATTCGTCCCCACTGGAATCCACCATCTCAGCTCCCTGTGTACTTTGTGGAGGCAATTGCTGCTGGTCAATGTCTCCACGGAGGAATTGATTATAATTAATTTTAATGAACATCATCTTCTCCACATTTTCTGGAAGTAACCTCGTACGCCGATTGCTGACAAGGTGAGCGGCGGCACTAAACACTCTTTCGGAGTACACACTTGTGGGAGGGCAACTTAGGTAGAATAAAGCCAGTTTGTGCAAGGGCCTCCAAATTGCCTCTTTTTCCTGCCAGTATAAGTACGGACTGTGTGACGTGCCTACTTGGATGCGGTCACTCATATAATCCTCCACCATTCTTTCAATGGGGAGAGAATCATATGCAGTGACAGTAGACGACATGTCCGTAATCGTTGACAGGTCCTTCAGTCCGGACCAGATGTCAGCATCAGCAGTCGCTCCAGACTGCCCTGCATCACCGCCAGCGGGTGGGCTCGGAATTCTGAGCCTTTTCCTCGCACCCCCAGTTGCGGGAGAATGTGAAGGAGGAGATGTTGACAGGTCGCGTTCCGCTTGACTTGACAATTTTCTCACCAGCAGGTCTTTGAACCCCAGCAGACTTGTGTCTGCTGGAAAGAGAGATCCAAGGTAGGTTTTAAATCTAGGATCGAGCACGGTGGCCAAAATGTAGTGCTCTGATTTCAACAGATTGACCACCCGTGAATCCTTGTTAAGCGAATTAAGGGCTCCATCCACAAGTCCCACATGCCTAGCGGAATCGCTCCGTGTTAGCTCCTCCTTCAATGTCTCCAGCTTCTTCTGCAAAAGCCTGATGAGGGGAATGACCTGACTCAGGCTGGCAGTGTCTGAACTGACTTCACGTGTGGCAAGTTCAAAGGGCAGCAGAACCTTGCACAACGTTGAAATCATTCTCCACTGCGCTTGAGACAGGTGCATTCCACCTCCTATATCGTGCTGAATTGTATAGGCTTGAATGGCCTTTTGCTGCTCCTCCAACCTCTGAAGCATATATAGGGTTGAATTCCACCTCGTTACCACTTCTTGCTTCAGATGATGGCAGGGCAGGTTCAGGCGTTTTTGGTGTTGCTCCAGTCTTCTGTACGTGGTGCCTGTACGCCGAAAGTGTCCCGCAATTCTTCTGGCCACCGACAGCATCTCTTGCACGCCCCTGTCGTTTTTTTAAAAATTCTGCACCACCAAATTCAAGGTATGTGCAAAACATGGGACGTGCTGGAATTTGCCCAGATTTAATGCACACACAATATTGCTGGCGTTGTCCGATGCCACAAATCCACAGGAGAGTCCAATTGGGGTAAGCCATTCCGCGATGATCTTCCTCAGTTGCCGTAAGAGGTTTTCAGCTGTGTGCGTATTCTGGAAACCGGTGATACAAAGCGTAGCCTGCCTAGGAAAGAGTTGGCGTTTGCGAGATGCTGCTACTGGTGCCGCCACTGCTGTTCTTGCGGCGGGAGTCCATACATCTACCCAGTGGGCTGTCACAGTCATATAGTCCAGACCCTGCCCTGCTCCACTTGTCCACATGTCCGTGGTTAAGTGGACATTGGGTACAGCTGCATTTTTTAGGACACTGGTGACTCTTTTTCTGAGGTCTGTGTACATTTTCGGTATCGCCTGCCTAGAAAAATGGAACCTAGATGGTATTTGGTACCGGGGACACAGTACCTCCAACAAGTCTCTAGTTGGCTCTGCAGTAATGATGGATACCGGAACCACGTTTCTCACCACCCAGGATGCCAAGGCCTCAGTTATCCGCTTTGCAGCAGGATGACTGCTGTGATATTTCATCTTCCTCGCAAAGGACTGTTGGACAGTCAATTGCTTGGTGGAAGTAGTAAAAGTGGTCTTACGATTTCCCCTCTGGGATGACCATCGACTCCCAGCAGCAACAACAGCAGCGCCAGCAGCAGTAGGCGTTACACGCAAGGATGCATCGGAGGAATCCCAGGCAGGAGAGGAATCGTCAGAATTGCCAGTGACATGGCCTGCAGGACTATTGGCATTCCTGGGGAAGGAGGAAATTGACACTGAGGGAGTTGGTGGGGTGGTTTGCGTGAGCTTGGTTACAAGACGAAGGGATTTACTGGTCAGTGGACTGCTTCCGCTGTCGCCCAAAGTTTTTGAACTTGTCACTGACTTATTATGAATGCGCTGCAGGTGACGTATAAGGGAGGATGTTCCGAGGTGGTTAACGTCCTTACCCCTACTTATTACAGCTTGACAAAGGCAACACACGGCTTGACAAATGTTGTCCGCATTTCTGTTGAAATACTTCCACACCGAAGAGCTGATTTTTTTGGTATTTTCACCAGGCATGTCAACGGCCATATTCCTCCCACGGACAACAGGTGTCTCCCCGGGTGCCTGACTTAAACAAACCACCTCACCATCAGAATCCTCCTGGTCAATTTCCTCCCCAGCGCCAGCAACACCCATATCCTCCTCATCCTGGTGTACTTCAACACTGACATCTTCAATCTGACTATCAGGAACTGGACTGCGGGTGCTCCGTCCAGCACTTGCAGGGGGCGTGCAAATGGTGGAAGGCGCATGCTCTTCACGTCCAGTGTTGGGAAGGTCAGGCATCGCAACCGACACAATTGGACTCTCCTTGTGGATTTGGGATTTCGAAGAACGCACAGTTCTTTGCGGTGCTTTTGCCAGCTTGAGTCTTTTCATTTTTCTAGCGAGAGGCTGAGTGCTTCCATCCTCATGTGAAGCTGAACCACTAGCCATGAACATAGGCCAGGGCCTCAGCCGTTCCTTGCCACTCCGTGTGGTAAATGGCATATTGGCAAGTTTACGCTTCTCCTCCGACAATTTTATTTTAGATTTTGGATTCCTTTTTTTACTGATATTTGGTGTTTTGGATTTTACATGCTCTGTACTATGACATTGGGCATCGGCCTTGGCAGACGACGTTGCTGGCATTTCATCGTCTCGGCCATGACTAGTGGCAGCAGCTTCAGCACGAGGTGGAAGTGGATCTTGATCTTTCCCTAATTTTGGAACCTCAACATTTTTGTTCTCCATATTTTAATAGGCACAACTAAAAGGCACCTCAGGTAAACAATGGAGATGGATGGATACTAGTATACTTATGGATGGACGAGCGACTGCCGACACAGAGGTAGCTACAGCCGTGGACTACCGTACTGTGTCTGCTGCTAATATAGACTGGATGATAATGAGATGAAATCAATATATATTATATCACACTAGTACTGCAGCCGGACAGGTAGATATATTTATTACAAGAATTGGGAAAACAAGCGCCCAAGAGTGTGATTATTAGGGTCAGGGAAAATGAAGGTATAGAAAAACGGATGATAAGGATCGATTTAAAACACTTATCTGGTAGGTAGAGACTTGACTCAAGTAGTAGTCTTTTTGTGGATTAAGAACATGCGGATAAAACAGAAGAAAACTAACATAGTGTGTACCGTTTATGTTACGTATTATGTTACTTGTTTAGTTTCACAGGCCTAATTAGGGAACTAGCTTATTCCCACAGGATATAAATTTCCAGCCTGAGCAGTATGTATATTAAAAATACAAAAAATTTAATAACATAATCACATAAAAACACACATAAAAATAGCTGTATAGCATGCGTACAGAATAAAAATTATATCAGGCTTATCTGTCCATGAAAATGACTGAAATGCATGCGTACAGGATTTAAAATTGTTTTAGGCTTATCTGTCCATCAAGAGGAGGTGTCTGCAGGTACTCCCAACGCGTTTCGTCCGTCAGCAACAGGACTTCATCAAGGGGATAACCACACTGAGCAAGTTTTGCTCTATTTATGCCCAGAAGGAGGAAATTGACAATGACATCACTTCCTGTGATTGTCATTAATTTTGTTGGAAAATAATATAACTACAATCTAATATGCACTCAAAACAGTGGAGCATGAATAGAAGTATTATAGGGTAAAGAAGAACCGAAACTTTTATAGAGAGCATGAATAAAAGGTGAAGTAATGTCTATTGCCGTCGGAAATGGTGGTGGAACGCATGTGGAACGCATGCGTCATTTCCGGCCGGCGTAGTATGCTATTTAAATAGTGAATTTCACTGTGTAAAAAATAGATCTGGGATGAGCCAGTGAAGTGCTGGAGCAAGTGGGGAAGAAGAGATAGAAATTAGCGGTGGCGTGCACCGCCACAGCACTCACCTCACGTCCGTGGGAACCACGGAAAACACGGAAGTGAGCGCATTAGGGCGGTGGAACGCACCGCCATTAAGTTGGAGGGGAATAGGACATAGCGGTGGAACGCACCGCTATGCCGCTGACGTCACTTCCGTAAGAGATGCGGAAGTGATGTACATGTCATTTGTAGTGGAACGCACCGTGATTAAATAGCGCTATTAAGCGCATAGCCAATTTTACTGAGTACACTTAGCTTGTGATTCGCTAATGTGCAAAGTGCAATGGATTATATGTATGTATATATACACATACATGTATATATATGTAAATATATAAACACATATCTCACATAGGTGATAAAGGTTGAAAGTGACAGTGCCCTGGAATGTGTCATTTAGATTTAAAGTGTTAGTGCTGTATAAATAATTTATTTTGAGTGCAAATGGATGTTTAAAAATGTTAATAATTATATATGTATGTAAAATCTGGACTCATTTTATCTTAATAAAAAATTCTTTATCCGATACAGTCATATGGATTCATTCTTCCTTAGTCATTTTAGAAGATGTCCATAGTTTTTGATGTATCCGTTAATTCAGTCTTGTACATCGCTTGTGGACGTCTTGCGGTACTTCTCATATTTGTTTATGGTATCGTCCATTGAAAAATTAGCTGGAAAAGACCATAGAAATGGCTTATGACTTAAAGCCTTAATATAGATATATAGGAAACCAATTTCATAAATCAAGGAGAGTAATAAATTAAAAAGGAGATAAAAGGTAATAAAAGGTGGTAAGAGAATGTGATAAAAGAATACGTGGGGAATGAAGCATCAGAGGAAAGGGGCAATTTCAAACGCCTCATTCAGTCCTAATGGGGATAGGGTCTTGAGTTCATATATCCAAAACATTTCCCGTCTCGACAACTTGTTTAGGACATCACCTCCTCTTTCCCCAAGTTTTACCAGTTCAATTGCTTTAAATGAGAAGTCTTCCGGGTTCGATTTGTGTTTTTCTGTGAAATGTTTGGAAACGGTATGGTTGTCTACCTTATTTTTAATATTCCTAATATGCTCTTGGATTCGTAACTTAAGGACTCGTTTCGTCTTTCCGACGTACTTTAGTCCACATGTACACTCCAGCAGGTATATTACCATAGTCGAGTTACAATTTAGGAAATCCTTAATGCTGTAGTCTTTGGTGCTGTCGTGGTTACTGAATTTTTTCCTATTTGGGTGAAGATATTTGCAGATATTGCAGTTACCACATTTATAGCATCCTTTGCAATTAATAAATGTGCTATTCCCGGGTTTGTTCTTGTTTTGTAAATGACTTGGAGCCAAAATATCTTTCAGGCTACTGGTTTTTCGAAATACAATGTCTGGTTTTGGTGGAAGAATGTCTTTTAGTATTGGATCCATTAATAGGATGTTCCAGTGTTTGTTAATGGATTTTTTGATAATGCGTTCTTGGTTGCTGAATGTAGTAATGAACGGAGTGAAGTTGTCAGATTTCTTTTGTGTTTGTTTGTTGAAAAGGTCCGTTCTTTGTGCATTGGCCGTCTTCTCTAATGCTTCACTTATCACACGTTCCGGATATCTCCTTTCCTTGAATCTTGTGGCATAGGTTGATAGTTGATTATTGCAATCCTGTTCGTTACTGCAATTACGTTTAATGCGATGAAACTGAGAGTATGGAATGTTTGTTTTCCAATTCCGAGCATGACAACTTTTGAAATGTAGGTAGCTGTTAGTATCTACTTCTTTTATATGATTGCTGGTTATGACTTTTGAATCGGCACTCGAGAGGGTAAGATCCAGGTAATGCACACTGTCTTTACTGATCTCATAGGTAAACTTCAAGTTATATTGGTTTGCAGTGAGTATTTTAAAGAAGCTTTTGAATGTTTCCTCGTCTCCTTCCCAGATGATCAAGATATCATCTATATAACGTTTGTAGATGATCAGATTTTTCAAGAATGGGTTGTTGTTATAGATGCACTCATCTTCCCATGAGCCCATTAATAAATTTGCAAAACTGGGAGCGAATGATGTGCCCATGGCTGTTCCACATATTTGTAAATAGAAGGTCCGCTGGAATGTGAAGTAGTTGTGACTTAAAATAAATTTTATAAAGTCACAGATTGCGTTCTTATGGTATGTTGATAGTTCAAGGTCTTTATCCAGGTATCTTCTGCAGGCTTCTATTCCTTTTTCATGAATAATGGAAGTATATAGGCTTTGCACATCAATCGTAATCCAGAGGTAAGAATCTTTCCATTCCACAGTGGACAGTGTATTGATTGCACTGTTGGTGTCCTTCAAAAATGATGGTAAATTGATCACGTATTTACACAAGAATATGTCTACATATTCTGATAAGTGGCTGGTAAGGGAGTCAATCCCTGCGATGATAGGTCTGCCAGGAGGTTTGGAGAGATTCTTATGTATCTTTGGAAGGTGGTAAAAAGTCGGTATTACCGGTGTTGTCGTCATAAGGTACTGAAATTCATTCTTATCCAGAGTGTTCTTTTCGAAATAGTGTACCAATAGTATTCTGAGTTCTTCTACAAAAAGATTGGTAGGATCTTGTGGAAGCTGTTTATAGGATGAGGCATCGTGTAGAAGGCGTAAAGCTTCGCATTCATATGCCTCTCTGTCGAGGATAACAATGCCACCTCCTTTATCTGCTTGTTTTATGATAATATCATTGTTATCTTGTAACTTTTTAAGAGCTTCTTTTTCTTTGTTCTTCAGATTTGAGAAGGAGGATTTCTTAATCTCGACATCACAAAGGTCCTTTCTTACTAATTCCTGGAACACATTTATGTGATTCCCTTTAGACTCAAGAGGGTAATACTTCGACTTCCATTTTATTATGTAATGACTGATGACGGACCTGCTGGACACTGTCAGCTCAGCAGCACCGCAGACTGCTACAGTAAGCTACTATAGTAGTATGTATAAGGAAGAAAGAAAAAAAAAAAAACACGGGTAGGTGGTATACAATTATGGATGGACGAGCGACTGCCGACACAGAGGTAGCTACAGCCGTGGACTACCGTACTGTGTCTGCTGCTAATATAGACTGGATGATAATTAGATGAAATCAATATATATTATATCACACTAGTACTGCAGCCGGACAGGTAGATATATTTATTATGTAATGACTGATGACGGACCTGCTGGACACTGTCAGCTCAGCAGCACCGCAGACTGCTACAGTAAGCTACTATAGTAGTATGTATAAAGAAGAAAGAAAAAGAAAAAAACACGGGTAGGTGGTATACAATTATGGATGGACGAGCGACTGCCGACACAGAGGTAGCTACAGCCGTGGACTACCGTACTGTGTCTGCTGCTAATATAGACTGGATGATAATGAGATGAAATCAATATATATATATATATATATAATATCACTAGTACTGCAGCCGGACAGGTATATATATTTATTATGTAATGACTGATGACGGACCTGCTGGACACTGTCAGCTCAGCAACACCGCAGACTGCTACAGTAAGCTACTATAGTAGTATGTATAAAGAAGAAAGAAAAAAAAAACCACGGGTAGGTGGTATACAATTATGGATGGACGAGCGACTGCCGACACAGAGGTAGCTACAGCCGTGGACTACCGTACTGTGTCTGCTGCTAATATAGACTGGATGATAATGAGATGAAATCAATATATATATATATAATATCACTAGTACTGCAGCCGGACAGGTATATATATTTATTATGTAATGACTGATGACGGACCTGCTGGACACAGTCAGCTCAACAGCACCGCAGACTGCTACAGTAAGCTACTATAGTAGTATGTATAAAGAAGAAAGAAAAAAAAAAAACCACGGGTAGGTGGTATACAATATTATATATATATTATATACAATTATATATATATATATATATATATATATATATATATATATATATATTAAACTGGTGGTGACTGGTGGTCAGGTCACTGGTCACACTATCAGCAACTTGCAAGTAGTACTCCTAAGCAGACAATCACAATATATATTATACTGGTGGTCAGTGTGGTCACAATGGCAGTGTGGCACTCTGGCAGCAAAAGTGTGCACTGTACGTTATATGTACTCCTGAGTCCTGCTCTCAGACTCTAACTGCTCCCCACTGTCAGTGTCTCCCCCACAAGTCAGATAATATACAGTCACACTATCTATCACTTCAGCAAGTAACTAGTACTCCTCCTAATGCTCCCCAAAATTACTACTGTGTCTCTCTCTACTGTCTCACTCTCTTCTCTATAAACGGAGAGGACGCCAGCCACGTCCTCTCCCTATGAATCTCAATGCACGTGTGAAAATGGCGGCGACGCGCGGCTCCTTATATAGAATCCGAGTCTCGCGATAGAATCCGAGCCTCGCGAGAATCCGACAGCGGGATGATGACGTTCGGGCGCGCTCGGGTTAACCGAGCAAGGCGGGAAGATCCGAGTCGCTCGGACCCGTGTAAAAAAACATGAAGTTCGGGCGGGTTCGGATTCCGAGGAACCGAACCCGCTCATCCCTATTTTGTACATGTGATTTATCTCATGCAATCTAACGTTATTAAACCTATTTCTGTGTGATTGAGATAAATATAACATGCAGCACGTGTGATCTGCGATCGGAGACACTCCGGAGTGCGCCTCGCATCGCAATCGCACGAAAAAGGACATGCAATGTGACACTTTTCAAGCAATCTGTCTCAGCAATTTGTCTCAATCGCTTAAAAAAAGGCCATATCGCACTAGTGGATGGGGGCATTTACCCGGCAATGACTCCCGCACCAGATCAGTGGGACATCTTTTGGCCTAAGGGTAATGACTTTACATCTAAGCAGACAACTGAATAAAGAACATAAGATTTTATGGAACCAAGTTCAGCGTGCACAGACTGAAGCACAGACCAGCAGAGTGCTGGGTGCTGAAAAAGGAACTCTGTAATCTTGGTTAACATCTCTGGTTTCTTGACCCTCAAAATTGCTTGGGGAGTTGTAATCCCCTCTAGATCTATGGGGTTAGCCATCTTACCCTGGCCCTGATTCGTGCACTGGAGGTTTCTGGGTACAGGAAGAGAACCCTCATCTGACCACCTGACCAGGGCCGGTGCTAGGGTGTTCGGCGCCCCCCCTGCAAACTATAAATTTGCGCCCTCCCATACTTCACAAAAGCTCAGCGCGCACCTTCGACGTGTGTCAGGAAAAGGGGTGTAGTCTCACAAAGGAAGCGGCGTGGTCACACAATAGTACCCTAATTTGAATTTTCGTACACCGTAGCACAATCTTATTCACATTACACCGCACATAGTAGTGCTGCTCATTCACATAATGCCCCCCAATAGCAGCGTCATTATACATAATACCCGCCAGTAGTAGCGTCCTTATCCATAATGCCCGCCAGTAGTAGCGTCCTTATCCGTTATGCCCGCCAGTAGTAGCGTCCTTATAAGTAATGCCCGCCAGTAGTAGCATCCTTATCCGTAATGCCCGCCACTAGTAGCGTCATTAGCCGTAATGCCCCCCAGTAGTAGCGTCCTTATCCGTAATGCCCCCCAGTAGTAGCGTCCTTATAAGTAATGCCCCCCAGTAGTACCATCTATAATGCGCGCACACATACACACCTCACACACACATACCCCCACCATACACACACACACACACACACACACACACACACACACACACACACACCCCGACACACACACACACCATACACTCCCCACACACACATATACACACACCCACCATACACTCCCCACACACACACTCCGACACACACACACACACACATACACACCCCCACCATATACACACACATTTTTCTCTGACAGGCCACCACTGTTGACGCTCCCCCTGTACAGCAGTCTGGTCCCGTGTAGCTCCACCCCCTCCACGCCATGTAGCTCCGCCCCTCGTGACATGTAGCTCCACCCCCTTTCCGGGACCCTCAGCCCGCACTGCACACAGCCCCAGCCGCTTCACAGAGAGGAGGAGGAGGCTACAAGCTGCCGGCGCTGCTGCCTGTCATGCAGTGACAGGCACAGAAGCCGGCGGCAGCAGCAGCAGGGGACATGCGGCAAGCGCAGCAGCGGGGATGCAAGGCAGGTAGAGCTCCTCTCCTGCCTGGCGCCTACCTGCTTTGCATCCCTTCACTCAGCGGCTAGCGCCAGGCCTGCACCTGACTATCCTTCCTTATCTCCTGTGGTTTAGTCTGGTGCCTGGATTCTGCCCCCTTCTCCTCAGTGTGGGAGGGTGGCGGTGCGGTGTAGTGCCTGCTGCCGTGCAGGTGTAGGTTCACCACTTACCAGGTGCCGCACTCTCTCACCTTCAGGTACCGGAACCTTCAACGGACCTGGAAATCTTCAGTCGGATCCGGACATGGCGATCCCCTCTCGGAACTGACGGACGACTGAACTGAGGAGAAAATAAACTAACTTAAGGGGGGTATCAACCCTTCTTCCACCGGAAAAGGGGATACCCCAGGGGTGGCGGCGACCTTCACCGGTTGGGTGAAAGGTCATCACTGGCACAAAGCCTCAGCCACCCAGATTTCACACACTCGCACTCTCGCGCGTAGTGTGATGAAGGGGTTCTCACGTCCGTGAGCAAACCCCTAATCCGGCGCTCGGGGACAGACAAAGGGACAAACGTACACGGATGCTACTCACCGTCGTCAGTCTTGCACTGCGATCTTCATCTCCACTTACAGGTCCCTGTAAGGAGGCAAACAAAACAACAGCCGTGCAGGGCCTAACTCTAACCTAGTGTAACACCCCTATACCAACTATAACAGCAGAGCCCTGCACGGTAACCACATACATCACAATACACGGTGCGAGTAACAACCACGGTGCTGTCCCTTTAACGACCTGAATCAGAACACCAGGGAGTGGGCGCCATACAGCTCACCCACCTCCCGCACACAACCTTTCCAGGGGCTCAGGCCGAGCGGGCCTGCCTACCTAAACACCTCGGGGTGGACTGGACCTAGTGCCCAGTGCCACCTGTATTCACCTACGGGGGAACCTCTTATTGACTGGGCCTAGTGCCCCCTATTTGCACACGGGCCCAAGGACCGACATTACCCATGGGCCTAGCGCCCGCCTAACTTGTCACTCATTGGGTGACCTGGGCCTAGTGCCCAGGGTCACCTTATATACACCTAATTTGCCAAAATGAACTAGGGCCTAATGCCCTCTAAGGCCACACAGGCCTATTGCCTGAACTGCCCCTCGGGCCTAATGCCCGCCTACTGTGCTATTAAGGGGGCTTGGGCCTAATGCCCAAACCAGCAAATCAAATGGTGACTAAAACTCCTACCTGCGCCACAGGCCTAGTGCCTGAACTGTGCCCCCGGGCCTAATGCCCGTCCCTGATGGTCTAGGGAGGAAAGGGGAGGGTGGGGGGTGGAAGAAGCCTCACTGAGGCCTCACCTGCTCCGGGGGGTCTCCGGCGCCTTCTTCTGCTGCTGACCCGTCCTGGCCAGCGGCGCCGCCTCCGCTCTTCAGCGTCCAGCCGCCGCTGGACATCTTCCCTCTGCAGCCCGACGTCTTCTGGCCTCTTCAGCGGCCACCGGATCTCTTCCTCCAACGGCCGCCGTCTTCTCCTCTCGACCCGCTCTTCGGCGCTCTTCCACGCGGCCTCCTTCTTCGGCTCCCACCCGGCGTCTTCAGCGCTCTTCCGCGCGCACCGTGTCTTCAGCTCTCGCCCGGTGTCTGACGTCAGACATCGGGGGCGGGGCCTATGACGCGGCGAGCGTCGATTGGCTCGCCACGCCCCTCTCCGATTGGCCGTCGCTCCGGGAGTCGTGATTGCACCGGTCCGGTGCAGGGAAAAGTCTAATCCCTGCACCGGACACCCGCCGCTCCTGCACACTAACAGGCACTGGGGACAGACAAGCTGCCCCAGCGCTCTCCACAGCCAGGAACTGCAGGGGGTGCAGATCCCCTGCACCCTGCCGCTCTGATGTGCCCTGGGACACGGGGCACATCTCTACATACAGCAAAGGAAAGCAAAGCGAATCCCAAAAAATTATTTAAATACATTAATAGCAAGAGATTAAAGAAGGAGAGTATAGGCCCTTTAAAAGACAAGTTGGGAGTCTTAAGCAAAAATGATAATGACATAGCGGACACACTAAATTAGTTTTTTTCAACAGTATTCACTAGAGAGGACCCAATTCAGGGACTGACACAAAATCTCAATAATGAGAATATCCCACTGATAGGTACTTATTTAAGCGAGGAAGTAGTCTGTGACCGATTAAAACATTTAAAGATTAATAAATCACCAGGGCCCGATGGTATTCACCCAAGGGTTCTAATGGAGCTTCACTTTGAACTGGCAAAACCGCTATCTTTGATCTTTAATTAAGGATTCAGTTATATCAGGTATGGTTCCCAAAGACTGGCGTATAGCGGAAGTAGTGCCTATATTCAAAAAGGGAAGTAAAGCTGAACCAGGTAATTATAGACCAGTTAGTCTTACATCTATAGTGGGGAAAGTATTGGAAGGTATTCTAAGAGATAGTATTTAGAAGTTCCTTGAAGTCAATAAGGTCATTAAAAGGAATCAACATGGGTTTATGAAGGACAGATCCTGTCAAACCAACTTACTTGGCTTTTATGAAACAGTAAGCGCAAACCTAGAGCAGGGTAAAGACGTGGATGTAATCATCTACAAGCTACAAGAATCAGGGCTAGGAAGCACAATATGCACTTGGGTCAAAAACTGGTTAGATAATAGGGAGCAGCGCGTTGTGGTTAATGGATCTTTTTCAACTTGGACTGAAGTGCTAAGTGGTGTGCCGCAAGGCTCAGTATTAGGACCGCTATTGTTCAATATTTTCATTAACGACCTAACAGAAGGTCTAGAGAGCATGGTGTCAATTTTTGCAGATGATACCAAATTGTGTAAGGCTATAAATACAGAGGAGGATGCCGAGTCTCTTCAGAACAACTTAGTTAAATTAGAAGCATGGGCAGCCAAATGGAGAATGCGCTTCAACACAGACAAGTGTAAGGTAATGCACTGTGGTAACAAGAACAAAAATTACACCTACCTACTAAATGGGGTAAAAATAGGGGATTCTGTACTGGAAAAGGACTTAGGTGTCCTCATAGATAGCAAGCTAAGCAGTAGTACCCAAAGTAGGACTGCAGCAAAGAAGGCTAATAAGATATTAGCATGCATAAAACGGGGTATTGATGCTAGGGACGAGAGTATTATACTCCCGTTATATAAATCACTAGTGAGGCCACACCTTGAATACTGTGTACAATTCTGGGCACCGTACTACAAAAAGGATATCCTGGAGCTAGAAAAGGTACAGAGGAGGGCGACCAAACTAATTAAGGGCATGGAGACGATGAAATATAAGGAAAGGCTTGAAAGACTAGGCATGTTTACACTGGAAAAGCGGAGACTAAGAGGGGATATGATCAACATCTATAAATATATAAGGGGACAATACACAGAGCTTGCGCGGGACCTGTTTTTGGTTAGATCAACACAGAGGACTCGTGGACACTCGCTCAGGTTAGAGGAGAGGAGATTCCGCACAATATGTTGTAAAGGCTTTTTCACGGTAAGGACAATACGTGTTTGGAATTCCCTGCCCGAGGAAGTTGTAATGGCGGAATCTGTCAACACCTTTAAGAATGGGTTAGATAAATTCCTAATGGATAAGGATATCCAGGGGTATGGTGCATAGTCATGCATTATAGTTACTATAAATAGGGATAAAATGCAACGGCTGACAGCAGCATCAGTCAGAAATTTTAGTCAAATCATCATGCATAGGAGACCACAAATAGGTTGAACTCGATGGACAATTGTCTTTTTTCAACCTCAGATACTATGTTACTATGTTATGTTACATGAGGACCCCTTGCTATGTTCAGCTCAGTGCAGTTTAGAACTAAGGGGGACATTTACTGAGCAGTGATAAAAGTGGAGAAGTGAGCCAGTGGAGAAGCTGCCCATGGTAACCAATCAGCTGCTCTGTATAGTATGCAAATTATACATGTTATATCAATGCTGATTGGTTGCCATGGGCAACTTCTCCACTGGCTCACTTCTCCACTTTTATCACTGCTTAGTAAATGTCCCCCTAAAGGTCATAATTTCTGTCAAATCCTGATAGCCATGGCACCTTCCCAGAATTTACCTGCTGTTGTATTTGACCCTTCTACATCATTTAGGAGGCTTGCACTTGTCAATGTAGTTATTAATCTGTTTGTGGACTGGAGGAGGAAGCAAGGCAGAAACACATGCAAACGGGGAGAACATACAAACTCCACATATATTGTTCTCTGTTCACAACTGAACGTGTGGCCTCAGCCCTGTCAGACTTCAGTGTGAACTACTGTGCCACCTTATAGTCATAGTACAGGTTTAAGCCACCAGCTCAGTCTTCTCTACACATACTGTCTACCTCAGCTCTCTCTACCTCAGCCCATGTCATTGAGTCACTCATGGAAACTCCTCCTCTCTGTGTATCTGAGTATCTGGCTATCTGACACAGACATGCCTCTAGATATGTGGATTTTGTCATCTCCTGATAACACAAAACAATAAAATAAGCCTTGTCTGGTAACAAAAATCTATGATAGGGTAATGGACAGTGGAGCTTAAGCCCCGGATACACTGGGTGACTTCCCCTAATGAGCGATTAGCACTATATCATTGAACGCTCTATCGTTCAACGGTATAACGCATACACACTAAACAATATTGTTGAACAATATCGTTCAGTGACATCATCCCCCGCATCCACCGAACATGCAGCTCAACGATATGGGGTCTATACATGAAGCAGTGAAAAGGGTGGAGAGGTGAGCCAGTGGAGAAGTTGCCCATGGCAACCGATCAGCATTGAAGTAACATTTATAATTTGCATACTAAACAACTGAATGGAGCGGCTGATTGGTTGCCATGGGCAACTTCTTCACTGGCTCACTTCTCCACTCTTTTCACTGCTTCGTGAATAGACCCCATAGTCAAAATTGAGCTGTATGTTCGGTAGACCATAGATGAATGACAACGAGCAGCGGGTGCAAGCATCGTTTATCGCTCAGGCATACACACTGGATGATTTGAACGATTAATCTTTCAAAAAAGATCGTTATCGTTCATATAATCCAGTGTTATCGCCCAGTGTATATGGGTGGTCATTCTGAGTTGTTCGCTCGCTAGCAGTTTTTAGCAGCCGTGCAAACGCTATGCCACCGCCCACTGGGGGTCATTCCGAGTTGATCGCTAGCTGCATTCGTTCGCTGTGCAGCGATGAGGCAAAAAAAAATGGCACTTCTGCGCATGTGTATGCGGCGCAATGCGCATGTGCGATGTACTATTACAACGGCCGATGTAGTTTCACACAGGGTCTAGCGAAGCTTTTCAGTCGCACTGCTGACCGCAGAGTGATTGACATGGGTGGTCATTCCGAGTTGATCGCTCGCTAGCAGTTTTTAGCAGCCGTGCAAACGCTATGCTGCTGCTCACTGGGAGTGTATGTTAGCTTAGCAGAAGTGCGAATGAAAGGATCGCAGAGCGGCTACAAAGTTTTTTTGTGCAGTTTCTGAGTAGCTCTAAACCTACTCAGTGCTTGCGATCACTTCAGACTGTTCAGTTCCTGTTTTGACGTCACAAACACGCCCTGCGTTCGCCCAGCCAAACCTGCGTTTTTCCTGGCACGCCTGCATTTTTACGAACACTCCCTGAAAACGGTCAGTTGACACCCAGAAACGCCCACTTCATGTCAATCACTCTGCGGTCAGCAGTGCGACTGAAAAGCTTCGCTAGACCCTGTGTGAAACTACATCGGCCGCTGAAATAGTACGTCGTGCGTGCGCATTGTGCCGCATACGCATGCGCAGAAGTGCCTTTTTATGCCTCATCGCTGCACAGCGAACGAATGCAGCTAGCGATCAACTCGGAATGACCACCATGGGGCTTTACTCTGGGGCAAGGGAGCTCCATATGCAAGTAACCAATTTAAGAGGGCTTGATAATTATATAATTAAAATCTGCATAACCAAATATATAAAGCTGAGCAGATCAAGCCCCTGGTGTTCCAGTAAGCTTACACTAATTAATGGGAATCTGCATAGAATGTTCATTAAACCTGCTAGTGGTAAAATACGTTTACAATGCAACCTACAGTGTAGAATGTACTGTAGAGGTAGTAACAGAGGATTTACAGCACCCACTGCCAGTACACACACAATCCAGAAAAGGTTCTGTCTTACTAATACGCAGATTGATACATACTGTAAGTCCTACCGGGTTCAGTATGAAAAGCCGGCAGTCAATCCCGATCACGGCAATGACAACAGGGGGTGCGTTTGGTACCCTAACCTCCCTTTCCTACCCCCTAACCATCCCTGTCTGCAACCTAACCCTTACCTCCCCTATTGGTGCCTAACCTTAACCTCCCCCCGGTGGTGCCTAAACCTAACCTCCCCTTCCCGCAGCCTAAACCTAACCCTCCCCCTTAGTGCCTAACCCTAACAGGCCCCCGGTGGTGCCTAACCCTAAACCCCCCCACACACACACACTTTGCAGCCCAACTCTAACATCTCCCATCCTGCAGCCTAACCCTAACCCCCCTGGAGTGGGCCTAAACCTAACCCTCCCTCCGGCAGCCTAAACCTAACCCGGCTGTTCATACTTGACTGTGTTCTGACGGCTGTCGGGATTCCGATGTCGGTATTACGGCTACTGGGATCCTGAACGTATACCGTCCTACCCCATCAGAAACATTACAGGCATTAACAATTGGCAGATGTATTAACCTGGAGAAGGCATAAGGAAGTGATAAACCAGTGATATGTGCAAGGTGATAAAGGCACCAGCCAGTCAGCTCCTAACTGTAACTTGCATATTGGTGCTGATTGGCTGGTGCGTTTATCACCTTACACTTATCACTGGTTTATCACTTCCTTATGCCTTCTCCAGGTTAATACATACGCCCCGATGTATCTACAATAATACAATTAGATCTCGTCCCTCTATGCATGTGACTCTGTGAGCAGGCAACTGGTTATGAATATATAGTAGAAAATTTTATATTATTCGTAGGTAATATTTTATATATATATATATATATATATATATATATATATATATATATATATATTTTTTTTTTTTATTTTTTTTTATTTTCTTTAAAAATACTTTCTGGTACTAATATATAAAGGAATACCTAGAACTGAATATACAGCATTTTATCCTTTTCACAATGCCTAAATTTAGCAGTTTTTAATAATTCCCTTGAAGTAAAAAAATATATATTTTAAAAAATTTTTAATGCGTACCAATAAAGGTTAAGTATGCATGTGACATTGTGAAGGTCAGAGCTGCACTCCAACTGCGGGTCTACTGTTGCAGCTTTCTTGTGTGCACTATACTGTACATTAGTTATAGTTTTATTTTTTTGTTAAAGTCCTAACTTAGATATTATTAGTAAGATAGACATTGCTATTATTTTTAGATGTATCCAGCTAATATCATGTTTATGAATTATGTGTGATGTAAATACAGTACATAAAGGTGTAAATATTACTGTCTATCAAGACGTCTTGTATTACCATTACACTTCCAGATTACACTGTTACCACTGTAATATAAATAAGACGCTTTATTTCCAAACACCTGCTTGTATGTCATCCCTTTGCTGTATACAGAAAGAGCCCCATGCACTGCTCAATGGCAAAAAAAAACTCACATACAAACAGGGGACAGTCTAAGAAGACAGCCCCCCACCCCCTTCTTCCCAAATGCACCCCCTCCAGCTGAGGGCCCCATAGCAGCGGCACCTGCTACAGTAGTTATGCCCTTATACCCAGAGCATGAGGAATGAAGCAGTTCTCACTTCCCACCTGTACCTAGCGTACGTTGGGACTAATTCAGACCTGGCAGCAACAGCAAAAAATTTCTCTACTAGTCAAAACCATGTGCACTGCAGGTGGGGCAGATGTAACTGAGAGAGTTAGATTTGGGTGTGGTGTGTTCAATCTGAAATTCTAATTGCAGTATAAAAATAAAGCAGCCAGTATTTACCCTGCACAGAAACAATATACCCCACCCAAATCTAACTCTCTCTGCTCATATTATATCTGTCCCACCTGCAGTGCACATGATTTTGACCATTAGACAAAAGCTTTCGCTGTTGCAATCAGGTCTGAATTATGTCTTTTGAAAGAAGCAATGTATGAGTATTTTATTTTTCAAATTCCAAGTAAGTGGATATAGGGTCGCTGGCTCCAAGTCCATTCTACTGTACTGTATCTTAACGCACACCATACTGATAACATATACACTCACCCTCACACACTATATCTTCTCTGGCACTCTTAAAGTGAGCACAGCACAACTGGTTTCACAAGCTTTAATTGCAGTATAGGAAAATAGCTCCTACAGAAGGTGGCAGGTCGGCAGGTCGGCACATCTCTGCAGATGATCTGGCCCCAGGAGATTCTACAGGATAGTCAGTCTCTCTCTCTCTTAGTTACATTTGCAGTAATAGGAAGAGATGGAGTTATCCCAGTCTCCAAAGAGTCCCTTCTTGACTTCTGCCAGCCGTGGCTGGACCCCACTGCTGAACTTCTTGGTGACACCATCCTTAGGTATTTTTGACCATACAGTGAGCTCACATCGGGTGCCCACCACCAATGAGGAAATGCGGTTGAACCATTTTAATGGGACATAGGGCACATCATCTCCTGCGTTGATATCCAGGTAATCTCCGCCACAGCATTTGTCATAATATACGCTGCTATCTGCATAAGCACGGGCACACAGCTTGTTACCCAGGTCATCTTTGAGATCAGCAGGTTGGGGGCAGAGCCCCATGGACAGGGCGGCCAGCAGGGGCAGGATACAGAGACTCAGGGGTTTCATGGCTGAATGCTAGGAGGAAGTATGTGGAGGGGATTATATATGTCGCTATGGAACTGGAGAAGGTGGGTGTTGGCACAGAGTGGGCGCACCTGCTGCAGGTCACCCACAGAGTCCTGCAGCTGTAGTGAAGGTTATTACAGGAATCATGCCACCTGATGGATGTTTGGAAACAACGTGGCTTGGTGTTTGGCAGAAGATGAAGTGAATGCTAAGCGTTCAGTGCCAACATTTCTGCAGAGCATTGCCAGTCTTTATTGATCATTTTAGATACATCTATTACAGCAGGGGGTTTCAACTCCAAACAGAAATCTCGAAAACATGACCTGTTTGCTGTACATGAGGATTTAAAGAAAAACACTGGGGTAAATTTACTAAGATTCGTGTTTTCCCGTTTCAGGTCAAAGTTCAATCACGAATGACATCGAAAGTGTAAAACTGCAACTTTTTGAATTTGTTACGATGGATTTACTAAGCTGTCGTATTCGGGTTTTTCTTTTGTTCCGATGTCGATGTCATTCGTGTTTTATTTTTTTTTATTTTTACGGCAGTGATTAGCAAAACACTGCCGACTTTTTTACAATGAATCTCGGCCGGATCTGTGTGATCCGTGCTGGGGTTCATTTTTTTTTTTTTTTTTAAATTAAACACTGTAAAATCCCCAAAAAAAATTGCGTGGGGTCCCCCCTCCTAAGCATAACCAGCCTCGGGCTCTTTGAGCCGATCCTGGTTGCAGAAATATGGGGGAAAAAATTACAGGGGTTCCCCCATATTTAAGCAACCAGCATCGGGCTCTGCGCCTGGTCCTGGTTCCAAAAATACGGGGGACAAAAAGAGTAGGGGTCCCCCGTATTTTTAAAACCAGCACCGGGCTCCACTAGCTGGACAGATAATGCCACAGCCGGGGGTCACTTTTATATAGTGCCCTGCGGCCGTGGCATCAAATATCCAACTAGTCACCCCTGGCCGGGGTACCCTGGGGGAGTGGGGACCCCTTCAATCAAGGGGTCCCCCCCCCCCAGCCACCCAAGAGCCAGGGGTGAAGCCCGAGGCTGTCCCCCCCCCCATCCAATGGGCTGCGGATGGGGAGGCTGATAGCCTTTTGTGATAATGAAAATATATTGTTTTTAGTAGCAGTACTACAAGGCCCAGCAAGCCTCCCCCGCATGCTGGTACTTGGAGAACCACAAGTACCAGCATGCGACGGAAAAACGGGCCCGCTGGTACCTGTAGTACTACTACTAAAAAAATACCCAAAAAAAGACAAGACACACACACCGTGAAAGTAAAGATTTATTACATACATGCACACAAACATACATACATACTTACCTTATGTTCACACGCAGGTCGGTCCTCTTCTCCAGTAGAATCCAAGGGGTACCTGTTGAATAAATGATACTCACCAGATCCAGGGTCCCAGGCTCCTCGGGGCATCCATTTGTAATCCACGTACTTGCATAAAATAAGAAAACGGAAAGCCGAGCCACGAACTGAAAGGGGCCCCATGTTTTCACATGGGACTCCTTACCCCGAATGCCAGAAACCCACTCTGACTTCTGTCTAAGTGGGTTTCTTCAGCCAATCAGGGAGCGCCACGTTGTAGCACTCTCCTGATCGGCTGTGTGCTCCTGTACTGAGTGACAGGCGGCACACGGCTGTGTTACAATGTAGCGCCTATGCGCTCCATTGTAACCAATGGTGGGAACTTTCTGCTCAGCGGTGACGTCACTTTAGGTCAACCGCAGGGCAGAAAGTTCCCACCATTGGTTACAATGGAGCGCATAGGCGCTACATTGTAACACTGCCGTGTGCCGCTTGTCATACAGTACAGGAGCACACAGCCGATCAGGAGAGTGCTACAACGTGGCGCTCCCTGATTGGCTGAAGAAACCCACTTAGACAGAAGTCAGAGTGGGTTTCTGGCATTCGGGGTAAGGAGTCCCATGTGAAAACATGGGGCCCCTTTCAGTTCGTGGCTCGGCTTTCCGTTTTCTTATTTTATGCAAGTACGTGGATTACAAATGGATGCCCCGAGGAGCCTGGGACCCTGGATCTGGTGAGTATCATTTATTCAACAGGTACCCCTTAGATTCTACTGGAGAAGAGGACCGACCTGCGTGTGAACATAAGGTAAGTATGTATGTATGTTTGTGTGCATGTATGTAATAAATCTTTACTTTCACGGTGTGTGTGTCTTGTCTTTTTTTGGGTATTTTTTTAGTAGTAGTACTACAGGTACCAGCGGGCCCGTTTTTCCGTCGCATGCTGGTACTTGTGGTTCTCCAAGTACCAGCATGCGGGGGAGGCTTGCTGGGCCTTATAGTACTGCTACTAAAACCAATATCTTTTCATTATCACAAAAGGCTATCAGCCTCCCCATCCGCAGCCCATTGGATGGGGGGGGACAGCCTCGGGCTTCACCCCTGGCCCTTGGGTGGCTGGGGGGGCGGGACCCCTTGATTGAAGGGGTCCCCACTCCCCCAGGGTACCCCGGCCAGGGGTGACTAGTTGGATTTTTGATGCCACGGCCGCAGGGCACTATATAAAAGTGACCCCCGGCTGTGGCATTATCTGTCCAGCTAGTGGAGCCCGGTGCTGGTTTTAAAAATACGGGGGACCCCTAGGCTTTTTGTCCCCCGTATTTTTGGAACCAGGACCAGGCGCAGAGCCCGATGCTGGTTGCTTAAATATGGGGGAACCCCTGTCAATTTTTTCCCCATATTTCTGCAACCAGGATCGGCTCAAAGAGCCCGAGGCTGGTTATGCTTAGGAGGGGGGACCCCACGCAATTTTTTTTAATAAAATAACAACTTTCCCACCCCTTCCCACTGATATACATGCACGGATCTCATGGATCCCTGCATGCCTATCCAATCACGGAAAAAAAAAGCAGGTCTGGTTTTTTTTTGCACTTTTTTACGAGTTGTAATTTTTCACGGCAGTGTTTTTTTTTTTTTTGCTTTGCACTTCTTAGTAAATTACCGAGATTCATACTTAAACAGCCGCGTTTTGACCGATGGTGTATTCATTCGTAATTTTTTTCTTGGACTTGCAAAAAATTACGAATGCCCTCATCACTGCCGTGATTATTGCTTAGTAAATTACCGAGATGACACTTTGATGAAAAAACGGCATCTCGGTCAAAATCGGGAGCTTAGTAAATTTACCCCACTGTCTTAGAGATATCTAATGGTGTCAACAATTGTTGTATACTGTCTAACGTGTGATTTTATCTATCATATATAGTTTTACGCAAATAAATAAGTATTTAGCATAGCATATTTTTTTTATAGTGATGTTTTTTACTTCTGTCACACATTTAGTATACAGTACCTATATAACAGAAAATTGTTCTTTGATAACTTTGTGAAACCCCCTCTGTTGGGTGAAGGAGAGGAAGTACTATAATTCAATTAATTATGCTTAGTTATTTCACCCTACCCATCTTCGCTGGACCTATTGGCAGGTACCGCTAACGCCATCCTGAGTTGCTTTGTAATATCATCCATGCCGCCATCCTCATAGTGGTCGATGGTGATAGCAATAAGCAGCAATAAATGAGTTAAGCCCCGTACACATGGGGAAGATGTGGGCTGGGCAATCTAGCACAGACCGCTCAGCGCACATCTCTCCCCCCGCTCAGCACTCAGTGCGATGTGTGCTGAGCGGGAGGGGGGCCGGGACGGGCCGGGACGGGTGCCCATTTCACCCAGCGGTGAAATGAGTCATCTCACTAGATTTGCCAAATCTAGAGCCAGCGATAGCGACATGCGGGACCGCACGTCGCTGTTGCCGACACCCTACATATGGAGAGATTTGTGCTTAATTTCTGAGCAATCTAGTCAG
Source organism: Pseudophryne corroboree (assembly GCF_028390025.1). Lineage (NCBI taxonomy): Eukaryota > Metazoa > Chordata > Amphibia > Anura > Myobatrachidae > Pseudophryne > Pseudophryne corroboree. The sequence goes on along the minus strand of NC_086451.1, from coordinate 420,995,460 downwards.
ATTGCTTAGAATTTAAGCACCGATCTCTCCGTTTGTACCCCCCTTTAGGGATAGATTTATCAAAGCTTGGAGACAGATAAAGTGGAGAGAGATAATTGGGGTCTATTCATGCAGTGAAAAGTATGGAGAAGTGAGCCAGTGGATAAGATGCCCATGGCAACCAATCAGCATTGAAGTAACATTTATAATTTGCATACTATACAATTGTGCGGAGCAGCTGATTGGTTGCCATGGGGAACTTCTCCACAGGCTCACTTCTCCATTCTTATCACTGCTTCATGAATAGACCCCACCGTAGTGTGCCGGCGCATGCCAGACGGCCGAAGGCCGTAGCGGGGCTGCGATCGCCTCTGCCTGATTGACAGGCAGAGGCGGTTGCTGGGTCGGAGGGGGCGGAACGGCGGCGTTTGCCTGCCGATTCGTGTGCGTGGTCCGGCCAACATAGGCGTGGCCGGACCGTGCGGGGAGTGGCCTGCAGTGGCTGCGTGACGTCATACGCAGCCGCTGCGGGCTGGGGAGCGATGAGTAGCTCCCGGCCAGCACACTAAAGCTGCGCTGGTCGGGAGCTACTCTGGAAGTGCAAAGGCATCGCCGCTGTGCGATGCCTTTGCACTTCTGCATGGGGCGGCACTGACATGCGGGGCGAGATAGCCCTGTGCTGGGCGTCCCCCTGCATGTCTACTGTCATGATTGTAGCTGTGCTAAATTTAGCACAGCTACGATCATCTTGGAATGAGGGCCATTATGCTGTATAATAGAATAACGCGTGTTTTCTATGGAGCAATGAAACTCTTACATCTGTATCTATTTCACAATGAATTTTTAAATGCCAGTAAAAGCTGAATTTCCCTTGGGCTGCTGAATACATTATTCCACTAAGAGAGAAGGGGCCGGAGCTGACAAAGGGAGGTGCGCTCTGCGGTGAGAGCTTGCCCTGCCGGTCGGGGAGCAGAGCTGTCAGGGATGATAACTGGAAACAGGACGCTTCAGCTGTTTGTTTTAGAGAGAAGATACCACGGTTCTGCATTTACAGATTGTCCTGACTGCTGTAGTTTTCCACTTACTGCTCATGGAACAACCCTCAAACATCATCAGCTTCATTTAGCAATTGTGGTTAAGGAATCTGGGCAGCTGTGGGCTGCAAGTCTGCAACAGCGAGCTAAGCGCCCTAGAGGAGATTCACAGAGAGCCATTATAACTTCACACTCCCAGTTTACAAATGTTGGCAGTGCCATGCACACCTGTCACTTTTACAAACAGCATTAAAGGGGCACCAATCAGTGGGCCATATTCCCAAATGTCCTATAATTAGTATAGGGGCGTTGTCAGGGGCGTTTCTAGAGAGGATGAGGCCCCGTGTGCAGTCTCCGTTTGCCCCCCCCTCCTCTCTAGCCGGCAGCGCTGTGTAGACTCTGGGACCCTAGCACTGTCCCAGAGTCTATAGCGCACGCGCAGATCTCCGGGAAAATGGCGCGGCACCATTTTCCCAGTGATTTTGGCAGAGCTGCTGCTGTGCCATGGGTAAGTATTTCAATTAATGGGTGCAGGGTGTGCGGTGTGGGCACCCCATGACCCCCGGGGGGCCTGTGTGCACCACACACACTGTACCCATTATAAATACACCAGTGGTCGTTGTGAGGGGAGGCACTTTACCACCTGTCGGGATCCCGGCGGTCAGGCTACCGATGCCGGAATCCCGGCACCAGCTGAAATACCGGCGGTCAGAGTCCCGACCGCTGCCTGGTTACCCCTCTTGGGTGGTGGTCCACGCCACCACCCGGAGGGGAATCGGTCGCCACCTGGCCCGAAGTGTGGTGAGCGCAACGAGCCTGCGAGGGGACACACTGCGCTCAAAGCTGGGATCCCAGCTGTCGGGCTCCCGGAGTCGGTCTCCTGACCGCCGAGATCCCAACCGCCGGGATCTCGTACTGATCCCGTTGTAATAGGAGGGGGCCTGTATGCAGTCTCAGTGCGGGCCCTCCCTCTCTCACACCAACACTTGTGCATATCTCTGGGAAAATGCACCTGGCGCCATTTTCCCAATGATTCACTGGCTTATCTATAAAAGGTGCAAGGTATGTGGTGCACCCGGTCCCCTGGGTCCACGTGGGCCCACACACCTCACACCCTGCACCAATTTAATTATACTCACCTCTCCGTTGGCCTGGCGCTGACTGCACAGCACCAAATATCACTAGAAAAATGGACACAGCGGCTATTTTCCGGTGATTTGCAGTGGAGATATCCCCAGGAACTCGGAGCAGGTGCCCTGTTCCTGGAGACCAGTAGACTACTGCGCCGACGGAAAATAGGGGACCCAATCGGATCCTGCACACGGGCCCCCTCCTCTCTTAAAGCGCCTCTGCAATGATTTCTATGCTGTGTATAAGCGTGATTTCTGCCGTGTTGGCGGATAGGTAAGTATAGTCCGGTGGTACAGGGTGGTAGTCCTCCCAAATTGGGACTGTCTGACCTAAACTTGGACAGTTTCAGTTTTGTACAATTTATCACATATACTGAGCACCCAGGTAAAATATAGCCGCCACCTCACATGTTGGAGTCATTCACTAAAACCTACGCACCTCACTGATAATTTTTCGAGCAAATAAGAAGGTGCAAGATAAACAGGACTGACCACAGCACTTCATTCTTTATAATTTATGGTGGGATTTTTTTTTTTAGATTGGACTCACCTGGGCTTGAAAACAAGACTTCGAGTCCTTCTTCTAGAGACCATGCCAAGATATGAGTAAGACATTACATTACACAAGACCAAACCCATGAAAATGTGATTTGGAGATTGACACCTATTGCAGGCTTCAAAGTAATCTCTACTGGCATCTCTGGAGAGAGAGAAGGCGCCAGTGGTGTAACTAGAAATTTTTCTCCCCCAAGCCAAAACATTCTCTGGCGCCGGTGTGGGTGTGTGTGCGGGTGTGGCCTTGCTGAAATGGGTGTGGCTTTGCTTAAAGGGGCATGGCACCTCGGGAAAAGACTACCTTATACACCAGTTTTGCAACCTGCACGCCCAGACGTTGGCCACCACAGGAATAAAAATAATCCTGATTCATGCCCCTTACATTATTTGTCATTTTTTCTCCTTATAGTAATGCCCAGTATACATTATGCCACATACTGCAATGGCCCTTAGACATTATGCCACACACAATAATGCACATGACACAATATGCCACACACCGTAATGCCCCTGACACATTATGCCACAAACCATAATGCTTGTGACACATTATGCCACACATCGCAATGCCTGTTATACATTATGCCACACACTGCAATGCCCCTGAGACATTATAGCACATACAATGCCTGTTATACAGTACACCACACACCGTCATGCCTGTGACACATTGTGACACACACCGCAATGCCCGTTATACATTATGCCACACATTGCAATACCCCTGAAACATTATACCATATATATATATATATATATAGTATACCACACACCGTAATGCCTGTGACACATACCGCAATGCCAGTTATACCTTATGCTACACACTACAATGCCTGTTATACATTATGCCACACACTGCAATGCCCCTGAGACATTATACCACATACCACAATGCCCGTGATATAGTATACCACACACCGTAATGCCTGTGACACATACCGCAATGCCCGTTATACCTTATGCCACACACCGCAATGCCCGTTATACATTATGCCACACACTGCAATGCCCCTGAGATATTATGCCACATAACACAATGCCCGGGATATAGTATACCACACACCATAATGCCTGTGACACATTATGACACAAGCCGCAATGTCCGTGATACATTATGCCACACACCTCAATGTCCATGATACAGTATGCCACACACCGCAATGTCCGTGATACATTATGCTACACACCGCAATGCCCATTACACATTAAGCCCTACAGTAAGGCTTCTAATTACTTTTAAATTACCTGCTCGTTACCAGGGGTTTCATGCTCTTGGTTCCATGCACAGTGCCAGGGGTTTTCATGCTCAACGTGTCATGCTCATTGCCAGAGGTTTCATGTGCTAGGTGTTATGCTTGTTGCCAGGGGTATCATGTGCTGGGTGTCAAGCTCGTTGCCAGGGGGTAATATTTGTTGCAAGGGTTTTCATGCACTGGGTGTCATGCTCATTGCTAGGGGGTAGTGCTTGTTGACAGGGATTTCATGAGCTGGGTGTCGTCCTTGTTACCAGGAGGTAATGCTTGTTGCTAGAGCTGTGCTCCCAGTGCCATATATGCACCCAGCGCCAGATATTCCCCCACAGTGCCAGATAAAAATATGCCCCCATAGTGCCAGAAACACATATGCCCAGTGCCACATATACCCCCGTTCCAGATATTCCCCCACAGTGCTAGATAAAAATATGCCCCCATAGTGCCAGAAACACATATGCCCCTGGTGCAATATATGCCCCCACAGTACACATATGCCCCCTGTGCAACATATGCCCCCACAGTACCAGATTCACATATGTCCCCAGTTCAAATGATATGCCCCCCCCCAGTGCCAGATACACATATGCCCCCAGTGCCCCATATGCCCCCCAGTGCCAGCTACACAAATGTCCCCAGTGCCAAATATGCCCGCCCCCCAGTGCCAGCTGCACACCCTTGCTGCTGTGCTGTCCGGGAAGGAGGGTAGTGGTACAGTCTGGGAAGGAGCCGGAGGGCACAACGCACGCCTCTTCTGTGTCTCCAGCAGCGTGTCTGTCAAATGAAGTGCCGGTTTGTGAGCCAATCTGAGCTCACGGACCGGCAGCTGCGGCTCCTGATTGGCTGCCGGTCCACGAGCTCTTATTGGCTCACGAACCGGCACTTCATTTGACAGACATGCCACCACCTCCGGAGACCCAGAAGGGACACAGGAGAGGCGGGCGCTGCGCCCTCCGGCTCCTTCCCGGACTCACAGCATAGCAGCAATCACTGGCGGCGCCCCCGCAGCCCTGCGCCTCCAAGCCTCCGCAGTGGCTGCGGGGGTGGTAGTTAAGCCATTGTAAGGTGCCCATACATTAGAGCGAGGTATCACATGCGCTCAGTCGCATGTGATACCCTTTCAACTCCCTACCAGCCGCCGGCAGCTCCTGGACTCATGATATCGTGAGTCCAGGTCACCTTCACTCACAATGTGCTAACGTTAGATCGCATGCCTTCTTACGACCCCCAGGAGCGCGCCTCAGATCGTAATCGTAGGTGGGCTACAAACGATGTGATCCACTTACTCACGGTACGTTGGGCCTATAGAGAAAACATAATCAGGGGCACCGAGAGAGGCAGGGGAGTGGGTACTGATGATGCAGGCTTGCTAGAGGGGCATGGCAGGGGCCCAAGTCGGCTGCTGAAGGGGACATTTGCAGTGCATAGAATTTTTTCAATTTTGTTTAGGCGGTAGTCCAGCCTCCTGAATTTGGCCACGCCACTCCCCAGTACCCTGGCCTTTGTCAGCTCTCGATGGCCCTGCATATAGTTTTCTAGAAGTCCAGGAACTACAAAAGTCAAGTAGTGAAAGTCCAAGCAGATGTGTAATGAACTCAGGCAATAGATATGGGCAGCTGGCATATACAAGAAGTTACAATAGCTCATTTGCAAAGAGTAGTGATTAACATCATTGTTAACTAAGAAATAAATAAATAAATCAATACATAAATAATTACTGAATAAATATGCTGCTTTCCACTATTATTACTAGAGATGAGCGGTCCGAATTCCTTGGAATCTGAACAGCTCCGAACACTGGGGATCCAAGTTCACCCAAACCATAGTGTATATAGGGGCACACTGCTCTGTACTCTGCTGTTTAGGCTGTGCTGTGTCCAGACTCCAGAGACTCCAGACTTCTTTAAGTGGATGTGCAGTATAGTGTCAGTGTATATAGGGGCACACTGCACTCTGCAATATACTCTGCTGTTTTGGCTGTGCTGTGTCCAGATTCCAGAGACTCCAGACTTCCCAAGTGACTCTGCAGTATAGAGACAGTGATATAAGGGCATGCTGCATGCTGCGCTGTACTCTGATGTTTTGGCTGTGCTGTGTCCAGAAACTCTAGACTCAATAGTGGCTGTGTTCTGTATAATGACTGTATATAGGGGCACGTTGCATGCTGCTGTATGCTGCGCTGTACTCTGCGTTAAATTGTACTGTTTGGTGTGCTTTATATTAGTGCGCATTGTTCATGTGCATCTATAAGCTCGGTGATCCACGCAGTTTGAACTAGGCTGTTAAAAAAACAGAAAAATATTTAAAAAATCTACTGTTTGTACTGCTTGGTGCGGGTGCGCTTTACCCTTGTGTGCTTTGTTCATGTGCATCTATAAACCCTGTGATCCACGCAGTTTGAAGTGAGCTGGAAGTTAAAAAAACCCAGAAAAATATAAAAAATATATATCCATTGTTTGTACTGTTTGGTGCAGGTGCACTTTACCCTAGTGTGCTTTGTTCATGTGCATCTACTGTATAAGCCCTGTGGTCCACACAGTTTGAACTAAGCTGCAAGTAAAAAAAAAACAGAAAAATATCTAAAAAAAATATCTACTGTTTGTACTGTTTGGTGCGGGTGCGCTTTACCGTTGTGCGCTTTGTTCATGTGCTTTTATAAGCCTTGTGGTCCACGTAGTTTGAACTGAGCTGCAAGTAAAAAAAACACAGAAAAATATAAAAAATATATATCTATTGTTTGTACTGTTTGGTGCACTTTACCCTAGTGTGCTTTGTTTATATGCATCTATAAGCTCTGTGATCCATGCAGTTTGAGCCGAGCTGCACATTAAAAAACATATAAAAATTAAAAAGTTATATATATATATATATATATAAAAAACACACACAAAACAAAGTGTCCTACATCTGTATAATTGGCTTGTAGTTCCCTTGGTAACAGAATTGCCAAGTACAGACATGTTTATTTAGTTACAGGAAAACTATTATCATTTTTAAATAGTGCCACCAATTCTACAGTACAGAGAGAATATAGAATTTAGAAACTGAACACATATAAGGAACTAGGTGCTTCATCGCGGGCGCTCTTCACACCGTCGGAAGGGGCTACGCCCCTTTAACCCCTGCACGCCTTTCTGGGGTTCAATATATGGAGTATTCCCTGCATTCCTAGTTTTGTTAGTGTTTGAATATTGCACAATGAAAGGCCTTCCGATGGTGAAGGGGGCGTAGTCCCTTGCAACAGGAAGGGGTTTGGGGAGTGGGGACCGCGGATGGGGGAGGGGGTATGAAGGCGCTGTGGGTGGGGTAGGAGCAGGGGTGTCGCAGGTGGGGGATGGCAGCTGCAGGGCTGTTGCGGATGGAGGAGGGGTTCCGAAGGCGCTGCAGATGGGGAAGGGGTGGGTGCGGGTGTGCAGTGGATGGGGGAGGTGTCCAGGGGGCGCGGTGGGTGGGGGAGGGGTGGATGCGGGGGTAACGTGGGTGGGGGAGTGGCGGGTGCGGTGCTGTTGCGAATGGTGTAGGCGATGCGGATTGGGAAGGGCCTGCTGCGTGGGTGGGGTAGGGGATCCAAAGGTGCAGCAGGCGTGGGAGAGCCAGATGCGGGGTGTGGCGGATGGGGTCCAGAGGTGATGTAGGTGGTGGAGGGGCGGGTGGCATAGGGGGTCTGGAGGCGCCGCGGGTGGGTACCGCGGGAGGGGGCCGGGGGGCGTTGTGTGTGGGGGAGGGGCAGGTGGGGGAGGGGCAGGTGCTGGGCTGGATGGGGGAGGGGTTCCAGAGGTACTACGGGTGGGAAAGGGTGTGGCGGGTGGGTAGGAGGTGTGGAGGCGTTGCGGGTGGGAGAGGGGGGGGTGCAGTGAATGGGGTTAGGGGTCCGGAGGAGGGAGGGTCCGTGTGTGTTGAGGTGTGGGGTCCGTAGGCGCTGTGGGTGGGGGTGCCACGGGTGGTGGAGGGACAGGTGTGTGGATTTGCGGTGGATGGGGGAGGGGGTCTGGAGGTGCTGCAGGTGGTGGAGGGGTGTGTGCGCGGGTGGGATAGGGGGTGGGTGCGGGGGTGCAGCGGATGGTGGAGGTGGTCCGGGAGTGTGGGAGAGGTGAGGTGCTGTGGGTGGGGGAGAGGCGGGTGAGGGGCTGTTGCGGATGAGGGAGGGGTTCCGGAGGCGCTGCAGGGTGGAAGGGTGCAGGTGTTGCGGGTGAGGTAGGGGGCCTGGAGGCGCTGCGGGTGGTGGTGCGGTGGATGGGGAGGGGCTGCAGGTGGTGGAGGAGCGGGTGGTGTAGGAGGTCCGGAGGTGCAGTGGGTGGTGGAGGGGTGGGTGCTGAGGGTGGGGTAGTGGGTCCGAAGGTGTTGCGGTTGCTGGAGAGGTGGGGGTGTAGGGGATGGGTCAGTGGGTGCAGCGGATGGGGGAGGGGTGAGTGCGGGGGTTCAGCGGATGGGGAGGGGGTCAGGGGATGCGGGAGGGGTGGGGGTGCTGTGGGTGGGGGAGGCGGGGGAGGGGCTGTTGCGGATGGGGGAGGGGTTCCGGAGGCGCTGCTGGTGGAGAAGGGTGCAGGTGTTGCGGGTGAGGTAGGGGGCCTGGAGGCGCTGCGGGTGGGGGAGGGAGGGAGGGGGGTGAGGGTGCGGTGGATCGGGAGGGGCTGTAGGTGGTGGAGGAGCAGGTGGTGTAGGGGGTCCGCAGGTGGAGTGGTTGGTGGTGGGGTGAGTGCTGCGGGTGGGGTAGTGGGACCGAAAGTGTTGCGGTTGCTGGAGGGGTGGGGGTGCAGGGGATGGGTCGGGGGGTGCAGCGGATGGGGGAGGGGCTGCTGCAGATGGGGGAGGGGTTTGGAAGACACTGCGGGTGGGGTAGGGGGTCCGAAGGCGCAGTGGGTGGGGGTGCCACGGGTGGTGGAGGGGCAGGTGCGGGGGTTTGCGGGGGATGGGGAGGGGTCCAGGGGCGCTGCAGGTGGTGGAGGGGCAGATATCAGTGCACATAGTCTCTGTGGTAGTTAGTGAGGGTTGGTGATGGTGTGAGAGGGGTGAAGGCCAGTACACAGACAGGCAGTTAGAGAGCAGGATGAGGGTGACAGGGCATAGTGACGGGGAGTACTTAGCAGATATAGGGGTGGGGTACAGGTGTGATGTCACAGTGTGTGTACCTTTGCTCTCATGTGTGAGGTATGTGAGGTATATGTGAGGTATGTGTGAGGTATGTGTGAGGTAAGGATGTGCGGGTCGTGGTGGCCACTAACCTCCAGGCTGCTGCTGTGAGATGGTGACTGCAGAGGGAGGGAGCTCAGACCCAGCAGCAATGGGTCGTGGTCAGCATTCCTTCCTGGCCCCGTTCCGCCGCACACTGTCCGCCCCGTCTGACGGGCGTCATTCCTCCATCCTGCATGGCAGCGTCAGCTGCTGTGATCGCGGAGCATAGGTAAGCGTCCGGAGCCCTGTGGGCGGGCAGGCATGGTGTTTCCCTGGAGAGGTGCGGCGCGCGTCCTTAGGCTGCAGACGGAGGGAGCTCCGGCCCAGCAGCAATGTTGATTAGTGCGTGTCCCGTCCTGGCGCTGTCCCGCTGCACATGCTCCGCACCGCTTGCCGCTGAGCATGGCAGCCCTTGTGTGTATGCTGCAGATGCTGATCTAGCGGTGCCTGAGCTAGCGCTTTCTCCCTGGGGTGTGGGTGTCAGGCGGCAGGTATGGTGTGTAGGTGGGAGAGGAGCTGCGGGCGGCGACTCGCTGCCTGCAAGTACCCTCCATATCAGCGCTGTTCCCCTCCCTGCAGATAGTGTCAGTGGCCGTGGTGTACTTTTGCTACTGGTGGCCAGGGCCGGTGCTAGGGTGTTCGGCGCCCCCCTGCAAACTATGAAGTTTGCGGCCTCCCATATTCCTTTGTTGTGCATCGGGAAAAGTGGTGTGGTCTCACAACTAAGGGGCATGGCCACACAATAGTACCCCCATTTAAAATTACGCCACAATGTAGCACAATCTTATTCATCTTATACGTAATGCCCCACCCGTAGTAGTAGCGTCCTTATACGTAATGCCCCACCCGTAGTAGTAGCGTCCATATACGTAATGCCCCCCCAATAGTAGTAGTGTCCTTATACATAAGCCCCCCCAGTAGTAGTAGCAGTTATATGTAATGCTCCCCAACAGTAATAGTAGCGTCCTTATACATAATGCCCCCCCAGTAGTAGTAGCATCCTTATACATAATGCGCCCCAGTAGTAGTAGCGTCCTTATACATAATGCCCCCCCAATAGTAGTAGTGTCCTTATACATAATGCCCCCCCAGTAGTAGTAGCAGTTATATGTAATGCCTCCCAACAGTAATAGTAGTGTCCTTATACGTAATGCCCCACCCGTAGTAGTAGCGTCCTTAAACGTAATGCCCCCCAGTAGTAGTAGCAGTTATATGTAATGCCTCCCAACAGTAATAGTAGCGTCCTTATACGTAATGCCACCCCTGTAGTAGTAGCATCCTTATACATAATGCCCCCCCAGTAGTAGTACCGTCCTTATACATAATGCCCCCCCAGTAGTAGTAGCATCCTTACATGTAATGCCCTCCCAGTAGTAGCGTCCTTATATGTAATGCCCCCCAGTATTAGTAGCCTCCTTATACGTAATGCCCCCCTATAGTAGTAGCGTCCTTATACGTAATGTCCCCCATAGTAGTAGCGTCCTTATACGTAATGCCCCCCCTATAGTAGTAGCGTCCTTATACGTAATGCCCCCCCTATAGTAGTAGCGTCCTTATACGTAAAGCCCCCCCTATAGTAGTAGCGTCCTTATACGTAATGCCCCCCCTATAGTAGTAGCGTCCTTATACGCAATGCCCCCCCTATAGTAGTAGCGTCCTTATACGTAATGCCCCCCCTATAGTAGTAGCGTCCTTATACGTAATGCCCCCCCCTATAGTAGTAGCATCCTTATACGTAATGCCCCCCCTATAGTAGTAGCGTCCTTATACTTAATGCCCCCCCTATAGTAGTAGCGTCCTTATACGTAATGCCCCCCCTATAGTAGTAGCGTCCTTGCATGTAATGGCCCCCCCAGCAGTGGCGTCCATAAAGTGCGCACACACAGACATACGTCACACACACACAATTCACACATATATACAAACACACACACCCCACTATATACACACACACACACACACCCACTATATACACACACACGCACACACATTTCTCTCTCACCCTCCACTTACCAAGTCTGGCTGGCCGTCACTGCAATGCTGATTCCACCACTGTTCAGCTGTCTGGTCCCGTGTAGCTCCGCCCCTCTATTCTGTGTAGCTCCTCCCCTTCGTGACGCCGTAGCTCCGCCCCCTTTTCGGGACCCGCACTGCACAGCACACAGCCCGCTGTCACAGGTGATTGGGGGGGGGGACAGGCACAGCAGCCGGCAGCTAGTGGCCATCCTCACCTCCTATACTGTAAGGTAGGGTCTTGCACCTGACTGCTGCTGGCGCTGGGTATGGGGTAGCTCCCTGCAGCAGATGCAGTTGACTCCGCCCAGCTCTGTGACTCCGCCCAGCGTTACGGGCACAGAGTCACAGACTAAGGCAAATATATAGGAGATTATTGTGAATTGAACTCATTACCCCAGTACTGTGAGGTAACAATGGTAACCACTGTGCCGTTGTGCTGCCCAGCAAATGACTAGAGAGAGAGGTAACAGAAAGACTGGAAATGAATAACTGACATAAGTGACTGAAGTATGCCATGCTTCTCTATTTCTCCTAGCGCAAGTTCTGTATAGATCTGTGTTAATTGATGACGGTATTGTTATAGAAACCAACTGATAGCTATAATAGATACAATAAAATGTTTATAGAAAATGAAGTTGCTAGAGAAGCATTATCTTGGTGCCTATGAGAGCAGTCAGTCTTTCTGTATAATTGACTTTTGTGAATTATAATTTATTAGTCTTGCACTTACTGGAGAACAAATGGAATCCCCAGGTTATATTCTCCTTGTATGTGTCTTGACCCTTCAAGTGATGGATTCTTGGATCCAGACTCTAACATATCCCAGAGTCTCCTCGTTTCTCCTTTTTCCAGAATTAACTTTAGAGTCAGGTAAACTGAAATGTAGGGGCTTATTTATCAATGAGTGATATAACTTCAAGGATGCGGATGTGAGGTGATAAAATCGTCCATATTCGCACTGCGATAATTGAGAACATCGCACAGATGTATCCGTTATCGCATGCAGGAAAAAAGCTCCTGTGCGCTTTTGTGACCCCTGGTGTTGTAAAGTGCACTGCCGCTTTGTAGCGTCACTTTACTGCACTGGGGGTCACAGCGCAGCACAAGGGGGACTTGGCACCCGGCAGCTCGCACAGGAGCACCTATCACCATCTCCTGGACTGGTAAGTATGGTTTTGTGTTTTTTTTTACTTTTCTTTTTTGTTTTAAGCAGTGATCAGCCTGTGTGTCCATCAGACACACATAGCTGATCACTGGAGCCCGGTCTCCGCACAGCTTTCTCTGGGGGCAGAGAAAGCTGGGAAAAGGCTGCAGATCGCAGTGCTGCCCTGTGATTTCGCCAGCCTGAGCTGGTGTTATTATCACTGGGCTCACTGCAGTGTTTTTTTTACGTTTTTTTTAAATAATAATAAATAAAAAGTAAATTTGGCCACATCGCATTTTCAATTATAAGTATGGGAAATGCAATGTGGGTTACCAAAAAAAATTACAATTAAAGGGTTTGGATCTGTTTTTCATGAAAACTGCTCCAAATGCCCTTTTATACATTTGAATGATACTTTAAAAATGTGAAAAGGGTGTGAAAACACCCTTTTTCACATTTTTTTTTGTAAAAATATTGATAATAAATGTGCCTCTAAAAGTGATAAAACTGTAAGTTATCCTCTCATAGCACAATCCACATTTACGAGTGAGTTAGACACTTCAGCTCCTGCTCCCACAGCCGATTGCCTCCTCTCACTGCCGCTCTTCTGCAGCAGAGGTGAAGGAGAGTGAGGCGACATGTCGCCGGCTGCGGAGGATCAGAAGTGTGCATCAGCTGATGGGAGCAGCTGGGCGCAGTGGCGGATTTAGACTTCAGGGGGCCCTCAGCAAGACATTGATTTTGGGGCCCCCCTTCCTTTTACAGTCCTCAGTTTGACCCGCCCCCTTCGCCAGTTTTATTAGACAGGTCCCTGGTCATTATGTCACCCCCCCAGTCAGTGTATGCTCGCCAATCTGCCCCCCCCCCCCCCCCCCCCGCTGATTATAGCAGGTGAATAGTAGTTATATTAGTGTATTTATTATTATGTATTACCAGTTATTTATATAGCGCACACATATTGGCCATTAACATCAGTCCCTTCCCCGGTGGATCTTACAATCTTTAATCCCTACCACGTGTACACATTCACACTAGGGTTAATTTTGTTGTGAGCCAATTAAACTACCAGTATATTTTTGGATTGAGGGAAGAAACCGGAGTACCTGGAGGAAACCCACGCAAGTACGGGGAGAATATACAAACTCCACACCTTAGGGCCATGGCAGGAATTTATTCCATGCCTTGAGTGCTGGGAGGCAGTAATGCTAACTGTTACACCGTCCGTGCTGCCCTTAAAATCACACTGTAGGCACTGCGCACAGGCAGATGCAGGCAACTGGCAGCTGTCTAGTCACTGACAGCCTGCCATGAGTATTACAGTCAGCCCAGCACTCGGACATTTTCGTCGGAAATCAGAAATTACCTCCCGACTCCATGATATGTCTGCGAGCCCCCTGGGACCTGCCGGGCCCTTGCGGCTGCTTTGGTTGCCTAGGCCCTAGTGGTAGATCCGCTACTGCACGGTAGTGAGGTCACCAACTTAATTGTCAGACCTCATATAATAGAGTCACACTACAGGCACTGGTATATAGTCATACAGTCACTGACTGAGGGGTGCAATAATGGATATTACAAGAGATGGGGACCTGCTAATAGGAGATGAGCTACAATCAGTGTGTGTGGGCGGGGGGGGGGGGGGGGGGGGCACTGATATATAATGCAGGCACCCGTACCTTATAATACCTATTATTACACCCAATCAAATTAGTGTTGACTGCATTATGTATGAGTGCCCCACATGTCAGTGCGGCCCCCCGCCCCTTCCCCAGCAGAAGCGCGAAGACATTGCACAGCGTCGATGCCTTTGCACTTCAAGAGTAGCTCCCGACCAGCACAGCTTTAGCGTGCTGGCCGGGAGCTACCCTTCGCTCCCCAGGCCGCAGTCTGCACGGTACAGCCACGCCTGCATTGGCCGGACCATGCCCACGATACGGCGGATAAACGCCGGCGTTTCGCCCCCTCCCACCCATCGACCGCCTCTGCCTGTCAACCAGGCAGAGGCGAACATAGCGCAGTGATGGGTTGCCATGCGCTGGCGCACTGCGGTGCCGGCACATGCGCATTTCTGACCCAATCGCACCCCTGCGAAAAACCAGCGTGCGATCGGGTCAGAATGACCCCCATATATCAGTGCCCCACTGATTGCAGCAGGCTTCTCCTATACATGGTAGTACTTAATACAGAGTATTCTATTGATATATCACCAGTCAGTCTGTGCCTCCTCCCCAGCCATGATTGTAGCAGGCAGATGTTAGACACTGTACTTAAAATAACCCTGTACTATGGCGGGTATTCAGTATGAAACGATAGGGAGATGCGATCGCAAATACCCGTCCGCCCCCACAGTGCACATACACATGACACGCAATGCGTATCTGCGGGCCATGGATATGCAATTGCTTCTCACTGATGCAAACACTCTGCCTGATTGACAGGCAGAATCATTAGTGGGTGGTCCGGGGCAGCAATGCGGTGTTGAGGGAGCAGTGATGCAGCATTGGGCGGGCATGTAGTGGGAAATGGGGGCGGGTTCATGGTGGGCGTGTGACGTGTGATGTCATGCAGCCGCCGGAAAACGGTCAATGGTCACGGCGCGCCCCTGTTCGGCCCACCCCAACACCCTGCAAACGCCCGTCGTTGTCAATCACACTGCGGCCGCAGCCGCAATGTGTAAGGTCGCGCACTGCACGCCAGTGCGCATGTACAGACCAGATGAACGCGCGGTTGCATCCCTCTCTGAATTAGCCCCCAAATCTGAATTCGCAAACACCGAGTGTGGTTTTGGAAAAAACAAAACACGAGGGTCCGCACTCCGCACACGTCTCTAGTGCCAAGTACTCAGGACTGGGCCTCCCTTTGTGACTATTGTGTGGACATATATTATTTCTGCCCCATACAACCCGAAATATTTCCCACCGGAAAGGCTGTGTGAATTGCACTGTAGTGGAAAGGGTTAATAGGGCCTGGTCATATGGTGGCATTTGTTACCACTATCAGTCAGGATAACTATAGACATATATGAGATACCAGTGGTGGTAACAAACAAACAAAATCATCCGTCTTTTCTCACTGCAACAGAATGACAGTAACATGGCCTCATATAGTCCTATAAAAATGAACATTTCTTTCAGGCATGTCTGAAAAGTCCCCAAAGCAGCCTGTAAATGCTACATTTGGGATATGGAAGGAGTACATCAAGTTTTCTACAACCCTGGGCTCTCGCTTGTGTCTGCCCATAATAATCAGTTTCCCGTGATTTGTAGAGGCTGCCACTGAATCCCATTGTATAATCCCGGGGAATTAAAACATTAAAGCATAGCTGCCAACATTTAATATCATTCCACGGGACACGCTGCTGTTAGTTTACAAAAATGACATACAGTACGGTAGGTATAAGTCAATGGCGGTCTGGCTCAGGGCGAAGCAGATGAGGCTTACTGTATGTTTTTTGCTGTTTGGTATAATCAGAAGGAGACTGTGGGTCTAAGTCAGACCTGATCGCTAGCAGGCGATTTTTGCACTGCTGCGATCAGATAGTCGCCGCTTACAGGGGGAATGTATTTTAGCTGTGCAAGTATGCGAACGCATGTGTAGCAGAGCTGTACAAACAGATCTTGTGCAGTCTCTGCGCAGTCCAGGACTTACAGAGGCCCTCATTCTGAGTTGATCGCTCGCTAGCTACTTTTAGCAGCCGTGCAAATGCATAGTCGCCGCCCACGGGGGAGTGTATTTTCGCTTTGCAAGAATGCAAACGCCAGTGCAGCCGAGCGGTACAAAAACATTTTGTGCAAAACAAGACCAGCCCTATAGTTACTTATTCTGTGCGATGATTGCTGCGACGAAGGTCCCGGAATTGTCGTCAGATACCCGCCCTGCAAACGCCTGGACACGCCTGCGTTTTTCCAAACACACCCAGAAAACGGTCAGTTGACACCCATAAATTCCCACTTCCTGTCACTCTCCTTGCGATCGTCTGTGCGAATGGAATCGTCGCTAGAAGCAATGCAAAACAGCGATGCTCTTTGTACCGGTACGCCATGCGTGCGCATTGTGGCCCATACTCATGCGTAGTTTTGCCGTTTTTTTAAATGATCGATACGCAGCGAACAACGGCAGCAAGCGATGAACTCGGAATGAGGGCCTTAGCCGCTGCGATCACATCAGTCTGTCCGGGGCCGGAATTGACGTCAGGAATCCTCCCTGCAAACGCTTGAGAATGCCTGCGTTTTTCCAACCGCTCCCTGAAAACGGTCAGTTGCCACCCAAAAACGCCCTCTTCCTGTCAATCTCCTTGCGAACAGCCGTGCGTATGGATTCTTCGCACAAACCCATAGCTGAGCGGCGATCTGCTTTGTACTCGTGCGACGCACCTGCGCATTGCGGTGCATACGCATGCGCAGTTTAGACCTGATCGCCCGCTGTACGAAAACGCAGCCTAGCGAACAGGTCTGAATTAGGGCCTTTATGTGATGCTCATGCTCACACTGGACCGTCTTCTGTAAGGGGAATTCCAGCAATGTCGACTATTACAAAGCACAGAAGCATAAAAATAAGTCTGTGTGCTGCAGTCATGCGAATAAGCCACGGTTATACATGGAGGCTTAGAGGGGTTGGCGGCGTTCGGCTTCTTGACTTAAGTGCCGAAACATCTTGGGCCTGATGCATTTAGTCACAATATGGGGCGTCATTTATGTTGAAAAAAAAGCTGCACTGAAAAAATAGCATCTTTACGGCCATATTCATAAACATACACAACGTAAAATGCACGCATGTCAGCATCAGTTGCATATCCACTTATTTGCGCAAGGCATACGTCACAGGGGGTTCTGTATGTGTTACCCCCCGCACGGGTTGCCGAATGTCAGTATTTCGACATCGGCATCCCGAGCAGTAGAATGCCGAAAGGGGGGCAAGCTCAACAAAGCTTGGTGCTCGGTGGCAAGCTATGCTCACCACTGGTTCTATTCTCCCTCTATGGATGTCGTGGACACCCATAGAGGGGGAATCACCTACCTCGCAGGTATACCAGTGGCGGTATGGTGCCCCCGTTGGGATCCCAGCGTCGGTATAGTGACAGCCGGGATCCTGACGAGCGGTATGCTATGCGCATACCCGTCACATACACTTACTGTACATCCATGTTCTGTTATTATAGCAAAGCAGTCACACATTCACTACTAGGCGTAGGCGACATTGAAAACTTCTCCAATACAGCAGAACAACTCTCTGTTCTGCTGTAAGAAAGGTACTTAAACATGCACACAGAAGTACAGTATAGTAGCAGTGCCTACCGGTCGTTACCGAGTGATTGTAACGTTTTTTCAATTATACATTTATTTTCTTTCCCATTTCTTTAGTTCATTTGTCTGTCTTAATTAGAGATGTGCATCGACCCCCTTGTTTTGGTTTTGCATGCTCCCAATACACACTGCACTACACTACGCCTAATCCTCTAACCGCTCCCCGCACTACTCTACCCCTAATCCTTTACCGGTTCCCTGCACTACGCTACACTATCCCTTCACCTGCTCCCCACACACTGCAGTACACTGCCCCTAATCCTTTACCGGTTCCCTGCACTACGTTACACTATCCCTTCACCTGCTCCCCACACACTGCACTACACTACCCCTAATCCTTTACCGATTCCCAGCACTACTCTACACTATCCCTTCACCTGCTCCCCACACACTTCACTAAACGACACTACCCCTAAACCTGTACCAGTTCCCCGCACTACACTACGCTATCCCTTCATCTGCTCCCCACACACTGCACTACACTACACTACCCCTAATCCTTTACCGATTCCTTGCACTACGCTACACTATCCCTTCACCTGCTCCCCACACACTGCACTACACTACACTACCCGTAATCCTGTACCGGTACCCCGTACTACGCTACACTATCCCTTCACCTGCTCCCCACACACTGCACTACACTACCCCTAATCCTTTACCGGTTCCCTGCACTACGTTACACGGGCCCTCATTCCGAGTTGTTCGCTCGGTATTTTTCATCGCATCGCAATGAAAATCCGCTTAGTACGCATGCGCAATGTTCGCACTGCGACTGCGCCAAGTAACTTTGCTATGTAGAAAGTAATTTTACTCACGGCTTTTTCATCGCTCCGGCGATCGTAATGTGATTGACAGGAAATGGGTGTTACTGGGCGGAAACACGGCGTTTCAGGGGCGTGTGGCTGAAAACGCTACCGTTTCCGGAAAAAACGCAGGAGTGGCCGGAGAAACGGTGGGAGTGCCTGGGCGAACGCTGGGTGTGTTTGTGACGTCAACCAGGAACGACAAGCACTGAACTGATCGCACAGGCAGAGTAAGTCTGAAGCTACTCTGAAACTGCTAAGTAGTTAGTAATCGCAATATTGCGAATACATCGGTCGCAATTTTAAGAAGCTAAGATTCACTCCCAGTAGGCGGCGGCTTAGCGTGTGTAACTCTGCTAAATTCGCCTTGCGACCGATCAACTCGGAATGAGGGCCACTATCCCTTCACCTGCTCTCCACAGACTTCACTAAACGACACTACCCCTAAACCTGTACCAGTTTCCAGCACTACACTACGCTATCCCTTCACCTGCTCCCCACACACTGCACTACACTACACTACCCCTAATCCTTTACCGATTCCCTGCACTACGCTACACTATCCCTTCACCTGCTCCCCACACACTGCACTACACTACACTACACTACACTACCCCTAATCCTGTACCGGTACCCCGTACTACGCTACACTATCCCTTCACCTACTCCCCACACACTACACTACACTACCCCTAATCCTGTACCGGTACCCCGTACTACGCTACACTATCCCTTCACCTGCTCCCCACACACTGCACTACACTACCCCTAATCCTGTACCGTTTCCCCGCACTACGCTACACTATCCCTTCACCTGCTCCCCACACACTCTAGTACACTACACTACCCCTAATCCTGTACCGGTTCCCCGTACTACACTACACTATCCCTTCACCTGCTCCCCACACACTGCACTACACTACCCCTAATCCCGTACCGGTTCCCCATACTACGCTACACTATCCCTTCACCTGCTCCCCACACACTGCACTACACTACACTGCCCCTTATCCTGTACCGGTACCCCGTACTACGCTACACTATCCCTTCACCTTGCTTCCCACACACTGCACTACACTACCCCTAATCCCGTACCGGTTCCCCATACTACGCTACACTATCCCTTCACCTGCTCCCCACACACTGCACTACACTACACTACCCCTAATCCTGTACCGGTACCCCGTACTACGCTACACTATCCTTTCACCTGCCCCCCACACACTGCACTACACTACCCCTAATCCTGTACCGGTTCCCCGCACTACGCTACACTATCCCTTCACCTGCTCCCCACACACTGCAAAACACTACACTACACTACCCCTAATCCTGTACCGGTTCCCAGCACTACGTTACGCTATCCCTTCACCTGCTCCCCACACACACTGCACTATGCTACACTACACCTACTCATGCACTCCCTCCCTGCACTACACTACACTACCCCTAATCCTGTACCGGTTCCCCGCACTACACTACACAATCCCTTCACCTGCTCCCCACACACACTGCACTATGCTACACTACCCCTACTCATGCACCCCCTCCCTACACACACTGCACTGCACTGCATAACCCCTAACCGTGCACTCGCTCCCCACACACACTGCACTACTCTACCCCTACCTCTATACACCCTCCCCATACACACTGCAGGACACTATCCCTCACCCTGTACCCACTCCCAACACACACACACACACACACACACACACACACACACACACACACACACACACACACACACACACACTACCCCTAATCCTGTACCTGCACTACACTACCCATAATCCCGCGCCCGCTCCCCGTACTGCACTACACTATTCCTCATCCTATACCCGCTCCCCGCACACACTGCACTATAATACACTACCCCTAACCTCATACCTCCTCCCGCACACACTGCACTACACTAAACTATCCCCCACCCTATACCCGCTCCACACACACACACACACACACACACTACATTACACTACCACTAATCCTGTACCTGCTCCCCATACTACACTGCATTACGTTACACTATTCCTCACCCTATACCCCTCCCTTCACACACACTACACTACACTACCCCTAATCCTATACCCGCTCCCCGCACTACACTATACTATCCCTAACCCTGCACCCCCTCCCTGATCACAGAATCGGTAGCCCACACGCGGCTGCATGCTGGTTTAGAAAAAAAAAAAATCCCCTCCTGCAGGATTTCGCCAGGAAAAAAAATGAGTGATTTTACCATCATACCATTTTACCATCATGAGGGGGGGGGGGAGGGGGGGAAGGAGGGGGGGGGGGAATGGCCTGCTGGGAGCTGTAGTTTCTTTATTGCAGTGCGGTGCCGGACATAAGCTCCAGTAACAGTGGCTTCTGCCTGCATGTGCGAGACTTCCGGGCCAGGCACTGCCCAGTGGGGCACACCAGGTACTGCCTGTGAACAGTGTGAAGATGGGGGTGCACTGTGATGTTGATGTCTGGGGGTGGTCCAGCCAGCGGGCAGGGGAGGGGCGTCAGCCATGGGCCTTTCGAAATTTGCAGCCCTTGGGCAACAGCCCATTGAGCTTAATGGAAGAGACGCCCCTACTATCAATAAAACAACACATTGCAATTTGCAAACACCTTTGTGCCTATAGCCTTGATAGCTGCCTGAGGGGGAGATGTACTAAGCAGTGAAAAGAGTGGAGAAGTGAGCCAGTGGAGAAGTTGCCCATGGTAACCAATCAGCATTGAAGTAACATTTATAATTTGCATACTATGAAATTATACAGAACAGCTGATTGGTTGCCATGGCCAACTTCTCCACTGGCTCATTCTCCACTCTTTTCACTGTTTAGTACATCTCCCCCTGAATCATCTGCTGCTGCTGGGGTTAATATGCTCTCAGTACTAAGAGGACTTGTTGACTTACTTCTCTGCTTTCTAGAGCTTTGTTTGTACTTCCAGCATTTCTCAGACCACAGATAAATCAAGAAGCAGAAACCAGTGGCTAAGTCTGAGCAATACATCTACTCACGCGTGTACACTGAGAACTAAGTGCTAACAGCGGAGCTTCTGTGGCACCAGCTAATGACAGTGTATTGCTATATTCCTGGAAGATCCTGAATTAACATATCTCACAACTTGTTCATCATCCCGCTGGCTATGAATAGAACATATGTGATAATAAGGAACGTGTGCGCTGCAGATCACTGGGGACTGTGGGGGCTTTTTTCAGTCAAGAACTTTGAGCCTGAGCTTTGTGCCAGGAATAAATGAGGTTACAGGATGAAAATGTGCAACTGGAAAAACCATGGACCTGATTCAGATGTGGTTGGAGGTGGTATCAGTGCGCTGAATGGTAATGCAACAAGAGGTGTCTATCTATTACATGGAAACACCTCCTGCTGCAGTAGTGATCTGACCTATGCCCTAGGATGCAGAATCGAATCACTCACTCACTGCGATTCCCACCATGGCCTTAAATGTTTGGAGTTTGTATATTCTCCCCGTACTTGCGTGGGTTTCCTCTGGGTACTCCGGTTTCCTCCCACAATCCAAAAATATACTGGTAGGTTAATTGGCTCCAACAAAAATAAACCCTAGTATGTGTGTGCATGTACATGTGGTAGGGGGATGCAGTTATGTTCCTGACGGACTGGATCTCGGCGGTCGATATACCGACACCAGGATCCCAAAGGACGCCGCAAGCCCCAGTGTCTAAATACCGACACTGGTGCCCCGAATGTCCATCCAGTGGGACGTGCGGGTGTCCTGCCGCGGAGTGGGTGTTAGGTTTAGGCAGGGGAAAGGGGGTTAGGGTGCAGTGCCGGCAGTGTTAGGATTAGGGACCGGGGAAGGAGGGTTAGGTTTAGGCACATAGAAGATAGGTTAGGGTTAGGCATCAAGCGGGGAGGGTTAGGTTAAGCAGCGGGGAAGGGAGGGTTAGGCACCACCCGGGAGGGTTAGGTTTAGGCACCACCGGGAAGGGTTAGGTTTAGGCACCCACATGGGAGGGTTAGGGTAGGGGGCAGGGGAGGGTTAGGTTACTTTAGAGTAGGCTGTCGGGATTCTGATGGACGGGATGCCGTTGTTGTCACAAAACGGAGGTTATCAGTGCTCCCCAGTCACGCTCTATCTTACCTCCACCACGGCGCTTGGGACTCCATGTCTGCGGCTCTCTGCCAAGCGGTCATAGCAGTTATCCACGGCTGCACCACGCCGTGGTCCCTGCCGCTTAGTTCCATGGACAGCAACATGACAGTCTCCAGTCAGCTGAGCTTCCTAGAGTCAATCTGGATTCACTTCCACATCATGTGAGCCACTCATCCAGTCAGCTGCAAACACAGGGTATAAATTCCAAGTCCCAGCAATGGCAAGCTGTCAGTGCTTTGTTGTCCTTCAGTCTGTGTAGAGCTCCAGAACCTCCAGCTGTATTGACTCAGTGCTAATGCCACCTCAGTACTAACGGACTCCCCGGCTGGTCTTAAAGGGCTATACCTCTACTAACACAACAGCGTGTCCAGGTGCACTTAAGTGCTATTCCAGTGCATCCAGAGACTGTTTGTATACCACCGCTGCTATTGTGTCGCTATTTCCCACCAGCATCCAGAAAACCTGCTGTACTATGCAGCGCACTTCGGCATTCGGAAAACCTGCTGCTGCTGATTCACTACTCCTCAGCATCTGGAAACCAGCAGTGCTGCACAGCATCTCTCAGCATCCGTAAAACCCATTGCACTGTCACAGTATAGTCCAGCTTTTGGAAAACCTGTATTGCTGACTCCATCAGCATTCTCTGCGAACTACTCTGCTGGTTCCGTCCAGTATCTGGAGAACCTGTTGTGCTGGTTCCGCCCAGCCTTCTGCAAACTACCCTGCTGGTTCCGTCCAGCCTTTGGAAATCTGCTGTGCTGGTTCCGTCCAGCATTCCTCTTCCCTGCATTGCTGACTCCTCCCAGCATTCTGACACTCACCAGTCTTCACAAGACTCTCAGCCTTGGTGACAACCCAGATACCTATTGCACTGGTGGCTCACACCACCAGTGTTCCAGTTCCCCATAGCTGGTCACCTTCAACCCAGAGCCTATCGGCCAACCTGTCATGCCAGTTCTGTCCACATCACTGAAGACCAGACCCAGTGTCCACTTCTAGTCCGGGTTCACAAACAACTACAGCCGTGACAGTTGTATTCTAACCACCGGCATCCTGTCCATCGGTAAGTCATACAGATCCCGTGGAAGGGGATATAGATTGTAAGCTCCACTGGGGCAGGGACTGATGTAAATGGCCATAAATATTCTCTGTAAAGTGCTGCGGAATGTGTGTGTGCTATATAAATAACTGGTAATCTATATATTTGTCCAGATCTGTGACTATTGGCCCATACACACGGTGAGATTCGGGCTATGCACGATTCTCACTATGCGACAGGGGCTAGGTCGGCACATAGTATCGCAAGCACACTCAGTATGTGCTTGCGATACTGACTATGGGGGTCATTCGCTCGCTAGCAGTTTTTAGCAGCCGTGCAAACGCTATGCCGCCACCCACTGGGAGTGTATTTTAGCGTAGCAGAAGTGCGAACGGTTGTATCGCAGAGCGGCTACAAAGTTTTTCTGTGCAGTTTCAGAGTAGCTCAAAACCTACTCAGCGCTTGTGATCACTTCAGACTGTTCAGTTCCTGTTTTGACGTCACACACCCGCACAACATTCGCCCAGCCATGCCTGTGTTTTTCCTGACACGCCTGCGTTTTTCCGAACACTCCCTGAAAACGGTCAGTTGACACCCAGAAACGCCCACTTCATGTCAATCACTGTGCGGCCACCAGTGCGACTGAAATGCATCGCTAGACCCTGTGCAAAACTACATTGTTTGTTGTGCCCGTACGACACGCGTGCGCATTGCACCACATACGCATGCACAGAACTGACATATTTTTGCCTGATCGCTGCGCTGCAAACAAATGCAGCTAGCGATCAACTCGGAATGACCCCCTATGTGCGATTTTGGCTAAGTATCAATTTTGACTATCTCTTCTATAGAGATAGTCAAAATTGACTTGCCTGCACAGTGTATCTATTGTTGCGATGCCGACCGTGCGGAACCGCGCATCGGCATCGAATCTGGATCGCAAGGTGACTTTCACCTTGCGATCTGCACTAACTTTTATTACGATTTTGACTATGTAGTCAAAATCGTAAGAAACAAATCTCAACACCATATGACTCATTTGCTAACACTGGGCATGGCTAGGAGCTCTGAGTCATAGAGTCTCAGATCTGGATAGAAGAGACCAGGCCTGCAAGTGTGGCGGTACGCTCGGACCAGCGGCTAGATTCTTAAGGGTACGCCGTACCCACAAGCCGCCACTCACACACACCATAGCCGCCGTTAGCGGATATTACTGTAAAAGCCTGCCGATGTGCTCCTCCTTCTCTTCCCAGCCTGCTACTGTGTCAGGGAAGGAGAGGAGAGCGCAGTGCGGTCCCGTCCCTCAGTGCTGCTCAGTCAGACTTTGGGCTCCGGCTGCGGCGTATATTTTCTCAACTGAGCACCGGTTCGAAAGCCAACTAGAGCTTGCGGGCCGGCAGCTGCGGCTCCTGATTGGCTGCCGGTCGCGAGCTCTGATTGGCTAACGAATTAGCGCCTCATTTGACAAGATACACGCCGCCGCCGGAGACCACCAGAGTCTGACTATGCAGCACTGAGGGATGGGACTGCGCTCCGCTCTCCTATCCATCCCCCGACCATGACACAGCAGCAGCGGGTGATCAGTGGGAGGTGTGGGTGGGGCATATGTATAACTGGCATTGTGGGGCATATGTATATCTGGCATTGTGGAGCATATGTATAACTGGCACTGTGGGGCATACCTGGCACTGTGGGGCATATGTATAACTGGCACTGTGCGGCATAGCTGGCACTGTGAGGCATACAGTATGTTTATCTGGCATTGTGGGGCATATGTATATCTGGCATTATGGGGCATATCTGGCACTGTGGGGCATATGTATAACTGGCACTGTGGGGCATATGTGTATCTGGCATTGTGGTGCATATGTATATAGGTGTGGGGTGGGGCATGTGTTTAACTGGCATTGTGGGCCATAACTGGCACTGTGGGGCATATGTATATATGGCACTGTGGGGCATATGTATATCTGGCATTGTGGGGCATATGTATATCTGGCATTATGGGGCATATGTATAACTGGCACTGTGGGGCATATGTGTATCTGGCACGATAGACTGTGGAGGGTGTGCGTCACCGTGACGTCACGGCAGTGCTGTGGGGAGACTACAACTCCCGGCATGCCTTGCGCGGCCAGGAAGGAACATGGTGGTTGCTGTTTCTGGTGCTGGTGCAGAGTGAGAGTCTGTAGTGTGCAGTGTGCGGGGACAATGAAGCTGGTGAGAGGGTAATACCATATACTGTTATGAGGGATAAGTCCCCAGTGCGCACACTGTGTATGTATGTGATGTTATATAGGGGAAGGGGCTGTATTGTGATATATATATATATATATATATATGAGAAATAATCTCCCAACACACACACTGTGTATGTGGTATTTATCAAACATTGTCTTTATACCTACATTATGTACACATAACATATTATTAACAAACTAGGTCATTCATCGTGCCCTGCGTTCGCTCTTCACACCGTCGCAAGAACCTACGCCCCCTTGACCATCGCACGCCCTTTGGCCGTAAAATATTTAACCACTAACAACATTATGCTTGAAGGTAATACTCCATATAATACAAATATTGCCCGCTCAAAGGATGTGCAGGGGTTAAGGGGGCATAGCCCCTATGCGATGGTGTGAAGAGCGCCCGTAGGGCGCGATGAATCACCTAGTAAATAATAATAATAATATAACACCACAATGTATATAGTTTGCCAGGGGTTAAAGTGAGCCGGAACGGGGCGGAACTGTGTCCGTCAGTTCCACTTGGAGACGGAACGCAGTTCCGCCTCCTCCGGCTCACCTAACTCAATGTATGCCGACGCCGCAGAGAGATGCCGGCCGTCCGCTGAGATTGTGTTATCAGCAGCGCCCGGCTCTCCCTGCACAGTCGGCGGCAAGAGCTCACTACTGAGCTCCGGCTCCCGGCTCAGTGCGCGCTATGAAGAGAGACGTCATGACGTCTCTCTCATAGTGCTGGGGAGCAGAGTGGAGCGGATGCCAGGAGGATCACAGCGGGAGCGGGGATTGGTAAGTATGGTGGTTTTTTTTGTTTGTTTTTTAAAACGTATGACTACTACTGGGGGCATAACTACCAGGGTGCTAAACTACAGGGGCTAACTACAAGGGGGCAAGCTACTGGGGGCATTACTACTTGGGGCAAACTACATGGGGCAAACCTACAGGGGCGCATTACTACTGAGGGCATAAATACAGGGACACATTACTAGTGGGGGCATAACTACAGGGGCGCATTACTAATGGGGGTATAACTACAGGGGCATTACTACTGGGGGCATAACTACAGGGGCTAAACTACTGGGGGCATTACTACTTGGGGCAAGCTACTGGGGGCAAACCTACAGGGGCGCATTACTACTGAGGGCATAACTACAGGGGCACATTACTAGTGGGGGCATAACTACAGGGGTGCATTACTACTGGGGGAATAACTACAGGGGCATTACTACTTGGGGTATAACTACAGGGGCATTACTACTTGGGGCAAACTACATGGGGCTAAACGACTGGGGGTATTACTACAGGCGACATTACTACTGGGGGCAATACTACACAGGGGCATTACCATTAAGGGCATTACTAATGGGGGCACTACTAATGAGGGCATTGTAAAGGGGGCACTTCATAAGGGGCATCACTCCTGGGGACATAAGGGGCACTACTACTGGGGGCATTGCATAAGGGGAACCACTACTGTGGGCTCCGTCTATATAAGGGGCACTACCACTGTGGGCACTACCAGTACAGTGGACATTACATAAGGAGCACTACTACTGTGGGCATTGTAAAAGGGGCGCTACTGCTGTGGGCATTGTGTATTACGGGGTGCTACTACTGTCGGCATTATGTGCATTGGGGGTGCTACTACTGTGGGCATTATTACTATTGTGTGACCACGCCCCTTTCTTTTAAGACCACGGCACCTTTATTGCATGGGCGGGGAGGGGGGGGGGTGAGTTCCACCTCCTCTCTAGGACCACTTTAAGCACTGTAGTTTTCCATAGATAAATGGTTGCAGTGACTCTAAGTATAGGAGCCACGCAATGAGATTTGCTTTATAATATCCCACACTGTGTAACATCTTCCATTGGGGTTTAAAGGGTGAGAACTGTTTATCACAGGAGAACATGGGTCTCGCTTTAATTATAGTGCTGTGTCCATATCTTTTATCAATACCGCAAAATAGAGGCTGTAAATCTGAGGGAGCGGGCTTCACTGGCCATGTAAAACTACAGACTCCTCATGAAGAGCGGATGATAATGAACAAATCTCGATTGCATTTCTGTAATACGTATCAGCAGCTCCTCTCCATCAGTTTTACGGCCTGCTGTCATATGCACAGCTCTCCCCTTAATGTACACTATCTCTTTATACTATATGATTTAACATAAAACTTTCCAATAAAACGGTGAACAACGGCCGCCTTTGTCTCCTCGTTTCCTGGAAGTCACCGATGATCGCTGGCGCTGGCTGCCATCTCCGGAATTAACTCCAGATTAATTAGACAAATTAGTTACACAACATTTCCCCATCTACTCCTTGTGGAGGAGACTAGGCAGCGAGCACTTCCTACAGCGACGGGCGCTTAGAGTTAATAACAGAATTAGTAGAACAAATTAAGCAAACTCTATTGTATATTTTTAGCGATATGTCTGCACTAAAAGAAGTTCTTAAAAGATAGGTTGTTTGTAACGTTATTGTATTAAACCTGCGTTGTTACTGTAAATGTAGGCGCACACTCTAAATACCAAGCATTCAGAATAATTATAATAAACTCTGAAATATAACATATAGTAAATTTGAGGTGCTTAGCATAATTTGGCCAAAAATATGTGCCCACCCGCTGCGACCGGGTGAAATCATCTGGTGGGTTCCTAACACTAAGGTTCAGGTCTAAGGCACAGGGACCCCCCAGACCAACACATACCAATGTGATGCCTTGGAGCTGTTGACTTGTGCTGCCCAGGGAGGGGGGGGGACATAGATTCCATGGGTATGCGTATGCACACTCAAGCCACCGCTTGTGCGCAGGTCCTGGCGCCTGCCAGATCCATTGCGCAGGCGCTGGGACCCAGCTTGCCGGGGGCCGGCTTTCACCTCTTCCTCTATGGTATTGGCAGAGGCAGCCCCCCATGCCCGCAACAGGTAGAAGCCGCCGCGGATTAGGATCTAGTAGGTTGCTATGGG
The DNA here is from genome assembly GCF_028390025.1 of Pseudophryne corroboree. Taxonomy (NCBI): domain Eukaryota; kingdom Metazoa; phylum Chordata; class Amphibia; order Anura; family Myobatrachidae; genus Pseudophryne; species Pseudophryne corroboree. Next base: position 420,966,691 of record NC_086451.1, on the reverse strand, counting down.
CAACTTCTCCAATTAATATCTCTCTGATAACTTACCCAAAGACCGATAACAAATCAGAAGTAAAATAAAAGGTACATGCAGTTGGAGAGTTAAATTGCTTTGGCCCTAACGTCGCTGCTGAAAGTAATCATGTCATACTTAAATTAACCCTCTTTTAAATGGTATGATACATCAACAGTATATAGCTAGACCGTCAATAGGTCGACACCAAATGGTCAACCTGCCATAGGTCGACGGGTTCAAAGATCGACATGGCAATGGTCAACACCTGTTTTTTTACATGCTTTCCCAAATTTTGCTTGATTTACTATTTACGTGGACTACGACTAGGAATAGTAACCTAGGCTCGCTTGCTACTTTTAGCAGCCGTGCAAATGCATCGTCACCGACCACGGGGGAGTGTATTTTCACTTTGCAAGAGTGCGAACGCCTGTGCAGCCGAGCGATACAAAAATATTTTGTGAGAAACAAGACCAGCCCTGTAGTTACTTATTCTGTGTGATGATTCTAGCATCGGAGGTCCCAGAATTGACGTCAGATACTCGCCCTGCAAATGCCTGGACACGCCTGCGTTTTTCCAAACACACCCAGAAAACGGTCAGTTGACACCCAGAAACTCCCACTTCCTGTCAATCTCCTTGCGATCGGCTGTGCGAATGGAATCGTCGCTAGAAGCAGTGCAAAACAACGATGTGCCTCTACGACACGCGTGCGCGTTGCGGCACATACGCATGCGCAGTTTTGCCATTTTTATACCTGATCACTGCGCTGCGAAAATCGGCAGCGAGCGATCAAGACGGAGTGACCCCCCTTTGCCCGAAGCGTGACGAGTGAAGCGAGCCATATGAGGGGACACATTTCAACTGATGGTGGTGACATTTTATCAAACATACAAGATTTGACAAAAAAACCCTGTATTGACCATTTGTGTGTCGACCATTGTGTCGACCCTCTGACCCTGTTGACATTAACCACTGTCGACCTTTAATCTGTTGACCTTTTGTACCTGTTGACTTACCTGTATGCACGTCGACCATTTGGTGTCGACCTATGGACTGTCAGCCAATGCAGTGTAGATCTTCTATAACACACCCATTTTAAATCTGCGTTTCTATGTTAGAAAAACATAATTGATATCGATCATCATGTCCAAATGCCAACATTTGGTGATCTAACCTCACGTGATAAATAACCCATAGCAGATTTTACTTTACCATTGTGCAACAAACGTAACCCCACATTAAATCATGCATGCAAAAGGTAAGTAGAATCAAGCAGATTATTTGAGCCAGGTGCCGCTAATCAAATACACTTCATTATTCCATCGCTGCTGCTGCTGCCACCACTATATGAAAGCGGAGCCTTTGGCAGCTCTTTCGTCAGCTTTCAGGTTTGTGTCAACACCGCGCCAAGGAGAAAAACCATCTGCAATAATATCAGAGCCGCAATTGTTGCTGAGCATCAGACTTGAAAGGGTTATAAAGTTATTTCCAAGCAATCTGAAGTCCATTATTCTGCAGTGAGAAAGATTATTTACAAATGGAACACACTCAGCGCTGAGAAAGAGAAATGGATATTAGGAAGGATATAAGGAACTATCTTTCCAAACAAAGCATCACCCATCTGAACCTCAGCTTAGCGAGTAAAGGAGATCTCTGTGCGGAGTAAATAAAACCCCTAAATCTGTAGCAGACAACAATAATGACAGGGAGACTGTCTATAGAAGATCCAGATATTCCTACTACGTACAGTATATTCTGGATGGAGGGTGTTGCACTTGCAACATGATTCCCATCCCTGCTGCGGCTGCTGCCATGTTTCCTCCCCTCTGCAAAATGCTGCGATTTGTGGCATTGTGCAGCAAGCACCGTTGGCCTGGGACATGAAAGGCCCATCGGGGAATGCAGTGGTAGGGGCCTGTGTGCAGGGGTGTGGCCAGTCTCCAGAGGGGGTGTGGCCAGCCACCCCAGAGGTTTGGCTAACCATTAAAGAGTGCATGGTCTGGGCCCCTTGATAAATATAATGGGCCAGATGTACTAAGCTTGAAAAGTGATAAATATCACTGTGAAAAAGCACCAGCCAATCGGCTCCTAACTGTCATTTTTCAAACACAGCCTGTGACATGGCAGTTAGGAGCCGATTGGCTGGTGCTTTATCACAGTGATATTTATCACTTTTCAGGCTTAGTACATCTCCCCCATAGTAACTACTGATAGCACATGCAATGTACCAGATTAATAACGCCAATGCACTAGAGAAAATACACCATAGTCCTGTTTAAGGTAACATACTGTATGTATAATGTATAATTCAAGTGCAGTGTGGAACCTGATCCTTAGAGAAGGAGGTGGGCCCCTCCATATCCATATTCACTTCAATAGGGAAATGAACAATCCAGGAGGGTTGTCGGCTCTCTGACCTGGAGTATTCTGGACGTTACTGGAGAGTAGGCAAGTCCTGTTTGCATAGCCAAATTAAGGGGAGGGGGGCTCAGGGTATACTATACTTCGGGGACTTTCTGTCAGGGGGCCCCCGGCTGGACCACACTGACATCACTAGCTCTCCCTCTTGTGTAGCAGCAGAACCAGTCATCCAGAATGCCAGAAGGACAGGAGTATCAGGTTTCATGACCTACCGTTAGAGCGTCACGGCCAGAGGAGAGATAGGAGGGGAGAGAGAGCTGTATGTGATCCAGAGATCCCAGCAGCTCTTCATCTTCTGTGTTAAAATACCTCTCTCATCAATGAAATAGTTAAACACAAGTGACACTAATCATATATTAAAAGGAAAGTCCAGGAGCAGAGCATTTTGTCTCTCCTGGAATGGATCGTGTTAGGAGGTAAGCAGCACAGACTAATATTATTATTTATTTATTACCTGTTATTTATATAGCGCACACATATTCTGCAGCGCTTTTACAGAGAATCTTTGGCCATACACATCAGTCTCTGCCCCAGTGGAGCTTACAATCTATATTCCCTACCACATGTACACGCACACACATTCACACCCGGATTAATTTGTTGGGAGCCAATTAACCTAACAGTATATTTTTGGAGTGTGGGAGGAAACCGGAGCACCCTGAGGAAACCCACGCAAGTACGGGGAGAATATACAAACTCCACACAGTTAGGGCCATGGTGGGAATCGACCCATGACCTCAATTCTGTGAGGCAGTAATGCTAACCATTACACCATACTTGCCTGGGATCCGGTCTGAAGATCGACAGTGCCTAGGTCGACAATGTTTAGGTCGACCACTATAGGTCGACAGTCACTAGGTCGACATGGAGGGAACGTCGACAGGGTTTCTAGGTCGACATGTGCTAGGTCGACAGGTCTAAAGGTCGACGAGTTTTTCAAAAAAATTTCTTTTTTTGAATTTTTTCATACTTAACGATCCACGTGGACTACGATTGGAACGGTAAAGTGTGCCGAGCGAAGCGAAGGCACCATGCCCGAAGCATGGCGAGTGAAGCGAGCCATGCGAGGGGACGCGGTGCACTAATTTGGGATCCCGGTCACTCTACGAAGAAAATGACACCAAAAAAAGAAAAAAATCCTCATGTCGACCTTTAGACCTGTCGACCTAGCACATGTCGACCTAGAAACCCTGTCGACCTTCCATCCATGTCGACCTACTGACTGTCGACCTATAGTGGTCGACCTAAACATTGTCGACCTAGACACTGTCGATTTGATGAACCACACCCACTTGCCTACCTGACCCTCTCCATGAGGGAGAAAATGCTCTGTTCCTGGACTTTCCTGCTAATGTATGATTGCCATCACCTGTGGTGAGCTAGTTAATTGATAAGAAAGGTGTTTCACCACAGGTGATGGCAATCATACATTACCAGGAAAGTCCCGGAACAGAGCATTTCCTCCCTCGTGGAGAGGGTCAGGCAGGCAAGCATTACACCATCCGTACTGCTCCAATGCACCCCCCTCCCTTCCCCAGGCCCCCCTTTGTCTTAAGTGCCTCAGCCCCCCCTTCCCTCCAAGGCCTAATCTAGCTCTGACTGTTTGCATCACTAGATCCCATGAAGTTTAATGTCATTACAGTCAAGCAAATTCTGGGGTCAGCGTGGAAGGCCAGTAAAATAAAACACTAGTGTCAAGAAATACAGAAAATAGCGAAGAGCTATCCAGTGTTGATGTAATCGATAGAAGAAATAATTTTTTTTTACTGTATTTTGCAATAGTGATTTTGATGGAGAGTTGTCTGAATGATTGGAAACACCGTATAGAAGATCCTAATCACCTACAGATGTCCAAAGCTGGTAAGACAACCCAATTCACAAGAGGAATTGTGCAGTCATTTGTGCCCAAGTTCTTACTGGGTTTCGCATTGAACTCAATGTTTCTGTTTTAGCCTGCGATCATGTTGGAGCATTAATAAGATCTATGATGCCAACTTCAAACGATGTTGAAATGCAAAACATGCGTGTAGCAGCAGAGCCGGCCCTAACCAATATGATGCCCTAGGCAAGATTTTGGCTGGTGCCCCCTAGCACCACCGCTGGTTCCGCCTCTGACCTTGCACCTCTTTCCCAGCACCATCACCCCTCACCCATAGCAGTCCATATTTTGTTGTTTGTACCCCCTATATTTTAAGTAGGAACAGTTCGCACATTTGGCGCACAGCCCAAAAAGGAGTGTGTTCTTGCTGGCAAGGGGCATGGCCACACAATAGTAACCCCAATTCCAATTACGCCACACAGTACTGCAACTTTATTCACATTTTATCATGTGATAGTGTCCATAATTCATATTACATCCCACAGTAGTATCACTTTACCTTATAAACGTTACTCCTCACAGTAGAGCCCCTTATTCACATTACATCACACTGAATTGCTCCTTATTCACATTACACTACACCCTATTGCTCTTTATTCACATTAGACAACACAGTAGTGCCCTTTCTATACGCAACGCCACATAGTAGAGCATCTTATACACATAATGCCACACATTAGTAATGCATTTATACACAATTCCACACAGTAATGTCCCTTACACATATGAGACACATTAATGTCCTTATAAACATAATGCACCTTACACATTATGACAACCTTTATTAATGCCCTTTTACACATAATGTCCCTTACACATATGCCGCACATTATTAATGCCCTTATACACATTGACAATGCTAAATTCCTTATCGTATAAACAACCCTTTATGAAGCTAAGAACACTGTACGCTGTTTGCTTAAGAAGTACCGTAATGGTACGCTATTGGCGTAGCGATCGCTCAGCCGTAGGCGAGACGCTCAAGCGTCACGTTCGCTCACGGCCCAGTGATCACAGGACACGTTATTGGTTATGTCTAGGGGAATGATTCGCTATGGCGTAGCTTACGCTCGAGACCACGAGGAGGTCACCAGCGGTGCAGACGCTCACAATGCTATACCTTTATGTCTAAACCTTATACCAATGAAATACACGGAATACCTTAATGTGAGTACAGGGTGTAAGTGCAACCTTGTGTAACCTGACTAACTACAAAGCTGCTTGAGCGTCACCGACGCTCAAGTGAACACTTAACACTATAGAAAATGCACAGATACTGGTTTAGGTTCCAAAGCCTATTAACTGTATTATATCTAATATACTTGTAAAAAGGGGATAACAGTACAAATGATACACTACAATATAACAGAGACTTCCTAACCACAGAACTAAACAATAAATACAAAAAGACAATACTACACTGACCTAAATGCAATACAATACAATACTATGAGAGATATAAGAGAAAAGAGGAGAGAGAGAGATAGAGAGAGAGAGAGAGAGAGATTGGCTCACAGAAAGACAATGATTACGGAGAGAAACTTACGCACAAAGGGTATGATCGCCTGCGCCTCGATATCCAGCTCCCGGCTATCAGCAGATAACCGTTGATGAGAGAGTGAGAGCTGGATGTGGTCGGCCTGCCTATTTATGCCCCACACACAATGCAATCTCATGGTCCTACAATCCCATTGTCCATTGGCCGAAGGAATTCGGCCCTGCATCATAACAAAAGGTCATAGGGTGATTCATACAGGTGGGCTGTGACGATTTCCAACAGCTCAGGTGGGTGGGAAACTGGGTTTCCCGCCGCATACCTGAGTATGAGTAAATAATAGAAATGGACATAAACTTCTTATGTCCATAACTATTCGCACGAGCGATTAATACGCTCCAAACCAACACCGGAATATTGCTAATTAAATACTCTTCCGATGGGTACCAAACACTGCTGTATGATTCCTGTTAGACCCTTCGTACGATATAAAGAGGGATTCCTCAGCTCTGGGACATTGTATTTTAACCAAACTTTCAGAATCTATCAAAGGGACCGTGATCTATAAACTACATTAATTGTGAAAATATGTAACGAATGAGTCGCACGCTACGACCACATAAACTCTACCGTAAATACGCATACCGCGCCTGCGAGTGCACGCTATTGCGGGTATGCGCCTCCACGGGAGAGCGTACGCACGCGCAGCGCGGACCAGTGTGCGGTGCAAATATGGCAACGTGCATTGAGACATTTTTCTGACTTTGACAGTCCACCCTTTGGCAGTCAATAATAACTGCCACCTTCTAAAATATTTAAGGAGAAAAATGTAAGTCAGGGGTTAATTGATTTCCATGGTTGGGTAGGGGAGAAGAGTGGAGTAGGTGTGAAGAGGGTATGACCTAGTGAGAAAGCAGAAGCATGTGTGTATGAGTCCATGTTTGGAGGGTCATGTATCATCGTGCCGTACATGTGGTAAATCAAGCTTCGAGGTATTGCGAAGTATACATTTGAATTCCTTCTTATCCTGTGGTACAGGTCTGTGGATGGGCTGTCAAACTCTACCGAGCTCATTTCGGCTGTGGTTGTAACAAAATGAGGATGCACATTTTAGTTGATGATACATGAATGGGGGAGGTATGTGGTTGCTGCTATCTGTGCCTGTATTCCCTATCGTCTATGTGTGTCGTTACCTGGGGGTTGTAGAGATGAAGATAAAGAACACTTACGAAAAATGCAATGATATTCTATGTCAGGGAAATGTACATCTGTTGTTGAAGTTGTGTTCGGTATCTGTTGAGAGTCGTCTTCTTTGCGCTGTTTTGCTCCTTAGGCATGAGCAACAAGCTTTGTCAGTGCCATCAGATTTACAAAAATGTTGGGCTAGCGTGAGTTTAAAAATACTAGGGAAACTGGGGATCCATGGCAAAGTTCATCAAGTGTCCATATTTAAAGTTGTCAAATCTTCTTCTTTGGTGCTTGTCTGTTGTCTGTATAGCGTCTCGTCAACTTCCTCGTCCAAGGGGGTCTTTGTATCTTGGAGAAAAGCAGAAAAACAGGTGAAAGAAACGGACCGTATAATCGCATTTTCATCACATTCTGGTTTCTATCATTGGGTCATAAATCAAATCCAGGTTAATTACGGTTTCCTCACTCCTCAAGCTCATCACTTTTGTACTTTGTTTGCACCTCATTAAAGCCTGCCCGCATCTAAATATCAATCCAATCGATATAACGACACCCAAGATACATAGGAGAAACTTTCCAACATCCATTATGACTCCTTGAGCCCAGTCTCCCAAACCGGAGAACCAATTTCGCGGGTTCAACCATGACACCCAACCAGTCAGCTCATTACCTACAGCAGCAAGGGTGAGATTGTGTTTTCGACGAAATTCCCACTTTAATTGCAGAATATCGTCCATCTTTTGGTCTATGACCTCTACCGGATCCTCGGTGCTATTTGTGATATACGTGCAACACTTTATGCCGTACTGTGTTGCCAATGTAACACAATATCCGCCTGTTACCGCTGTAAGGTAATTAAGAACCATCCTATGCTGAACTAGTTCTGTTTTGTAAGCTTGAAGTTCTCTTCCAGTGTATCTAAACGTGTCATCATACATTTCAGTGATATTATCTAACAAATTGGCGAGTGCGGAAATGTATTTATAATTCATCACACCTCGAGCGGTGCGAGTGAAATCTAACGCTACCAGAACCTGAATCCCGGTGGATTCATGGATAAGATCAGAGGCCGGATGCTCTAACCTTTCTGACAGTTGTCTTTTAACTCGGTGCTCGTAATGAGTGTGAGTATAAGGAGCTTGGGCACCACGGTGTATGTCCTTCATTTTGTCATGTGTAACAGTCATCACTTCAGGCAATACTTTTCCAATATAACACAATCCTTCAGAGTTTGGGGCAAGCCACTTGTACGCCTTTCTCCCGCATATGAAATATGCATCATCGGGGAGAACATATGGGACGGAGAAGGACATGACCATGTTACAAACCTTCCAGGTGAAATCTCCTGACCCTAATTCTTCCATCTGCCTAATGCACGTATCGGTTTGTACGATATGTGCACAGTATCCTGGTGATACCTCTCCAACTCTAGTAATCCTATTTCCTAAGGTATATCGATACCGGAAAGATTTTCCTCTACTGGCTATGTGGCGTACGAGCTCTGTATCTGTAGGCATTCTATCTGCTCTGTGTGAGAAGGTCATGGTGTGGTTGCTCCATTACACTTCCCAATTTCCCGGTTTTCTGGGATTGGAGATGTTAAAACATAAGAGGGACCTATCCACATGGTATTGGTGGAGCTTCAAACTAGGAGGGCTGGAGATGTTAAACCTCCGGTCCACCGGTCTCCCACCACTTAGCTCAAGTACCTCCCCTAACGTTAAAGGAAATGGTACTAGCCCTGATTTACTGTGACCCTGAGGTACTTGAGAGCATACCCAACAATCTGTTTGGTTTAACACGTTACCCACTAGAGAGTGATAGTCACTCAATGGATGCCTGTCCATATGGATATTAAAACTAGATTGGCATTTCTTTATGCATCCATCTTCAACCAGATTATCACAGAGCCTACAGATACAATTTTCTTCAGCTAACAATCCATCACAATTTCTTCTATCGGATCGTTTTCTGATACTCGCCTTTGCTTGTTGGTTTGGTTGATCTTGGAAAACTACGCCTCCATCATCATAATCGGAACCCATTCCAGAACCTCTCTCGACCTCTATGGTACTCTCGCCGGAACAGACTGCTCTGGTCAACATCATGGTTAACATCAAAATCCGGATCACAGTCTCTTGGGGCAAGTCCATCTTTGAGGAGGAAATAGAGAAGAATGAGAAGGGGGAAAAAGAAATTTTTAAGGGAGAGGGGCTGGGAAGTGGAGAAAAACAATAAAAGGGAGAGGGGAGTCGACAACTGCTTCCGGTCTTCAAGGCTCAGGTGCCGCCTCAGTCCTCCTGGAACAGACACTCTAGTGATACAACCTCTACCGTCTGTTCCTTATCACGGGACTTCTCTGGATCAGCAACCTTTTTGCAGTGGGATGAATGGACCCAAGTCTCTCTCTCAGCAACCTTCAATGCTGTGGTGCTGGTCAATAAGACCTGGTATGGTCCTTCCCATCTATCAATAAGACAACCTGAGCGTAGAAAATTTCGTATCATTACATAATCCCCAGGTTCAATGTCATGACAATTACTACCTGGTAAATCAGGAATCACCAACTTCAGATTATCATTTTGACTCCTCAACTGCTTACTCATGTTAATCAAGTATTTTACAGTTACTTCATTGTTACATTTCAAATCATCCTGAGGGTTAATCATGACATGCGGTTGTCGACCAAACAGAATTTCAAAAGGAGACAGATTAAGAGGGGACCTGGGAGTGGTTCTGATGCTATACAAAACAATGGGTAAAGCTTCTGGCCACGTCAATCCTGTCTCTGCCATTACTTTACTCAATTTATTTTTAATAGTGCTGTTCACTCTTTCGACCTTCGCACTCGCCTGTGGACGGTACGGAGTGTGCAGCTTGCTATCAATTCCCATCAACTTACACATTCCTTGAAAGACATCACCTGTAAAATGGGTACCCCTATCACTTTCAATGATTCTAGGGATACCATATCTACATACAAATTCCTGCACAATTTTCTTAGCTGTAAACATAGCGGTATTTGTAGCTGCTGGAAAAGCTTCGACCCAATTCGAGAAAACATCTATACAGACAAGTACATATTTCAAATTTCTACATGGGGGTAATTGAATGAAGTCAATTTGTATTACTTGGAAAGGGCCGCCGGCAGGTGGGATATGGGATGGTTCTGTAGGTATTGCTTTTCCAATATTCTTTCTCAGACAGGTAAGGCATGACATTGCTCTTTTACCCGCATGAGAGGAGAATCCTGGGGCGCACCAGTATGCTCTTACCAATTTGCACATCCCCTCCTTGCCTAGATGAGTCAGCCCGTGAGCTGCTTCAGCCAGACATGGAAGGTATGCCCTGGGGGCCACTGGTTTACCATGTCCATCCGTCCAGAGCCCTGAGGACTCCTGGCCATATCCCTTTGCCTTCCAGACTGCTCTTTCCTGTGTGGAACACAAATTCTGCATCTCACACAACTTCTGTGTGTTGATGGTATTAAATACCATCAACTGTGTGGTGTCTGTCCGTGTGGGGGTAGCAGCTGCAAGCTTTGCGGCTTCGTCTGCTCGGCTGTTACCAAGGGATACTGGGTCTTGACTATATGTATGTGCTTTACATTTGATAACAGCCACTCTGTCGGGTTCCTGTATCGCTGTTAGAAGCCTTTTTATGTGAGCTGCATGCGCTATCGGTGTACCAGCTGCCGTCATGAAATTTCTGAGACGCCATAGCGCTCCGAAATCATGTACTACCCCGAAGGCGTATCTAGAATCGGTGTAGATATTGGCAGACTTACCCTTAGCCAATTCACATGCTCTGGTTAGGGCGACCAGTTCAGCAACCTGGGCTGAGTGAGGTGGGCCTAGCGGTTCCGCTTCTATGGTGTCTTGGTCATCTACGACTGCGTATCCAGTACCCAAGTCTCCCGAGTCTGACTGTCTGTGACAACTACCGTCCGTGTAGAACGTGAGTTCTGCATCTTCTAGTGGATTGTCACTGATGTCAGGCCTTGCGGTAAAATTTTGGGTCAAATATTCCATACAATCATGTGTATCTTCCTTTGTATTAAATCCTCCTTCCCCATCACTCTCACCTTCCACCCTTTGTGTCTGACCAGGCACACCTGGGAGAAATGTTGCAGGATTTAATGCACTGCATCTCCTTATGGTGATGTTTACTGGGGCCATTAATGCCAATTCCCATCTTGTAAACCTTGCTGATGAGACGTGTCTGGTTTGGGCAGAATTCAATAAGGCAGATACCGCATGCGGTGTATGGATTGTGAGATTGTGGCCTAGCACGACATCTTCGCTTTTTGTTACTAGCAATGCTATCGCCGCAACGCTACGCAAGCATGTGGGGAGGGATCGCGCTACCGTATCTAGCTGAGCGCTGTAATATGCAACTGGCCTGCTGGCATCACCGTGTTTTTGTGTTAGTACACCTGCTGCGCACCCAGCACTTTCTGTTCCGTATAGTTCAAAGGGTTTCCCATAGTCTGGCATACCTAGTGCTGGTGCCTGCGTTAGGCACTGTTTGAGTCTCTCAAATGCTGTTTCGGATTCGTCTGTATGCGAAATCCGATCAGGTTTGTTTGAAGAGACCATTTCCTGCAAAGGTAGCGCCAATATGGAAAACCCTGGGATCCAATTACGGCAATACCCACACATTCCTAAAAACGTCCTGATCTGTTGCTGGGTTTGTGGCAGTGTCATGTCTCTAATGGCTTGGATTCTATCAGCGGTCAGGTGTCTCAGTCCTTGTGTTAGACAGTGTCCCAAATATTTTACCTTAGCTTGGCATAATTGCAACTTGTCTTTGGAAACCTTGTGACCTGTGTCTGAAAGATGAAACAGGAGCTGTTTCGTATCCTTCAGGGATGCCTCCAATGAATCAGAACACAGTAGTAGATCATCCACGTACTGTATCAACACTGATCCACTCTCCGGTTGGAAAGACTGTAAACAATCATGCAAAGCCTGAGAAAATATACTTGGACTATCTATGAAACCTTGGGGTAACCGAGTCCACGTGTATTGGACTCCTCTGTATGTGAATGCAAACAAATATTGGCTGTCAGGGTGCAGAGGTACCGAAAAGAATGCGGAGCAGAGGTCAATAACAGTGAAAAATTTGGCAGTGGGAGGAATTTGCATTAGGATGACAGCTGGATTAGGCACTACGGGGAACTGACTCTCAACTATTTTGTTAATCCCCCTTAGATCCTGCACTAGCCTGTAACCCCTCCCCCCACTCTTTTTAACAGGGAAGATGGGACTATTTGCTGTGCTGGACGTTCTTACTAGAATGCCCTGTTGTAGCAAGCGCTCTATTACGGGAAAAACTCCTAACTCCACCTCTGGCTTCAGAGGATACTGTGGGATTTTTGGAGCTATCCTACCATCTTTTACTTGCACAACTACTGGAGCTACGTTTGCCATTAATCCAGTGTCCTGTCCATCTTTTGTCCAAAGCGACTCTGGTATCTGAGATGTCATCTCTTCTACTTGGGATGGATTCCTATTTGTCATAATGGAATGTGACATTAATTTTGATGGGGAGTCTAACATGTCTCGTACTTCCTGAGCGTGATTCTCAGGAATGTCCAAGAATACACCTTCAGGAGTACAATAAATGACGCAACCCATTTTACATAGTAAGTCTCTTCCCAGGAGATTAGTTGGTGCCGATGCAGCCAGCAAAAAGGAATGCTTGGTATGCAAAGGCCCTATTGTAATCTCGGCTGGTTTGCTAACAGGGTAGTGCTGGACTACTCCTGTTACTCCCATGGCTGGAATTGTCCTACCAGTGGTTCTCATGCCCACTGTCGAATTTAACACTGACTTGGCCGCCCCTGTGTCTACAAGAAAGTTTAAAGTTTTACCAGCTACATTGATTGCAATCTCTGGTTCGCTTCCAAGACTGGCAATCAACTTAACTGGCTGCAGATTACAGGTATGGCCACACCCCTATTGGGTATGCTGACCTCCCTGAATCCCATTGGCAGCAACTACTTGTGGGGGAGTTAGCTGGGAACTACCAGAGGCATGCCAATCTCTGTTCGGGGGATATCTTTTTGTTTCCCCTGTATGTGGCTCAAAACTCCGCCTCTGTGGACCCTGCTCCCAATGTCGTGTGTTGTGTTGTTGTCTAGGGGGTTGAAAAGATCTTTGTACATTCTTTGTTCTACATTCTCGTGCATAGTGTCCCGGTCTGTTACAAGAAAAACATGTTATTACACTTGCCTTACCCACAGGATTCGGTGGTACATACGCAGGCTGCCTTGTGGTCAGCGCCTGTATACTTACGGACATCAACTTATCACTTTGCGACTCCCTGTGCCTAGTGATATTTCTGTCGTGATCAATAGCAGCCTCTCTCAAGCCGGACACTGACAGACCTCGCCAGCATGGTTGCGTGGTCTGAACCCTAGTCTTTAATGTTTCCTTTAAACCATCCATCAGTACAGATACTGCTACTTCTCGATGGTTTGGGTTGGTCTTAATGTCTTCTATACCAGTGTACTTTGCCATTTCTAATAGTGCCCGGTGAAAATATTCTATTGCCGTTTCGGACTCCTTTTGCTTAATGGAAAATATTTTATTCCATTTAACAACGGCTGGGAAATACTCTTTTAGCTGTAAATTTATCCTTTTTACATTATCCTTGTTGTACACGTCTGTAAGCGGTACATCTTTATCCAATGCACAATCAGCTAAAAACTGAGTTGCATCAACATTGGAAGGTAAACAAGCTCTTAGCAGTATCTGCCAATCCTTGTTGTTGGGTTCTACAGTGTTACCTAAATCCCTGATGTATTTTTGGCTAGCAACTAAATCCTTCCTGGGGTCAGGAAATTCGGACACTATTGTTCTTAATTCCATTCGGGAAAATGGAGTGTACATGGCAATGTTCCTTATGGGAGTGGCTCCAGACACATCTGTTTTTCCATTGGGAACTGCTATTACCCTTACAGGAGCAATTCTAACAGCCTCTTCCTGTGTAGATTCTACAGCTTGTTGTGGTACAATTGTTTCAGTGTAGTGCATGGTGCCGTACTTACCCGTTGACACGACCTCACCTATCCCTCCGCTAGGGGCTTTCACTAATCTCGTGGGTGTCGCTGTGCCTACTGTGGTCTCTGCTATGGTGGCCGCAAGAGAGAGAGCTGAAATTGTTGCCGAATCTTCTTCTTGATCACACTCCTGAGGAAGGTTCAAAACAGAGTACAACTTGCACGGGTTAATACTTGCATGAGTTATTTGGTTAACATCATTAACATTTACAGTGTTACTAAGAGTTTGTGTTTTACAACCCAGTGCGTTTCTCTCCGCAATCAACTTCTCTCCTGCAATGTATGGTGGAGGAGGAGCTGTGGCAATCAACTTCCTGACTGCCCCAGATCCCGCCGCCAGAGCCAAACCTCTCTGTATCTCACCTTCCTGGTGCCATAACTGTAAACAATCATGATGCTGAATTCGTCTCTTTGTTGATTTTACGAGACATATCCTCCTCCTTAAATTTTGTAACACTTCTGGACTGAAGCTACCTATTCTTGGGAATTTGTCCCTGTCTTGTACAGTCATCCTCTCCCATTCATCACATAAAACCTCTGTGTGACTACCGTATTTTTCACACATTACATATCGTGCCGACCCAACTGGTCGGTTCTCTGAATCAACCCGAACCGAGGTTGATCGCCCCCTACCGGAACAAATGGCCCCCATAATCTGCAGGCGTTGCTTATTCCTCCTTGGATCTTTATCTCAAGGTTTTCAGCGAACCCTTACAAACAAACCAAGATGTCCTTGGGCAGGCCGGCGGTGGTGGTTTATCAAGTACCCCACTTACTTCTCGCCCACGTTGGCCAGTACTGCAATCACTGTAACCAGAGCTGCGGTACCCAACCCAGGGCCCCTGTGAACCTTTATTTACTGGGGCGCGTTCCCCAGCAAGTATCGGTTGTTGGATAGTTCCTGAGTGACCAGCGAACTTCCCTTCCAAAAATAAAAAATTACACAAATCACGTCAGAATGTACAAATAGCGTTTGTGACCACTTTACTCTAATGGTATTAGGTCAGATTACTAACTACTGCACACAATTACGTGCGGTCCAATCGTTCAGTACACGAGCACTACTTGTCATGTACTGAAAGATCAATGGAATCGATGTTTCCGGCCGCGATTCCTTCAGCAAGAGCTTGTATGGCCTATATGGGTTCTGCACCAACACCCCAGGCGTTGTGCCACTGGACTTTTATAGCGGACCTCTTTGTCTATTTTACCTGTTACCTTATGACCTCCTGGTCTGTTACCTTATGACCTCCTGGTCTTGTTACCTTATGACCTCCTGGTCTTGTTACCTTATGGTCCGCTATACTCTAATGCTCAAATATTATTTAACCAGGGATGCCTCCCTAGCCACCGTATATGTCACTTACACGTATGTCCCTTGACGAGTACCCGGCTTTCCTTTTGGTTCCACCTTAAAGTTATATAAACTTTTGTATACAAAACACACTCACTCAACACATGTACACTTTGTTTCTATATCTATTTCTGCGCAGAAATTGTCTTTAGGCCAAAAGTGTTACCAATTAGGAGCAGGATCTGTTAAACTAAATTTCAGATTTTTCCAAAAAAAATAGATTTGCGTTATTTACCGCGTCGCGTTATCTACCGCTGTGCGTTAATTATCGCCTTTGCGTTACTTCACTTTATCACAGCTTGAGCTACGTGGGCGTAACCGGACGCTACGTTGCGTAATGAACGCTGCGTGCGTCTGCCTTTTGGATTGCGTACGCTAGTCTTTGTTAGCGACACGTGTACGCAATGCAAAGGATCCACCGTAACACAATATATACTTTTATCAATGTAAATGATCCCTGATCATCTACCGCCCACCACACTGACTGTCTTATCTCCCAGACAAGCCGTGTGTTGGTCTATACTTTAACTATTACCTCTACTATGAAATAACAGCAAGTCTCTTTTTAGCACTTTCTATCAACTATAAAAATTGGCAAACAGGAATAGTGATATACGAAATTTGAAACAGAAATGCAGATATATGCGTGCGTACGCAAGACAAAAGAAAAATAAACAGTTTTAAAAAGACACAAGCGTTTTGTTCTTACTTCCGGTTACCGGGTTCCTTCAGCACTCTTTATCTAAGCGAAGCAGACGCTTATCCCGTCAGCACTATGAGACAATCTCCCACCCTTTGCTGGGGGATAATGTCTGCTGATCTATCTAGTGCAGATGTGAGAAGTATAGGACGAGTCCCCAATTGACAATGCTAAATTCCTTGTCGTATAAACAACCCTTTATGAAGCTAAGAACACTGTACGCTGTTTGCTTAAGAAGTACCGTAATGGTACGCTATTGGCGTAGCGATCGCTCAGCCGTAGGCGAGACGCTCAAGCGTCACGTTCGCTCACGGCCCAGTGATCACAGGACACGTTATTGGTTATGTCTAGGGGAATGATTCGCTATGGCGTAGCTTACGCTCGAGACCACGAGGAGGTCACCAGCGGTGCAGACGCTCACAATGCTATACCTTTATGTCTAAACCTTATACCAATGAAATACACGGAATACCTTAATGTGAGTACAGGGTGTAAGTGCAACCTTGTGTAACCTGACTAACTACAAAGCTGCTTGAGCGTCACCGACGCTCAAGTGAACACTTAACACTATAGAAAATGCACAGATACTGGTTTAGGTTCCAAAGCCTATTAACTGTATTATATCTAATATACTTGTAAAAAGGGGATAACAGTACAAATGATACACTACAATATAACAGAGACTTCCTAACCACAGAACTAAACAATAAATACAAAAAGACAATACTACACTGACCTAAATGCAATACAATACAATACTATGAGAGATATAAGAGAAAAGAGGAGAGAGAGAGATAGAGAGAGAGAGAGAGAGAGATTGGCTCACAGAAAGACAATGATTACGGAGAGAAACTTACGCACAAAGGGTATGATCGCCTGCGCCTCGATATCCAGCTCCCGGCTATCAGCAGATAACCGTTGATGAGAGAGTGAGAGCTGGATGTGGTCGGCCTGCCTATTTATGCCCCACACACAATGCAATCTCATGGTCCTACAATCCCATTGTCCATTGGCCGAAGGAATTCGGCCCTGCATCATAACAAAAGGTCATAGGGTGATTCATACAGGTGGGCTGTGACGATTTCCAACAGCTCAGGTGGGTGGGAAACTGGGTTTCCCGCCGCATACCTGAGTATGAGTAAATAATAGAAATGGACATAAACTTCTTATGTCCATAACTATTCGCACGAGCGATTAATACGCTCCAAACCAACACCGGAATATTGCTAATTAAATACTCTTCCGATGGGTACCAAACACTGCTGTATGATTCCTGTTAGACCCTTCGTACGATATAAAGAGGGATTCCTCAGCTCTGGGACATTGTATTTTAACCAAACTTTCAGAATCTATCAAAGGGACCGTGATCTATAAACTACATTAATTGTGAAAATATGTAACGAATGAGTCGCACGCTACGACCACATAAACTCTACCGTAAATACGCATACCGCGCCTGCGAGTGCACGCTATTGCGGGTATGCGCCTCCACGGGAGAGCGTACGCACGCGCAGCGCGGACCAGTGTGCGGTGCAAATATGGCAACGTGCATTGAGACATTTTTCTGACTTTGACAACATAATTACACACACAGTGCCCCCTACACATTTGCTGCACATTATTAGTGCCCTATACACATAATGACACACATACAAGTAGTGCCCTGTTACACATATGCCGCACATTATTAATGCCCTTATACACATAATGACACACACAGTGCCCCTTTACACATATCTTGCACATTATTCATGCATTTTTACATGACACACATAATGCTCCTTACACATATTCCAAACACTACTGCACAACCAACCCACTCACATGCACACAGTACTCACACGTCCACTAACACTGTGACCTCTGCCTCTGCTTGGATACAGATTTGTCCTCATAAATCTTGCATCAATGCTAACGTCGGGCACCTTTTTTTTATGAAAATGCATCTTATTTGCATTGCTATGTGGCTAGGATGCACAACTGCTGATTAAACTGATATGCAGCATGCCTATATAATGTGTGAGACTGTGGCTGTATCTGCATATGAAATGCTGCATACAGAATATAGGCATGCCGCATATCATTTTAATCAGCAGATGCTGCTGATGCCCTTAGGCATATCACATGCCCTAGGCAATTGCCTAGTTTCCCTATGCCTATGGCCGGCTCTGTGTAGCAGAGCAGAAACATCAGCAATTATTAATCGTGCTCTCGCTGCACAAGGCCCGTAATAGCAGCATCACAGAGCCCGGCATTTACTGCGGACCTCCGTGGCGGAAGAGAAATGATCTCCCATCTTAGTGCCCTACTTCCATAGTGCTGGCAAAGTAAGAGCAAAGCTTTTAGACCTTGTAGGTTGCGATAATGCCACAAGTATTGCTGGTGCTGTCAGTGCCGTTATAATGCACTCAAACTGCATGCGTGTATTAAGAAAGTGCTAGAAATGTTTCCAGCCCTGAAATGGTTCTTCCTGTCAGGAGGCTGCAAAATAATACACAGATTTTTGTGATCCAGAAATGCAAAATCAGGGACTCATTACAATATTTTTTTTATTGCCTTGGGGGTAATTCAGATCTGATCGTAGATGTGCTAAATGTAATACATCTATGATCATTTACTCTGACATGCGGGGGGACGCCCAGCACAGGGCTAGTCCGTCCCGCATGTCAGCCCCCCCCCCCCCCCCCTCCCGCACAGGTGCAAAAGCATTGCACGGTGGCGATGCTTTTGAACCTGGCGAGTAGCTTCCTACCTGCGCAGCTCCTGTGTGCTGACAGGGAGCTATCCACCGCGTCCCGGGTTGCAGCGCCTTCGTGTGACATCACGCAGCCGCCGCGGCCCGCCCCCCCCCCCCCCAATAATCCGGACACACCTCCATTGTCCACACCGCGCCCCACCAACGGCATTCTAATGCCGTTGGCACACCCCCTCCTGCCCCGCCACCGCCGGTCAATCAGGCAGAGGCGATCGCAGCCCTGAGACGCTGATAGCGCACTCCAGAAAGTAATTCAGACTGCGATTGTTGCTGCAGCAGCGATGCAGTCTGAGTTACCCCCTTGGTACAAGTGAATTCATCTGAGTGTATAGGGAACTTTTTTTTTGCTGGATGGTAACATTTTTATATTGCTGTACTCTGTCTTACATGGAGACCACATTTCCTGTGAATGACAGTGTTGTAAAGGTGTTTGATTACTGCAAGCACAACTCAGTGACAGTGACATATCTGTGTCCCCAAGGTGATCCATTCTGAAGTCTTGATTACCAGTCCATCTCAACCACCGTCCAACCCCCGTAATTCATTTCAATATTTTCCCTTTTCTTTAAATCAACTTGTCTGCACCACAGTATACAGTATGTATTATAGATTGGTCTTTGGGGTAATTCCGACCCGATCGCTCGCTGCAGTTTGTCGCAGCGATCGGGTCGGAACTGCGCATGCGGCGCCGGCGCATGGCAGTCGTCGCTGCCTAGTGATCGCCTCTGAGACAGAGGCGGTAGCTGGAAGGGAGGGGGCTGGACGGCGGCGTTAAGCCGCCGTTTAGGAGGCGTGGTCTGGCCAACGCAGGCGTGGACGGACCGTTGGGGGGGCGTGCAGCGGCGGCTGTGTGACGTCTCACGCAGCGGCCGCGGCCGCGAAAAACAACTCCCGGCCAGCCGCAGGAGCTGCACTGCACTGACATGATGGCCGTCCCCCCGCATGTCAGGGAAGATGATCGTAGCTGTGCTAAATTTAGCACAGCTACGATCAACTCTGAATGACCCCCATTGTTTCAAGTATTATACTATATCTTTATATCTTTTTGCAAACATATATATATGTACTAATGCTCCCTCCCTACAGTGCAAGCACCACCCATTGAAGATCATTTAAAGATTGTGGAAAACAATTACTGTATATTGGATCAGATTCTGGACATATACGGGATCTGTACTGAGCTTGTGACCCTTAAGCCGCAGCATAATTGGCATGCTATGCCCGTTTGGGGGTGGGGAAGGGCGGCAATGGCCAGTTTTCAGAAAATGGGGTGTGATGCCCCCCCATTTTCTGGGTGCACTGAGGCCATTGGCTGCGTTCTCATATGCCCCGGCAGCGTGAAAACCCCAGCCATCCTGAGTGACCTGAGGATTACAAAAACGACCAATGCTCACGCAGAGTGATCCAGTGCTGAGTGTTTGGACGCAGCAGGAGATCACAGGATCCGGCAGGAGGCGTCTGCGGCATTAGCATATTTTAGCACAGCAGCTGCGTACAGTTACAAAGCGACTGTGCTACTGACTCCATCTCTGAATCCGGCTCATTGTCGTATTGTGCATTTATGCACCAAGGGCCCGATTCAGAGTAGTACACTAATGCTGCCAAAGATGCTATGTTTACCTCAGAGAATGTCCGAAATGACACTAATGTAACAGCCCCAGGGATTTGTATAGAGGCGCCCTCCAGAGCCTTCTCAGCTTTCCGCAACTACGTACACATTTGCAGCATCGGCATCATCTGGGAAGCATTGACTCTGTTTGAATCTATGGTGATTCAGATCTGCTGCAACTGAGATGCCATATAATGGTGGGGGGATTGGGGGAGGGGATTCAGATCTGATCGTAGATGTGCTAAATTTAGATCAGTTCCTCTGACATGCGGGGGTATGCCCAGCACAAGGCTAGCCGTCCCGCATGTCAGCCCCCCCCCCCCCCCCCACAAGGTAGCAAAAGCATTGCATGGTGGCAATGTTTTTGCACCCGCTGAGTAGCTCCCTGCCGCTGCAGCAATCCAGTCTGAATTAGGCCCATAGGCCTTCATTCTGAGTTGATCACACGTAACAACTTTTTGCTGCTCGCGCGATCAACTTGACGCCGCCTATGGGGGAGTGTATTTTAGCATAGCAGTGCTGCGATCACCTGTGCAGCCCTGCTATGCTAAAAAAGTTTCCTGCAAAACAAGACCAGGGTCAGACTTACTTACCCTGTGCGACGGATCCAGCGACGAAGGTCCCAGGATTGACGTCAGACATCCGCCCTCCAAACGCCTGGACAGGCCTGCATTCAGATCTCCACTCCCCGATAACGGTGAGTATCCGGCCCGGAACGCTTCCCCGCTGTCAATCTTCTTGCAATCGCGCTAGCGATCACTTTCTTCTCTCTTCTGGTTGTTGTCCGGCGATGGCTGTCGCTGGACAATGACGCACGTGCGCAGCTCCGACCTGTTCGCACCACAGCAAAGAACCGCTGCGTGTGAACGGGTCAGAATGACCCCCATAGTCGTGTTTCCAGTGTACAGGGTCGCAGTCAGCAGCTGTCTGTATTGAGCTTTCTCATTCACCTATGTCTGCCAATCTGCACCAATCACACAGTTTTTCCTCTTGCAATAGTGCTGCAATAACCCTTGTCTATCAAGTGAATGTGAGGTCCAACTGCACTCTACCAGCACAGGTGTAATGTAGACACTGGCAATGTGCCGCAAGGAAAGTATAACAGGCACACCCGTTATAGATATTATTATTACTACTACCAGTTATTTATATAGCGCACACATATTCCGCAGCGCTTTACAGAGAATATTTGCCCATTCACATCAGTCCCTTCCCCAGTGGAGCTTACACTCTATATTCCTTACCACACGTACACACACACACGCTAGTGTTAATTTTGTCAGGAGCCAATTAACCTATTAGTATATTTCTGATTGTGGTAGAAAACCGGAGTACCCGGAGGAAACCCAACACAAGCATAGGGAGAATATACAAACTCCACACAGATAGGCAGTGGTGGGAATTGAACACACAACCTCAGTACTGTGAGGCAGCAATGCTAAGTCAACACCCTCAATACTGCCCTAACCCCTGCTATTAACCCTGGGGTTGTGGGGAGCTACAGTAGGTGGAGTAGTGGGGAAGAAAAGCATGGAAAGGGTAAATGGTCTGCCAGCAGTAGATGTGGGAAACTAAAGGGTAACAGTTATATATAAATCAATATTTATATAGAACCAGAGCGGTACTTGTAAATGTCTGCCCCCTGGTCATGCCGGTGGTGGGTGCTGCTGGTGGGGGAGAGGCGGGTGCGGTGGGTGGGGGAGAGGTGGGTGCAGGGGGTGCTGCAGATTGGGCCTGTCCGGAGCCACCACGGGTGGTGGATGGGAGGGTGTTGGCAAGCCGCGATGGGGACCGGAGGTACTGTGAGTGGGGGAGGGGCGGGTAATGCTTCTTCTGCTTCTCCTCCTGGAAGCAGCTAAGCTGCTGTCCACCCTTTGGCAGTAGCTCTCCTGGAGACTTGCACAGCAGCCAGTCACTATTGTAAACGCCGGTGTCCCAACACGCCGCATTACAGGGAAGAAGATGCACTCAATAAAAACAGAATGCCACTGCGCTAAGGGCTGCTGGGAGCTGTAGTTTATTTAGTGTGTCTACTTCCCTGTAATGTGGCGCTTTGGGACACCGGCACTAACAATAGTGACTGGCTGGCAGAACTGACTGACTCCCTGAATAAATGTAAAAGGTGAGAGTGCTGTGCAGTGTCAGTGACACTGCACACCCACTGCACTGCACAGCACTGTCACCTTTTGCATTGATTCAGCGTCCAGACCTTACCCTCCGCAATATCACCCACTTTGTTACATTAGCCATCTCGGGGTCTTCCAGGCCGGCAGCCCAGGTGCTGTGTTGCGGAGTCAGGGCCTCTGGGGAACTGGTCGCGGCTGTGGCGGGGAGCCACTTCTGTGACATCACACGCAGAGGAGGCTCCTGGACTCAGAGAGTATGCGGCACAGGGAGGGCTATGAAAGCCTTCCGCTGCGCCGCTTTCATACACCTCTATGCCGGTGGCCGCACCAGCTTTTGTTCCACCTGCGCCGCAGCTAGGGAGTGGGGATTGTTGATGCCGGAGGGGGAAGGCGGACTGGCAGCAAAACATAGGACGCTGCAGTAAAAGAATTCCCCCCCCCCCCCTATCTACAGTGCAGAGACTTGCTGCAGATGCAGTGGCATACCCTCCAACTGTACTTTTTGGCAGGTACAGGACCTTTTTTTATGGTCTGTAGCGATTTTTGGCTCTCCAAACTTCCATTGAAAGTACAGGAAAAGGGGCGTGTCCACACCACTTTACCCGTGTCCACGCCCCCTTTTCGAATTTGTATCTATTTTTAAGTGTAAATTGTTGGAGGGTATGTTGCTGCAGATGCAGTGGGCCTATTTTGGCGTGTGGACCTGGAGCTGCAGCTCCATCAGCCCCATTGTTAATCCTGCCCTGGGAACACACAGCAGCCAAAGGGCAGAACCTCCCATTGAATGTAACCTGTGTGGGAGGGTGTTTCTCGCCCAATCAGCTGTGGACTGGGTGTGATAGACCTGCTGATAACCCAATGAGAGCTCACAGTGACAGATCTGGGCTATTATATAGGAGATTCTCATTCTCATCACTGATTCCTTGTTTTCAGAGTGCTATGAACTCTTACCTGAGTTGTATTGATCTTTTGATTAGGTTTAATTACTTTTCTTTTTTATCATGTTCTAATTTTACTGTTATTGCCAGCGTGGAGTAGATCCAGTCAATGACAAGTGTTTTGGACATGTTTCCCAACCATGCGCCCCGTACCCCAATGCGAGGCCACGGCACACATTCTGACTCGTCTACAGGAAATGTATATATTAGTTCTGGCTTTTTCATCTCTCCTTTCTGATTACATTCCTGCTTATTGAAATATGCATGAGAGGGTTCTGAGTGAAGCTGTGCACTGGCTGTGTGCACATTTATTAAAGGAATCGTAGTTCCTTCCTCACTGATTTATTGGCAGCAGGATTTGCCGCAGGGCACATAGCCTGTTCCTGGGCACTTAAATGACCGTGTCATAGGGAAACACAGAGCTACAGTATATATTCATGACAGTGGCGTAACTAGAAATTTTTCTCCCCCAAGCCAAAAAATTCTACGGCGCCCCCCCCCCCCCCATAATTGGCACAAGTAAAGGGACAAACATGTGCGCGCCGAAGGCGCGTCACCAAAAAGGGGGCGTGGTTTCATTTAAATGGGCGTGGCTTCGCATAAAGAGGCGTGGCATTGCAGGAAAAGACTACCTTATACCCCAGTTTTGCAACCTGCACGCCCAGACGTTAGCCACCACAGGAAAGAAAAATAATCCTGATTCATGCCCCTTCCATTATTTGTCATTTTTCCTCCTTATAGTAATGCCCAGTATACATTATGCCACATACTGCAAAGGCCCTCAGACATTATGCCACACACAATAATGCACATGACACAATATGCACATACCGTAATGCCCCCGACACATTATGCCACACACCGTAATGCCCCCGACACATTATGACAGGAATCGCAATGCCCGTTATACATTATGCTACACACTGCAATGCCCCTGATACATTATACCACATACCACAATGCCCGTGATATAGTATGCCACACACCGCAATGTCCGTGATACATTATGACACACACTGCAATGAACCTGAGACATTATACCACATACCACAATGCCCATAATATAGTATACCACACACCGCAATGTCCGTGATACATTATGACACACACCGCAATGTCCGTGATACATTATGACACACACTGCAATGACCCTGAGACATTATACCACATACCACAATGCCCATGATATAGTATACCACACACCTCAATGTCCGTGATACATTATGCCACACACCGCAATGTCCGTGATACATTATGACACACACTGCAATGAACCTGAGACATTATACCACATACCACAATGCCCATGATATAGTATACCACACACCGCAATGTCCGTGATACATTATGACACACACCGCAATGTCCGTGATACATTATGACACACACTGCAATGAACCTGAGACATTATACCACATACCACAATGCCCGTGATATAGTATACCATACACCGTAATGCCTGTGACACATACCGCAATGCCAGTTATACCCTATGCCACACACCGCAATGCCCGTTATACATTATGCTACACACTGCAATGCCCCTGTTACATTATAACACATACAATGTCTGTGACACATTATGCCACACACCGTAATGCCTGTGACACATTATGCCACACACCGTAATGCCTGTGACACATGACAGGAATCACAATGCCCGTTATACATTATGCTACACACTGCAATGCCCCTGATAGATTATAGCACATACAATGTCTGTGACACATTATGCCACACACCGTAATGCCTGCGACACATTATGCCACACACCGTAATGCCTGTGACACATGACAGGAATCACAATGCCCGTTATACATTATGCTACACACTGCAATGCCCCTGATAGATTATAGCACATACAATGTCTGTGACACATTATGCCACACACCGTAATGCCTGTGACACATTATGCCACACACCGTAATGCCTGTGACACATGACAGGAATCACAATGCCCGTTATACATTATGCTACACACTGCAATGCCCCTGATAGATTATAGCACATACAATGCCTGTGACACATTATGCCACACACCGTAATGCCTGTGACACATTATGACACACACTGCAATGACCCTGAGACATTATACCACATACCACAATGCCCGTGATATAGTATACAACACACCGTAATGCCTGACACATTATGACACACACCGCAATGTCCATGATACATTATGCCACACACTGCAATGACCCTGAGACATTATACCACAATGCCCGTGATATAGTATACAACACACCGTAATGCCTTACACATTATGACACACACCGCAATGTCCGTGATACATTATGCCACACACTGCAATGACCCTGAGACATTATACCACAATGCCCGTGATATAGTATACAACACACAGTAATGCCTGACACATACCGCAATGCCCGTTATACATTATGCCACACTGCAATGACCCTGAGACATTATACCACATACCACAATGCCCGTGATATAGTATACAGACACCGTAATGCCTGACACATTATGCCACACACCGCAATGCCCGTTATACATTATGCCACACACTGCAATGACCCTGAGAC
Organism: Pseudophryne corroboree; assembly: GCF_028390025.1. Taxonomy (NCBI): domain Eukaryota; kingdom Metazoa; phylum Chordata; class Amphibia; order Anura; family Myobatrachidae; genus Pseudophryne; species Pseudophryne corroboree. The sequence goes on along the minus strand of NC_086451.1, from coordinate 420,940,609 downwards.
ATTATACCACATACTACAATGCCCGTGATATAATATACCATACACCGTAATGCCTGTGACACATACCGCAATGCCGGTTATACCCTATGCCACACTGCAATGCCCCTGAGACATTATACCACATACCACAATGCCCATGATATAGTTTGTCACACACCGTAATGCCTGTGACACATTCTGACACACACCGCAATGTCCGTGATACATTATGCCACACACCGTAATGCCCATTACACATTAAGTCCTACAGTAAGGCTTCTAATTACTTTTAAATTACCTGCTCGTTGCCAGGGGTTTCATGCTCTTGGCTCCATGCTCGGTGCCAGGGGTTTTCATGCTCAGGGTGTCATGCTCGTTGCCAGGTGTTTCATGCACTCGGTGTCATGCTCGTTGCCAGGGGTTTCATGCACTGGGTGTCATGCTCGTTGCTAGGGGGTAGTGCTTGTTGCTAGGGCTGTGCTCCCAGTGCCACATATGTCCTCAGTGCCAGATATTCCCCCACGGTGCCAGGTACTCACATGCCCCCAGTGCCAAATATAGCCTCTCCCCCTAGTGCCACATATGCCCCCAGTGCCAGATATTCCCCCACAATGCCAGGTGCTCACGTGCCCCCAGTGCCAAATATAGCCCCCCCCCCCATGTGCCAGGTACACATACAGTGCCATATATGCCCCCTCAGTGCCCCCCCAGAGCCATATATGCCCCCTCAGTGCCCCCCCAGTGCCATATATGCCCCCTCAGTGCCATATATGCCCCCTCAGTGCCCCCCAATGCCATATATGCCCCCTCAGTGCCATATATGCCCCCTCAGTGCCCCCCAGTGCCATATATGCCCCCTCAGTGCCATATATGCCCCCTCAGTGCCATATATGCCCCCTCGGTGCCCCCCGCAGTGCCATATATGCCCCCTCAGTGCCCCCCAGTGCCATATATGCCCCCTCAGTGCCATATATGCCCCCTCAGTGCCTCCCCAGTGCCATATATGCCCCCTCAGTGCCATATATGCCCCCTTAGTGCCCCCCCCCAGTGCCATATATACACGCGATGGGGGGGGGGGGCAGTTGGAAGGCTCCTACACTCACTGCATGGTAGATGCTAGAATCAAGTGGGCTAAGGGACCTTTTCCGTAAGGGGGAGGAGTTACGACGCAAGGGGGAGGAGCTAGGCCAGCGGGATAGTTCCTCTACTATCCACGCCACCAACTATTACCTTTAGTAATTAGGTGGTGAGCGAAGCGGAGCGGAGCGAGCCACCGTGCCCGAAGCGTGGCGAGCGAAGCGAGCCCGCGAGGGTACTTTTCGGGTACCCTGTTCGCCCGTAGCTCCTCCCCCTGGTGACGTAGCTCCTCCCCTCAATACTCACAAGGTCCCTTCAGCCCCTCCGATATAGAACCAACCCTCACTGCATAGCAGAGCAGTAGTGAATAGACGCTGTGCGCATGCGCACAGCGTCTATTCAGCGCAGACAGTGGGAGAGAGGGCATGCCAGCAGCTCACAGAGCGCTGGGCATGCCCCCTCAGTGACGAAAACGGGGGCGTGGCCCGCGAAGCCATGCCCCCTTTTCCTATACCACGCCCCCGACACGCCGGAGACTCAGAGGGACACGGGAGAGGCGCGCGCTGTGCCCTCCGTGTTCCTTCCTACTTCGCAGCGGGGGGCTAGTGACAACAGATTGACATGCGGACGCTCGTCCGCATGTCAATCTGCTCTAAATCAGTGGCGGCGCCCCCGCAGCCCCTCGCCCCCAAGCCACCGCGAGGGCTGCGGGGGCAGTAGTTACGCCACTGATTCATGAGCATTGGAAGCATTAAACACAATAGACCAGTTGCATTTCAGTACTTGGAGACCAATATGACAGGTCATATTTACTAAAAGTCGATTTTGGTCGATGTTGGGTCGATTTTTGATCAATTTTGTGTTTAAGGGTCTAAGGGGGGAATTTAATAATGTCAGTTTTTTTCGCATAGGCAAGAAAAACATGACTTTTTCTCTATTTTAATTCACCCTATTCAATAATAGCAGGCCATTTTTTTGCCTAGGCAAAAAATTCAGTAGTAGCGAAAAACATGAGGATCGGCGATTTTGAATCATTTTTTGCCAATGCCTTTTCACTAAAAAAAAAAAAGGTGAAAAGGCATTGGCGAAAATGCCTCAAAAATGGGTGAAAACGGGACTCATTTGAATAGGCAGGGGGGGTGAATTCAATTGCTCTGTGATTACCGGAGCTAATTGAATACCCCCCTAAATCACACATTTCCTAACAGATCATTTTTGACAAAAAATCGATCTGGGACAACTTTTGGTCGATGTTTGGCCGATTTTGTATTTCAGGGTCTAAGTTCCACATTTACTTCATGAAAAACTGCTCCAAACCCTTTAATTCACTTTTTTTCAGTAAGCCACACCGCATTCCCCATACTTATAATGGTAAATGCGATCTGACCAGATTTACTAAAAAAAAAGTTTGAAAAAATACCGCAGTGTGCCCTGTGATAATCTCGCCAGCTCAGGCTGGCGAGTTCATAGGGCGGCACTGCGATAAGCACCCTTTTGCCCAGCTTTCTCTGCCCCCAGCAGCGAAAGATGAGCGGGGACCGAGCTCCAGTGATCAGCTCTGTGTGTCCGATGGACACACAAGGTGATCAATGTGTAAAGGAAAAAAACAAAAGTAAAAAACAAAATAAAAACCATACTCACCTGTCCAGGGAGCTGGTGTCCGCTGCTCCAGTGAGCGCTGCCGGGCGCCAGGTCCCCCATGTGCTGCAATGTGACCCTGGTGCAGTAAAGTGACGCTGCAAAACGGCAGCGCACTTTACAGCACCGGGGGTCGCAACGCAGGAGAAGGACAGGGCGTCCGGCAGTCTCCTGAAGCAGTGCGGACCGGCTCCCTGGACAGGTGAGTATATTATCCTGCTGGGTGGGTCTGCGGTGCGCAGAGGTAGTCGCGACGTGGGGGGTCAACCGGGCGGCAGCAGTAGCGGCGATGTCGGTGTGCAGCAGGACATCGAGGTATTTTTTACGAAAAAATGCAAGCTCTGTTCCTGCATGCGATAATTGATACATCCCTGCAATGTAATCAATTATCGTAGTGCGAGTTTGGGCGATTTTATCACCTGTCATCCGCATCCTGGATGCAGATGGTGATAAATAGGCCCCTTAGACCCTTAAACACAAAATCGATTAACAATCGACCAAAACATCGACCAAAATTTACTTTTTAGTAAACATACCCCCCGTTTCACAAAGCGTGGTTCTCCCAATACCAACTGTCCCCTGCGGTTCAAGTTTCTATAGATTTACTCCTGATTTACTTCTGTTAAATTCTCACCATTTGCACAGTACAACTTCCTTTGCTCAGTGTGCTGGATATTATTAGCAATATATATTTTTATTTTATATGTATACACTTTTGTGCAGCGCCTCTTCTCTATATGGTTAATGCAATTCCTGGAATTTGTTCTCTATTACGTAAGTAGTGCAAGACAAATGTAGGAGGCAGAGCTTTTTTTTCTAGGAAAAAGATACCATTATCGGATTCTGGGTCGCACTCAAAAGTGCACTAGCAGCGTCTATTGGTGGTCACCCAGCTGCGAGTTTATGTAAATGTCTATACAAACTCCCTGCCGAGTGTACATCTGTGCAGCTGAATGTGGACTGAAACCCTAACCCTCCCTTCCCTCAGCCTAACCCTTGCCCCCCGAAGACTATTCCTATCTCTCCTCTCCCTCAGCCTAACCCTCACCTCCCACAGTATAACCCTATCTCTCCCCTCCCTCAGCCTAACCCTATCCCTCCCCTCCCTCAGCCTAACCCTAGCCCTCCCATCCCTCAGCCTAAACCTACCATCCCTCAGCCTAAACCTATCCCTCCCTCCCTCAGCCTAACCCTATCCCTCCCCTCCCTCAGCCTAAACCTATCCCTCCCATCCCTCAGTCTAAACCTATCCCACCCCTCCCTCAGCCTAGCCCTATCCCTCCCCTCCCCCAGCCTAACCTTATCCCTCAGCCTAACCCTATCCCTCCTCTCCCTCAGCCTAACCATATCCCTCAGCCTAACCCTATCCCTCCCCTCCCTCAGCCTAACCCTATCCCTCCCATCCCTCAGCCAAAACCTAACCCTTACCTCCCGCAGCCTAACCCTAAAGCTCCCCCCTCTCCCTAACCCTATCCCTGCCCTCCCTCAGCCTAACCCTATCCCTCCCTCAGCCTAACCCTTGCCCCTCTCAGCCTATTCCTATCTCTCCTCTCCCTCAGCCTAACCCTCACCTCCCACAGCCTAACCCTATCTCTCCCCTCCCTCAGCCTAACCCTAGCCCTCCCCTCCCGCAGCCAAACCCTAGCCCTCCCCTCCCTCAGCCTAACCCTAGCCCTACGATCCCTCAGCCTAAACCTATCCCTCCCCTCCCTCAGCCTAACCCTATCCCTCCCCTCCCTCAGCCTAACCCTATCCCTCCCATCCCTCAGCCTAAACCTATCCCTCCCATCCCTCAGCCTAACCCTATCCCTCAGCCTAACCCTATCCCTCCCCTCCCTCAGCCTAACCCTATCCCTCCCCTCCCTCAGCCTAACCCTATCCCACAGCCTAACCCTATCTCTCCCCTCCCTCAGCCAAACCCTAGCCCTCCCCTCCCTCAGCTTATCCCTAGCCCTCCCATCCCTCAGCCTAAACCTATCCCTCCCCTCCCTCAGCCTAACCCTATCCCTCCCCTCCCTCAGCCTAACCCTATCCCTCCCATCCCTCAGCCTAAACCTATCACTCCCCTCCCTCAGCCTAAACCTATCCCTCCCATCCCTCAGCCTAACCCTATCCCTCAGCCTAACCCTATCCCTCCCCTCCCTCAGCCTAACCCTATCCCACAGCCTAACCCTATCTCTCCCCTCCCTCAGCCAAACCCTAGCCCTCCCCTCCCTCAGCCTATCCCTAGCCCTCCCATCCCTCAGCCTAAACCTATCCCTCCCCTCCCTCAGCCTAACCCTATCCCTCCCCTCCCTCAGCCTAACCCTATCCCTCCCATCCCTCAGCCTAAACCTATCACTCCCCTCCCTCAGCCTAACCCTATACCTCAGCCTAACCCTATCCCTCCCCTCCCTCAGCTTAACCCTATCCTTCAGCCTAACCCTATCCCTCCCCTCCCTCAGCTTAACCCTATCCCTCAGCCTAACCCTATCCCTCCCCTCCCTCAGCCTAACCCTATCCCTCCCCTTCCTCAGCCTAACCCTATCCCTCCCATCCCTCAGTCTAAACATATCCCTCCCATCCCTCAGCCTAACCCTATCCCTCAGCCTAACCCTATCCCTCCCCTCCCTCAGCCTAACCCTATCCCTCAGCCTAACCCTATCCCTCCCATCCCTCAGCCAAAACCTAACCCTTACCTTCCGCAGCCTAACCCTAACGCTCCCCCCTCTCCCTAACCCTATCCCTCCCCTCCCTCAGCCTAACCCTATCCTTCCCCTCCCTCAGCCTAACCCTTGCCCCCCGAAGCCTATTCCTATCTCTCCTCTCCCTCAGCCTAACCCTCACCTCCCACAGCCTAACCCTATCCCTTCCCTCCCTCAGCCTAACCCTAGCCCTCGCCTTCCTCAGCCTAACCCTATCCCTCCCCTCAGCCTAAACTTATCCCTCCCCTCCCTCATCCTAACCCTATCCCTCCCCTCCCTCAGCCTAACCCTATCCCTCCCCTCCCTCAGCCTAAACCTATCCCTCCCCTCCCTCAGCCTAACCCTATCCCTCCCCTCCCTCAGCCTAACCCTATCCCTCAGCCTAACCCTATCCCTCCCCTCCCTCAGCCTAACCCTATCCCTCAGCCATAACCTAACCCTCACCTCCCGCAGCCTAACCCTAATGCTCCCCCCTCTAACTAACCCTATCCCTGCCCTCCCTCAGCCTAACCCTAATGCCCCCCCCCCTCAGCCTAACCCTAAAGCTTCCCCTGCAGCCTTACCCTAACCCTCCCTGGCACTCTTACAGTACTATCGGGATTCTGGCAGTAGGGTGTCGGGAGTGGCGCCGGTCCTCTGACCGACGGCATCCCGTACATCAACTATATCCTCCCCTGTTGTAGACTGTGCAATTGCAGGGAACATGGACAATACGCTTGCAAGGAAAAACTGTCTAAAAATAGAGTTCTCCTTTAAAAAAGTAAGACAGTTTTCTAACGTGTCCAAAATGTGCCATGCATCAAAAACAGGGTAATGTGGTCTCAGAATAACAATCTGCCTCCGCGAGTCCCTTGTTCTAATACACAAGCATCCTTTTAGAATAGACATAGGCATAGGAAGGGTGCACAGTCACACACAGACTATCCCATGAGTCTGCAAGAAACTGATATGCCACAGTGGGGGGCGATCCCGACCCACTCTATATGCTTCAAAAGCCGGCTGACATGCTGAAGCTTTCAGCTGCCCCGTCTCCATGATCTCTCTTGAAAGCTTCAGTCTAAAGTATCCACATCTAAGCAGTACCTTATAAAATATAAATGTAGAAAGCCACAATTCAGCCTGACAGAAATGGCTTCTGCATTTCTCCGAACACTTCCCTGAAAACACTGGAAATGTTTGTGTTTGTGTGCACGTTTGTAACCACTCACCTCAACCGCAGCTCGCTACGGAACGTCCAGCGGTCCCCGAACAGCAGCAGAGACAGCAACCGGGAAAAAAACTTCACAGTCAATTAGGGAGAGGTCAAACTAATGTGAAAGGACTTCGTAAATTGGCCAAGACAATGCACAGAATCCGTCATTCAGCAAAATAATGAAATATAAGCACATTTTATTTGGATCGATGTTTCTTGAAGATCATAGCTGCCATTCCGAAAAAAGATATTGACAATGCAATAAAGGAGAAAGGCATGTGGTCATATAGTCTCATTTGCGCTGCTCCGACAGTATAATTCATAATCTAATATATATTTAACAACTGTAACATTCATGACCCGGATTTTTGTTATATTTTACGAGCAGAGTTGACAGACGTTGTAGATATTCTTTATTGGCGCACAATTGTGTACAGTAACTACTGCAGAACAGAGAGGTAGCTACTGCAGTGACGTGCAGTGGGGTGAGGCAGGTGAGGCAGAGCCTTTCCTGTCATACTAACGTTTGTGCCACAGTTTTGACAGTATAAAGTATATGAAAAATACAAGGAATATGTTTGAAATATCTTTTTTGCATTATTCAAATAATTGTTATACCCAAAACTCTGAAGTAAAAAGTCTATGGCACGTGAGGCAGTGCCTCCCCACCCCCCACCTACACAGTGCCTCAGCTGCCTATCTTTTCCGCACATCTCTGATTAAAACTAACCAAATTTCCAGGAGTTTATACTGCTGCACCTGTGTATAATGCCCAGATGTACCCTTTGGCTCTGTAAATCTGCTTTGCTGCTAGCCAGTGGCTCTTGAACCATTAGGCTCACCGCACGTCCCTGAGCTACGGTGACTGGGCAGCACACTTATACATGGAAGCAATGTGCCCAGGGCCGTCTTTTCATATGGGCTCAATGGGCACTTGTCCAAGGGCCCCAGGAGTAGATGAGCCCCAGGATGATAGCTGAGGGTCCCCTCTTTCCAGAGGTACCAGATTTTTTTAAAATCGGCCCTGGGGAATTAGAGATATCTGACTTCAAAGCAGTGGCCTCCATCCGAGCCTGTTAATTGCTCTTCCCAGCCAGATATCTCAGGTTCTGTCTGTCTTAGACTTTTTCTGAGAGTCTACTCCAAAAGATGGGACTCTCGCCTTACAGTGGACACTGGCAGCTTGTCTCTACTATGCCCAGAAACAGAGATATCAGCCTTCCAGCAGCTGGGCCCTGCTCCAGCTTCCACACGCCTGGGATGCGGTTTTATGTATTTGTCTAAGGATTGCTCTGGCTCCTGAACTCTGATCCCCAATTCCCCAGTACCTCCAGAAAATGGGACTCTCTTGTTTTTTATTCTATTGAAAGGTAAGCTAGCTAGCCTCCCACCAGAAAATGATGAATATTAAGCCCACTCCACTATCTAGAGATGAGCGGGTTCGGTTTCTCTGAAACCGAACCCGCACGAACTTCATGTTTTTTTCACGGGTCCGAGCAGACTCGGATCCTCCCGCCTTGCTCGGTTAACCCGAGCGCGCCCGAACGTCATCATGACGCTGTCGGATTCTCGCGAGACTCGGATTCTATATAAGGAGCCGCGCGTCGCCGCCATTTTCACACGTGCATTGAGATTGATAGGGAGAGGACGTGGCTGGCGTCCTCTCCATTAGAAATTAGATTAGAAGAGAGAGAGAGATTGTGCAGAGTCAGACAGAGTTTACCACAGTGACCAGTGCAGTTGTTGTTAGTTAACTTTTATTTATTTTAATATAATATATCCGTTCTCTGCTATATCCGTTCTCTGCCTGAAAAAAAACGATACACAGCAGCAGCCAGTCACACAGTGTGACTCAGTCTGTGTGCACTCAGCTCAGCCCAGTGTGCTGCACATCAATGTATAAAAGGCAAAGCTTATAATAATTGTGGGGGAGACTGGGGAGCACTGCAGGTTGTTATAGCAGGAGCCCCCAGGAGTACATAATATTATATTAATTTAAAATTAAACAGTGCACACTTTTGCTGCAGGAGTGCCACTGCCAGTGTGACTAGTGGTGACCAGTGCCTGACCACCAGTATAGTAGTATATTGTTGTATGTATTGTATACTATCTCTTTATCAACCAGTCTATATTAGCAGCAGACACAGTACAGTGCGGTAGTTCACGGCTGTGGCTACCTCTGTGTCGGCAGTCGGAACTCGGCAGGCAGTCCGTCCATCCATAATTGTATTACAATATATACCACCTAACCGTGGTATTTTTTTTTCTTTCTTTATACCGTCGTCATAGTGTCATACTAGTTGTTACGAGTATACTACTATCTCTTTATCAACCAGTGTACAGTGCGGTAGTTCACGGCTGTGGCTACCTCTGTGTCGGCAGTCGGCAGGCAGTCCGTCCATCCATAATTGTATTATTATTATAATATATACCACCTAACCGTGGTTTTTTTTTCATTCTTTATACCGTCATAGTGTCATACTAGTTGTTACGAGTATACTACTATCTCTTTATCAACCAGTGTACAGTGCGGTAGTTCACGGCTGTGGCTACCTCTGTGTCGGCAGTCGGCAGGCAGTCCGTCCATCCATAATTGTATTATTATTATAATATATACCACCTAACCGTGGTTTTTTTTTCATTCTTTATACCGTCGTCATAGTGTCATACTAGTTGTTACGAGTATACTACTATCTCTTTATCAACCAGTGTACAGTGCGGTAGTTCACGGCTGTGGCTACCTCTGTGTCGGCAGTCGGCAGGCAGTCCGTCCATCCATAATTGTATTATTATTATAATATATACCACCTAACCGTGGTTTTTTTTTCATTCTTTATACCGTCGTCATAGTGTCATACTAGTTGTTACGAGTATACTACTATCTCTTTATCAACCAGTGTACAGTGCGGTAGTTCACGGCTGTGGCTACCTCTGTGTCGGCAGTCGGCAGGCAGTCCGTCCATCCATAATTGTATTATTATTATAATATATACCACCTAACTGTGGTATTTTTTTTTCTTTCTTTATACCGTCGTCATAGTGTCATACTAGTTGTTACGAGTATACTACTATCTCTTTATCAACCAGTGTACAGTGCGGTAGTTCACGGCTGTGGCTACCTCTGTGTCGGCAGTCGGCAGGCAGTCCGTCCATCCATAATTGTATTATTATTATAATATATACCACCTAACCGTGGTTTTTTTATACCACCTAACCGTGGCAGTCCGTCCATAATTGTATACTAGTATCCAATCCATCCATCTCCATTGTTTACCTGAGGTGCCTTTTAGTTCTGCCTATAAAATATGGAGAACAAAAAAGTTGAGGTTCCAAAATTAGGGAAAGATCAAGATCCACTTCCACCTCGTGCTGAAGCTGCTGCCACTAGTCATGGCCGAGACGATGAAATGCCAGCAACGTCGTCTGCCAAGGCCGATGCCCAATGTCATAGTACAGAGCATGTCAAATCCAAAACACCAAATATCAGAAAAAAAAGGACTCCAAAACCTAAAATAAAATTGTCGGAGGAGAAGCGTAAACTTGCCAATATGCCATTTACCACACGGAGTGGCAAGGAACGGCTGAGGCCCTGGCCTATGTTCATGGCTAGTGGTTCAGCTTCACATGAGGATGGAAGCACTCAGCCTCTCGCTAGAAAACTGAAAAGACTCAAGCTGGCAAAAGCACCGCAAAGAACTGTGCGTTCTTTGAAATCCCAAATCCACAAGGAGAGTCCAATTGTGTCGTTTGCGATGCCTGACCTTCCCAACACTGGACGTGAAGAGCATGCGCCTTCCACTATTTGCATGCCCCCTGCAAGTGCTGGAAGGAGCACCCGCAGTCCAGTTCCTGATAGTCAGATTGAAGATGTCAGTGTTGAAGTACACCAGGATGAGGAGGATATGGGTGTTGCTGGCGCTGGGGAGGAAATTGACCAGGAGGATTCTGATGGTGAGGTGGTTTGTTTAAGTCAGGCACCCGGGGAGACACCTGTTGTCCGTGGGAGGAATATGGCCGTTGACATGCCAGGTGAAAATACCAAAAAAATCAGCTCTTCGGTGTGGAGGTATTTCACCAGAAATGCGGACAACAGGTGTCAAGCCGTGTGTTCCCTTTGTCAAGCTGTAATAAGTAGGGGTAAGGACGTTAACCACCTCGGAACATCCTCCCTTATACGTCACCTGCAGCGCATTCATAATAAGTCAGTGACAAGTTCAAAAACTTTGGGTGACAGCGGAAGCAGTCCACTGACCAGTAAATCCCTTCCTCTTGTAACCAAGCTCACGCAAACCACCCCACCAACTCCCTCAGTGTCAATTTCCTCCTTCCCCAGGAATGCCAATAGTCCTGCAGGCCATGTCACTGGCAAGTCTGACGAGTCCTCTCCTGCCTGGGATTCCTCCGATGCATCCTTGCGTGTAACGCCTACTGCTGCTGGCGCTGCTGTTGTTGCCGCTGGGAGTCGATGGTCATCCCAGAGGGGAAGTCGTAAGCCCACTTGTACTACTTCCAGTAAGCAATTGACTGTTCAACAGTCCTTTGCGAGGAAGATGAAATATCACAGCAGTCATCCTACTGCAAAGCGGATAACTGAGTCCTTGACAACTATGTTGGTGTTAGACGTGCGTCCGGTATCCGCCGTTAGTTCACAGGGAACTAGACAATTTATTGAGGCAGTGTGCCCCCGTTACCAAATACCATCTAGGTTCCACTTCTCTAGGCAGGCGATACCGAGAATGTACACGGACGTCAGAAAAAGACTCACCAGTGTCCTAAAAAATGCAGTTGTACCCAATGTCCACTTAACCACGGACATGTGGACAAGTGGAGCAGGGCAGGGTCAGGACTATATGACTGTGACAGCCCACTGGGTAGATGTATGGACTCCCGCCGCAAGAACAGCAGCGGCGGCACCAGTAGCAGCATCTCGCAAACGCCAACTCTTTCCTAGGCAGGCTACGCTTTGTATCACCGCTTTCCAGAATACGCACACAGCTGAAAACCTCTTACGGCAACTGAGGAAGATCATCGCGGAATGGCTTACCCCAATTGGACTCTCCTGTGGATTTGTGGCATCGGACAACGCCAGCAATATTGTGTGTGCATTAAATATGGGCAAATTCCAGCACGTCCCATGTTTTGCACATACCTTGAATTTGGTGGTGCAGAATTTTTTTAAAAACGACAGGGGCGTGCAAGAGATGCTGTCGGTGGCCAGAAAAATTGCGGGACACTTTCGGCGTACAGGCACCACGTACAGAAGACTGGAGCACCACCAAAAACTACTGAACCTGCCCTGCCATCATCTGAAGCAAGAAGTGGTAACGAGGTGGAATTCAACCCTCTATATGCTTCAGAGGTTGGAGGAGCAGCAAAAGGCCATTCAAGCCTATACAATTGAGCACGATATAGGAGATGGAATGCACCTGTCTCAAGTGCAGTGGAGAATGATTTCAACGTTGTGCAAGGTTCTGATGCCCTTTGAACTTGCCACACGTGAAGTCAGTTCAGACACTGCCAGCCTGAGTCAGGTCATTCCCCTCATCAGGCTTTTGCAGAAGAAGCTGGAGGCATTGAAGAAGGAGCTAACACGGAGCGATTCCGCTAGGCATGTGGGACTTGTGGATGCAGCCCTTAATTCGCTTAACAAGGATTCACGGGTGGTCAATCTGTTGAAATCAGAGCACTACATTTTGGCCACCGTGCTCGATCCTAGATTTAAAGCCTACCTTGGATCTCTCTTTCCGGCAGACACAGGTCTGCTGGGGTTGAAAGACCTGCTGGTGACAAAATTGTCAAGTCAAGCGGAACGCGACCTGTCAACATCTCCTCCTTCACATTCTCCCGCAACTGGGGGTGCGAGGAAAAGGCTCAGAATTCCGAGCCCACCCGCTGGCGGTGATGCAGGGCAGTCTGGAGCGACTGCTGATGCTGACATCTGGTCCGGACTGAAGGACCTGACAACGATTACGGACATGTCGTCTACTGTCACTGCATATGATTCTCTCAACATTGATAGAATGGTGGAGGATTATATGAGTGACCGCATCCAAGTAGGCACGTCACACAGTCCGTACTTATACTGGCAGGAAAAAGAGGCAATTTGGAGGCCCTTGCACAAACTGGCTTTATTCTACCTAAGTTGCCCTCCCACAAGTGTGTACTCCGAAAGAGTGTTTAGTGCCGCCGCTCACCTTGTCAGCAATCGGCGTACGAGGTTACATCCAGAAAATGTGGAGAAGATGATGTTCATTAAAATGAATTATAATCAATTCCTCCGCGGAGACATTGACCAGCAGCAATTGCCTCCACAAAGTACACAGGGAGCTGAGATGGTGGATTCCAGTGGGGACGAATTGATAATCTGTGAGGAGGGGGATGTACACGGTGATATATCGGAGGGTGAAGATGAGGTGGACATCTTGCCTCTGTAGAGCCAGTTTGTGCAAGGAGAGATTAATTGCTTCTTTTTTGGGGGGGGTCCAAACCAACCCGTCATATCAGTCACAGTCGTGTGGCAGACCCTGTCACTGAAATGATGGGTTGGTTAAAGTGTGCATGTCCTGTTTTGTTTATACAACATAAGGGTGGGTGGGAGGGCCCAAGGATAATTCCATCTTGCACCTCTTTTTTCTTTTCTTTTTCTTTGCATCATGTGCTGATTGGGGAGGGTTTTTTGGAAGGGACATCCTGCGTGACACTGCAGTGCCACTCCTAGATGGGCCCGGTGTTTGTGTCGGCCACTAGGGTCGCTAATCTTACTCACACAGCTACCTCATTGCGCCTCTTTTTTTCTTTGCGTCATGTGCTGTTTGGGGAGGGTTTTTTGGAAGGGACATCCTGCGTGACACTGCAGTGCCACTCCTAGATGTGCCCGGTGTTTGTGTCGGCCACTAGGGTCGCTAATCTTACTCACACAGTCAGCTACCTCATTGCGCCTCTTTTTTTCTTTGCGTCATGTGCTGTTTGGGGAGGGTTTTTTGGAAGGGCCATCCTGCGTGACACTGCAGTGCCACTCCTAGATGGGCCCGGTGTTTGTGTCGGCCACTAGGGTCGCTAATCTTACTCACACAGCTACCTCATTGCGCCTCTTTTTTTCTTTGCGTCATGTGCTGTTTGGGGAGGGTTTTTTGGAAGGGACATCCTGCGTGACACTGCAGTGCCACTCCTAGATGGGCCCGGTGTTTGTGTCGGCCACTAGGGTCGCTTATCTTTCTCACACAGCTACCTCATTGCGCCTCTTTTTTTCTTTGCGTCATGTGCTGTTTGGGGAGGGTTTTTTGGAAGGGACATCCTGCGTGACACTGCAGTGCCACTCCTAGATGGGCCCGGTGTTTGTGTCGGCCACTAGGGTCGCTTATCTTTCTCACACAGTCAGCTACCTCATTGCGCCTCTTTTTTTCTTTGCGTCATGTGCTGTTTGGGGAGGGTTTTTTGGAAGGGACATCCTGCGTGACACTGCAGTGCCACTCCTAGATGGGCCCGGTGTTTGTGTCGGCCACTAGGGTCGCTTATCTTTCTCACACAGTCAGCTACCTCATTGCGCCTCTTTTTTTCTTTGCGTCATGTGCTGTTTGGGGAGGGTTTTTTGGAAGGGACATCCTGCGTGACACTGCAGTGCCACTCCTAGATGGGCCCGGTGTTTGTGTCGGCCACTAGGGTCGCTTATCTTTCTCACACAGTCAGCTACCTCATTGCGCCTCTTTTTTTCTTTGCGTCATGTGCTGTTTGGGGAGGGTTTTTTGGAAGGGACATCCTGCGTGACACTGCAGTGCCACTCCTAGATGGGCCCGGTGTTTGTGTCGGCCACTAGGGTCGCTAATCTTACTCACACAGCTACCTCATTGCGCCTCTTTTTTTCTTTGCGTCATGTGCTGTTTGGGGAGGGTTTTTTGGAAGGGACATCCTGCGTGACACTGCAGTGCCACTCCTAGATGGGCCCGGTGTTTGTGTCGGCCACTAGGGTCGCTTATCTTTCTCACACAGTCAGCTACCTCATTGCGCCTCTTTTTTTCTTTGCGTCATGTGCTGTTTGGGGAGGGTTTTTTGGAAGGGACATCCTGCGTGACACTGCAGTGCCACTCCTAGATGGGCCCGGTGTTTGTGTCGGCCACTAGGGTCGCTAATCTTACTCACACAGCTACCTCATTGCGCCTCTTTTTTTCTTTGCGTCATGTG